>NC_052150.1:50585401-50887197 GCF_902713615.1 Scyliorhinus canicula
AAGTATTCCCAGCTCAGGTGTAGCATCAATGTCTCTCTCCATTCTATCCCCGACATGTACCTCTGCCCCAATTTCAGAAGATATCCCCCTTTTTCACCAGGACGCCCCCTCCCATTTTATCATTCTGTGGACTTTACAACTGAGACTGACGATTTTTCTGCCAGTTAATGCCAACTCTAAAAGAGTTTATCTTTTGCTCTGATCCAATGAAGAAAAGGATTTGGATTATATCCAATACTGGTGTTGTCGGAGATTTATAGCTAATCACTGGTGGTGTTATTGGGGTTTTACAACCAATCACAGGGAGTCTTGTTGGAGATTTATGTCTAATTACTGGTCTTGTTGGGGATTTATAACCAATCACTGGTGGTATTGTAGGAGATCGATATCCAATCACTGGTGTTTTCGGGGATTTATATCCAATCACTGGTGGTGTTGTCGAGGATTTATATCTAATCACTGGTGGTCTTGTTGGGTATTTATACCCAATCACTGGTGGCAATGTTGGGGATTTATGTCCAATCACTTGCGGCGTTGTAATGGATTTCTATTCAATACTGGGTGATATCATAGTGGTATATATTGGATCTTGACAGTATTGAATCTTGCTTGTTACATTAGTAACCCTGGATGTTGCAGTACTAATCCTGTTCATACAATAGGAGACATGTATCCATCCCTGGTTTGTATAGTTATTAATATATACCCAATTCCAGATGATAAAGCAGTATGTCAACAGTATCATATGGTATAGAACTTAATTTTAATTGCCTATATATACCATCCAACCGCAAGTGTTATAAATGGTATAATGGTTATATATTCACTCACTACGCCTGTACGAAAGGATATACCCCCACTCAAATATCCAAACCAAAGGTATATTATCCTGGATATGCTCTTGGAACAAGCGTCTATAACTTACATTGTCCTTGTCTATCTACTGACTCTTCAGCATTAGATTTACAATATTTGTGAGCTGTTGAATCTATAATTAAGATTTACCTGATCTGCCTGTCCTCAGTTTCTTGTACATTAGTGCCTTTACTCAGCTGAAAAAGAACAATTTGATGCACTATTTATACTAGAGTGGATTCTATTTATATAACTAGGGGATTGATTTGGAATGGACTTCAACGCAAAGTATCCAATCAACAATTATGCTTTGGTTTGTTTTCTTAGTCCCGGCAACTGTTATTTGACACCAATGAAATGAATACAATATATTTCAAGTATAAAAAGAAGTCTCACAGCTGCATACAGTCTGTTCTCCATGTACCGTACAATGGTTGTTAAAAGCACTCCATGACTAATACACCTCACAAAGTTCAGTTTTCCTTTGTGTATTGCTATTCCAAATAGAAAGCATCACTTCCATCAGGAGTGAAATCGGAGCAGTGAAGAATCAGAGTCCCATGTTCGATATTGTCCCACTTCATTTTTGTTTTCCGTCATCTCTGAAAATCAGCAGCAGTGGGGCAGCAATTGTCCAGACATCTAGTGTTGCAGCAGGCCAATGGACTCATCAATCCCTCAGAAATCAGACCGTCACAGAATATAACTGCTTGTGAATTACTCCAGTGTTTTCTCTCCATTTCAACTTCTGCGTCAATCATTGTGCAAAGAAGAGCTTTCTGACATCTGTCCTGAACTTGACATTTACTAGTTTACACTGCTTTGCAGATCTGGTGGAACTTAAGATACTGCTTATGATTAACCTTCCCTATCCCAGTTAGTGAGCACGATCTACCCGAATGGGGGACAGAGTCCCATAGCGAGCGAGATTAGCCGGGTGTTTCCCAACGCTCGGAGCCCCAAGGGACACCCCACTATCTAACGCCAATACGGGGAGATTGGGGCCTCAGCATGGAATTCCCCGATGGGGCTGCACTTAGCCTTGTTTTCTGCATTGAGGAGCTCTGCTCGCCGGAACTCCTCAGTGTAGCAAGAGATCGGGGTGCCACATGACCCCCCCGAAAGACCCAACTCACGCAGAGCACCCCCTCCCCACAGCCTGATCATCACTGCACAAAAAATGCCAGCTTGGCAGTGCTAGCCTGGGCACCCTGATAGTGCCACCTGGGCACCCTGGCAGTACCCTGCCTAATCCCCTTGGAGACTCCCACAAGTGCCATTCTGTCTGGTCACCGTTTGTGGGCACCAGCACTGAATGGCTCTCACCCAAGGTCTCCAAGGCAAAGGTGTTAGATCCTACGCCTTGGGTAGATCTCAGGAATGCATATTAGAGTTAGACTAGCTGTCTCACTCTAATATGCAGATTTGCCAGAAAGTGATGTTGCCCACAAAGGTGGGGGGGGGGGGGTGTGGGGGGGTGGTGGGGGGGGGGGGGGGGGGGGGGGGGGGATTCACATTGTGGCGTCTCCTGAGATTGCATTAGATCTGACAAGGCGTGGCAAGTCGGGTTGACCCCGGAGGTAGGAACTCCTGGCATCTACTGGTCGCATTGTACCACGCCACGCTGCTTTTTAGGGATTTCCTCAAAACATCCCTGAAAAGATCAAACATCCCCAGCATCTCATGGGAGTCCCTGGCTCATGACCGACCAAAATGGAAAAGGGTCATTTGGAAAGGCACTGAACATATAAAGAAACTTTGCAGCAAGCATGCAGAGGCGAGGTTGAAGCATTTGAGAGGGTTTACAAACCTCCAAATTCCTCAACTGATCCTTCAAGCCCTGCATGTGGCAGAGTCTGCAGTTCACAGCTTGGGTTTTCAACCATCTCAGAACCCATTGAATTGGTATGGAAGCAAGTCACCCTCAATCCTGAGAGACTGCTTCTTGGACAATGTTGAGACTATCACTCCCAGATCTCTCTTCACCAGTGCACCTAAAAGTTCAACACCGGTTATTGAGTAAGTATGTACCCTCACTCTTCCATCCAACCGATTACCATATGGAACTTGACATTTCCGCCCCTCAATATTGTCCAGTTTCTTCTGTAATTTCTGATTGAGCTGCTCCTCCATTGAAGGCAAAGTAAGAGAAACAGGAAAGTTTGGTGGTACAGAACCCGAGATACGTGCTATCAAAGCTTTTCATCTTGCACTCATCAGGCTAGTTTGCAAGTAATTTCCTATAGTAACAAGAGAACGACAATTTATATTGCATGAGAAGAGAGTGATGAATGGTTGGCAAGTGTACTCTGATTGATGGAGGTGTTACCAGGGAGAATGGAGTATGGAACAGTTAATTGGCCAGCTTTCTTCAAATTCAAACTACAGGTCAACTCTGATTGGTCAAGGCACTTCCCTGAGCAGTGTTGTATATGAATTTCAATATTGGTGTGATGCCAGGTATATAGACCACTCCTGCCAACAATTGACAGATCACACTACTTCACCTGTTTGCAACAGGGTGACTGTACTCAACTAGTCCATGCTTGCAATGCTCAAAGCACTGGGCGAAACCTTACCAGAATTTGGCAAAGTGTCAGGCTCAGACTGAAAACCAGTGTGTAGTTCGCAAGTTGCACAGACAAGTTTTCTCTCCAGATTTTGAACCTCCTTAAAGAAAACAAATGAGTTGGCATGGTTTATGCATCACTCTGGTGGGGTGGAGCCTGATAGGGTCGGCAACTGGCTCCACGGAGATCGTGCCGCCATCTTTAAAGAGCACCCCGATCAGCACTGAGACCTAACGGCCCCCAGACCCCATCACAAAAGTATTGAGCGCCCTCCCCACCCCCTGACAATCATCGCCAGTATTCCCCGTCCCCCTGACCACCAGAAGTATCATTGCCATTACCCCCCCTATTCCTCCTCCCCCCCGCCCCCGCAGTGCCCACTCTTCCCCCACCCCCACCAGATGTAAATGAAACCCCCCTCCTCCCGGTCCCACTAGGACCCTTCCCTGGCACTTAACCTTAGCACAGGTTGGCACTGCCGGGGTGGCACTATCCGAGCATGTCTCTATCCCGTGCAGGGCCGATACTTCCCTCTGCGCCCCCGGAGGGAGCCCCTCGACTGATTCTCCTTTGGCCAAACCTGCTGTAATCCGCGCTGATGTGATGTCACATCGGCAAAGTATGATTATTTAGTGAGGGGGGGGATCATGTGGCGGGGGCCGGTTAATAATACTTAAACGCATTAGAATCTATGCAAATGAGGTTCACGTTGGCGTGAACCTCGTGATGTCGCCAGCAAGGAGTGGGGAAAATCAGAAATCACGATATCTCCGGAAGAATCACGTTTCCCGATTCTCTCCGGATTTTCCGCCTGCATCGCCAATCCTGCGCATGTCTAGTGCTGACTCGAAATTGCCCCCATAGTGTCCAACATTAGACCTGACACCACAATGGACAATAGCTGCTGATTGTGCTAAGAATCCTGATTGTGCTAAGAATTACACTGGAAACCAATTTAAGATCATCAGTCGTCAGTGTGGCTAACTTACATATGCTAGAAGCCACATATATTCAAGGACCGGGCCCTGTTCTTTGCAGACAGAAGGAACATATCCACACTTCTCGCCTTCTTCAACTAAACAAAAGCTGAGGGAATGGTGAGTCGCCGGTTCATTTCCCAGGACCTTGACCAAACCTGCCTGGTTTGAATATGAACAAAGCTGGTCAATTATCTGTTCCATGCTGCATTCTCCATGGTACTGTCACCACCATTCATAGATATCATAGAATTTACAGTGCAGAAGGAGGCCATTCAGCCCATCGAGTCTGCACCGGCTCTTGGAAAGAGCACCCTACCCAAGGTTAACACCTCCACCCTATCCCCATAACCCAGTAACCCCACCCAACACTAAGGGCAATTTTGGACACTAAGGGAAATTTAACATGTCCAATCCACCTAACTTGCACATCAGAGTCCATTTGACAAGCAATCAGCATTCTCTTCTCATGCAGTATAAATTCTTGTTTCCCCGTTACGGTTCGGAATTTCTTGTGAGTTATTCTGATAAGTGGAAGACGAAAAGCTTTGATATCATGGGCGGGATTCTGCGATCCTGAGGCTAAGTGTTGACGCCATCGGAAACGTCGTGGCGTTTCTTGACGGCGTCAACACGGCCTCAGGATCAGCAATTCTGGTCCCTCCAGGGGCCAGCACGGCACTGGAATGGTTCACGCTGCTCCAGCTACTGATCCCGGTGGCAAATGGCGCCGCAGGACCCGCGCATACGCAGTGGCACTGGCGCCAATGCGCGCATGCGCACTGGCTTCCCTCAACGCGCCAGCCCTGACGCAACATGGCGCAGGGCTACAAGGGTCGGCGCGGAAGAAAGGCCAGCCCGCCGATCGGTGGGCTCCGATCTTAGGCCAGGCCACATCGCAGGCCCCCCCGGGGTCAGAACCCCCCCCTTTCCCCCCCACAGGCCGCCCCCCGACCCTTCCACACCGAGTTCCCGCCGGCTGCGAGCAGGTGTGGACGGCGCCGGCGGGACTCGGCTTTTTTACGACGGCCGCTTGGCACAACCCAGGCCGCGAATCGGCGGGCTGGCCACGTAGAGCGGCCCCCGACCAACGCCACGCAAACCACTTTGGCGCCAATGGTGCCGATTCTCCGCTCTGAGGAGAATCGCGTGCCGGTGTCGGGCGGCGTGGCGCAATTCGCGCCGGTTACGGGGATTCTCCGGCCCAGTCCCATGTATCTTTTTTTAGCAATAATCAGGAAAGTTTTAATTTTTTTTGAACTGGGTTAGGCTTTTTTAGCTGACTCTTTTTGCCATGATTTTACTATAGTGCAGCACAAGCACTAATGCTATGCTTGGTGTGCATTTAGGGGTAACGTCTAGGAATAAGCCATGTCCACTTCACAAAGACGCTTAAATCCAGAGTCAGAACTCACATAGCGAAATCAAGTGAGATGCTCTTGAACAGCGCTTAGCAAACTTTTTTGCCTGGGACCCATTTTTACCAACCAACTATCCTTCAGGACCCACGGCAGCACGCTGCCAAAACCTCATGACCCATCATTTTCTCTTTTTTTTATAAATTTAGAACATAGAACATACAGTGGATGCCATTCGGCCCATCGAGTCTGCAACGACCCACTTAAGCCTCACTTCCACCTTATCCCCATAACCCAACAACCCGTCCTAACATTTTTTGGACACTAAGGGCAATTTAGCATGGCCAATCCACCTAACCTGCACGTCTTTGGACTATGGGAGGAAACTGGAGCACCCGGAGGAAACCCACGCACACACGGGGAGAACGTGCAGACTCCGCACAGACAGTGACCCAGCAGGGAATCGCACCTGGGGCCCTGGCTCTGTGAAGCCACAGTGCTATCCACTTGTGCTACCGTGCTACCCATAGAGTGCCCAATTATTTTTTTCCAATTAAGGGGCACTTTAGTGTGGCCAACCCACCAACACCATCTTTGGGCTGTGGGGTGAAACCCACGCAGACAAGGGGAGAATGTGCAAACTCCACACGGACGGTGACCCAGGGCCGGGATTCGAACCCGGGTCCTCAGCGCTGCAGTTCCAGTGCCAACCACTGTGCCACGTGCCACACCCACCATTTTCACTTACCTTTAATGTGACAGGTGAGCCTGCTTGGTCCTCACAATCTCACTTGCTTTGTCATTCAATGTTACATTTCTGCTAAGGACTTCAGCTGATGATTTGAGATCTCGCTGCACCGTTGAAAAAAACCAAGAGGTTTGTCCTCGAACTCGCTCTGCTTAATCTTCAAATCCTCTTGAGGTTTTGAGTGTTTTAAACTTTTATTTGCCACTACGTCCATGCACATAACACACATGAACTTGGCATCCTGATTTGCATTGGCACAATTAATAAACCCATACCTCAAGAAATCATCTTTATACTGCTTGGCTCCTGTTATCAGCTTCTTAATGGGTTGTTCACCAGACCCAGGAACTCACTACTGGCAACTACAAAATGGAGGACATTTTCTCGCACACCCAGAGTATGTGACGCCAGTGTATGAGACAAGTGACCTGCTCTTGCTGCCACTTCTGGAAAAAAGACTCCATCGATTCTTTTTAAAGAATATGCTCCTGGGTTAGCGCACTGATGTCAGGAGGAGGCGACCTGCCTCGTTGGGCTCCAGGCCTGTGAACTGCTGAGGGGGCACGCGTGCGCAGGACAGCCGGCATTTTTAAACGTCAATCGCGGCTGTTGGACACTTCATTCCACGACCGATGCCCCCTCGACCCTCCCGACACCTACCCACCACCCCCCCTACTGGTTGCAACCATGAGTTTAAGAATTACTGCTTTAGAAGTGGTCGTAAAGGACTGCTTCAATTTGTATGGAAAATAAATCAACGGTGTCAAAACCCGTTTACAAAATGCTCACAGAGCCCTGCACGCCATTCAAGCATGCACAGAGCAGGAATCTTCCCCTCCCTGCTTTCTAAACCTTTCCATTCAATTGTGCTGCATAACAGTAAAATCATGCTAAAATGACCTTTAAATTTCGAAATTGTTAGAAGAGAGCTCTGGAGGGCAGCACGGTGGAGCAGTGGTTAGGCTGCTGCCTCACGTCACCGAAGTCCCAGGTTTGATCCCGGCTCTGGGTCACTGTCCGTGTGGAGTTTGCACATTCTCCCCGTGTTTGCGTGGGTTTCGTTCCCACAGCCCAATTATGTGCAGGGGAGGTGAATTGGCCACGTAAAATTGCCCCTTAATTGGAAAAAATTAATTGGGTACTCTAAATGTATAAGAAAAAAAAGAAGAGAGCTCTGTGTGCATGATTGTATGCAAGATTTCAGTCGTCTACAGTTACATTTCCAGCCAGGCAGGAGCCAAACAATATAAGCAGGGTTCTGCGTGTCTCGAGTCTGAACACCAAGACCAGATGTCATGTGCAAATGCACCCTTACAATATTCCTTTACTTTATCAGGAGGGAAGTAGTAAGAAAGAAAAATAAAATAATTATTTATATATTGGCTTTCACGGACATCTCAAAGTTTCGGAAAGCCAATTAAGTTTATTTGAATGTGATGTGAGAAGATCAGGCTGAGGGGCAATGCAAATAAAGCTTAGGCTGCGCATACCCCTGTAGGTGTCACCACAAGCCCTCCCCTACCTCCACTCACTCTGCCCCCTCCACTCCTGACAAGGGTCCCCCACCCTCGTGGGACAGGTAATGCCAGAAATAGTACAAGGCACTGGTCACCCCACAGGTAAAGTACTGAACACAGACCTGGCCACTGCATTAGAGAACGGATCTGATCACAGTAGATATGATACAGATTTACAAGCCTGTTGCCAGAACTGGAAGATGTAAGCAATGAGGAAAGGTTCGATAGGCTGGTGTTCTTTGGGGCTGACTGGCGCCTTTTGTGTTATGCAATTCTAGGGGTGGAATTTTGTGCTGTAACTGGTCACGGGTCTGGAGGCAGGAAGAGATTTAAATTAGGCAGGATGATAGTGTTCCAAACCCCTACCAACGTCCTGTCACCATCAGTATTAAGTTCTGGGTGTGTAAACCCATCATCGACCTTCCCGTCCAACCGCCAATTGTGGACCGTAAGTTACCAAATAATTACCACATAAGGGACACATCCTAATGCCATTAGTGTTAACCCAGTGCTGTGTGAGCCTGTCGGCATGCAGTGTGCATGACATGTAAAATATTTGTCCAGCTTCCCACCTCCAGGGGTTGGGGGTCCCTTTGAACAAAAGCATTCGGTGCCTGATCGAGGATAGGGACATTGGGAAGGGGGGGCCAATAACAACCACATTCCTGCCCTTGCTGCCAAACTCATTCACCATCTCCCCACTATCCCCACTCCACGGAACCCCGGGCGGGATTCTGTGATCCTGAGGCGAAGTGTTGACGTCGTCGGGAATGCCACACTTCTCGACGGCGTCAACACGGGCTCAGGTCAGCAATTCTGGCCCCAACAGGGGGCCAACACTGCACTGAAGCGGATCACACCGCTCCAGCTGCTGATCTCGGCGTCAAATGGGCGCAGCAGGATCCGCGCATGCGTAGTGGCACCGGCGTCAACACGCGCATGCGCAGTGGGTTCCTCCAACGCGCCAGCCCCAACGCAACATGGCGCAGGGCTACAGGGGCCGGCGCGGAAGAAAGGAGGCCCCCAGCCAGAGAGGATGGCCCGCCGATCAGTGGCCCCCGATCGCGGGCCAGGCCACATCGGAGGCTACCCCCCCCCCCCCCCCCCCCCCCGGACAGGCTGCCCCCCCGACCCTTCAACGCCAAGTTCCCGCCGGCTGAGAGCAGGTATGGACGGTGCCGGCGGGACTCGCCTTTTTTACGACGGCCGCTCGGCCCATCCCAGCCGCGAATCGGCAGAGCGGCCGCCTAGAACGGCCCCTGACCAGCACCGCGCCAACCACGCCGGCGCCAATGGCGTGCCGGTGTCGAAGCGGCGTGGCACGATTCGCGCTGGTCATGTGGATTCTCCGGCCAGACCCCGAGCTGAGAGAATCCCGTCCCCCATCTCCCCCCACATTACTTATCTGTGGCCTGGGTTGCTCCACAATCCTGGGACTTTGGTATCTGTCTTTCCTGCAGTAGCCACAGCCTCCCCTGTCACACTCCGGAGCACAAGCACTGCTGGCCTCTGACTGACTCTCTAAGCGAGACTTCTACCCTTGGGCTCTTGATTCCAATGGAAGGCACGACTCTGGCCTCACCACAGCTTGATTGGCGGGTGGTTTGGTGGACCTTCCAGATAAGAGGCATCTCAAGTCTCTCGCTGGCTGGCCAGCCGTGCAGGCAAGACCCCCAATGCTTCAACAAGATTCTGCTCTACAGCTTAAGGAGTATAGAGGTTCAAGAAGGCAACTCACCACCACCTTCTGAAGAGCAACTAAAGATGGGCAATAAATGCTGGCCTAACCAGCGACACCCACATCCTGTGAATGAATTTTTTTAAAGATTCTTTCATTCTTTGAACTTGACTGCATTGCCTAAAAAGGTGGTGAAAGCAGATTCAGTAGTAACTTTCAAAAGCAACTTCGATAAATACTTGAAAAGGAACACATTTGCTGGGCTATGTTTAAAATTTAGGGTAGTGGGAGGAGGAGGTGATGCGGTGATGTATGGTGTGGTCTGGGGTGGTATGGAGTGGTGTGGTGTGGTATGGTATGGTGTGGTGTGTGGTGTAATATGGTGTGGTGTGGTATGGTGTGGTGTGGTGTGGTATGGTGTGGTGTGGTGTGTGGTGTGGTATGGTGTGTGGTGTGGTGTGGTATGGTGTGTGTTGTGGTATGGTGTGGTATGGTGTGTATGGTGTGGTATGGTGTGGTGTGGTATGGTGTGTATGGTGTGGTATGGTATGGTGTGTATGGTGTGGTATGGTGTGTATGGTGTGGTATGGTGTGGTGTGGTGTGGTATGGTGTGGTATGGTGTGGTATGGTGTGTATGGTGTGTATGGTGTGGTATGGTGTGTATGGTGTGGTGTGGTGTGGTATGGTGTGTATGGTATGGTGTGGTGTGGTGTGGTATGGTATGGTGTGGTGTGGTATGGTGTGTATGGTATGATGTGGTGTGGTATGGTGTGTATGGTGTGGTGTGGTGTGGTGTGGTATGGTGTGTATGGTATGGTGTGGTGTGGTGTGGTATGGTATGGTGTGGTGTGGTATGGTGTGTATGGTATGATGTGGTGTGGTATGGTGTAGTATGGTGTGTGTTGTGGTGTGGTATGGTGTGGTGTGGTATGGTGTGTATGGTATGGTGTGGTGTGGTGTGTGGTATGGTATGGTGTGGTGTGGTGTGGTATGGTATGGTGTGGTGTGGTATGGTGTGTATGGTATGATGTGGTGTGGTGTGGTGTGGTATGGTGTGGTGTGGTATGATGTGGTGTGGTATGGTATGGTGTGGCGTGTGTGTGGTATGGTGTGGTGTGGTGTGGTATGGTGTGTGGTGTGGTGTGGTATGGTGTGATGTGGTGTGGTATGGTGTGTGGTGTGGTGTGGTGTGGTGTGGTGTGGTATGGTATGGTGTGGTGTGTGTGTGGTATGGTGCGGTGTGGTGTGTGTGGTGTGGTATGGTGTGGTGTGTGGTATGGTATGGTGTGTGTTGTGGTATGGTGTGGTATGGTGTGTATGGTGTGGTATGGTGTGGTGTGGTATGGTGTGTGTGGTGTGGTATGGTATGGTGTGGTGTGGTATGGTGTGGTGTGGTGTGGTATGGTGTGGTGTGTGGTGTGGTATGGTGTGGTATGGTGTGATGTGGTGTGGTATGGTGTGGTGTGGTGTGGTATGGTGTGTGGTGTGGTGTGGTATGGTATGGTATGGTGTGGTGTGTGTGTGGTATGGTGTGGTGTGGTGTGGTATGGTATGGTGTGGTGTGGTATGGTGTGGTGTGGTGTGGTATGGTGTGGTGTGTGGTGTGGTATGGTGTGGTATGGTGTGATGTGGTGTGGTATGGTGTGGTGTGGTGTGGTATGGTGTGTGGTGTGGTGTGGTATGGTATGGTATGGTGTGGTGTGTGTGTGGTATGGTGTGGTGTGGTGTGTGGTGTGGTATGGTGTGTGGTGTGGTGTGGCGTGGTATGGTGTGATGTGGTGTGGTATGGAGTGGTGTGTGTGTGGTATGGTGTGTGTTGTGGTATGGTGTGTATGGTGTGGTATGGTGTGGTGTGTATGGTGTGGTATGGTGTGTATGGTGTGGTATGGTGTGGTGTGGTGTGGTATGGTGTGTATGGTGTGGTATGGTATGGTGTGTATGGTGTGGTATGGTGTGGTATGGTGTGTATGGTGTGGTATGGTGTGGTGTGGTATGGTGTGTATGGTGTGGTATGGTGTGGTATGATGTGGTGTGGTGTGGTGTGGTATGGTGTGGTGTGGTATGGTGTGTATGGTATGGTGTGGTATGGTGTGGTATGGTGTGGTACGGTGTGGTATGGTGTGGTGTGGTGTGGTATGGTGTGGTGTGGTATGCTGTGTATGGTATGGTGTGGTGTGTGTGTGATATGGTGGTATTGTCACTGGACTAACAATCCAGAGGCCCATGATAATGTCCTGGAGACCTGAATTCAAATCCCACCACCGCAGATGCTGATTCACTAATGTCCTCTCGGAAAGGAAATCTGCCACCCTTACCAGGTCTGGCCTGCAAGGGGACTCCCGACACTTAGCAATGCCCTCCGAAGTGGCCTAGCAAGCCACTTAGTGCAAGGCCACTCAATGATGGGCAATAAATGCTGGCCCAACCAAAAATGTCCTTTTTCCCCAATTAAGGGAAAATGTAGCATGGTCAATCCATCTTCCCTGCACATCTTTTGGGTTGTGGGGGTGAGACCGACAGAGGCACGGGCAGAATGTGCAAACTCCACACGGACAGTGACCTGGGGCCGGGATCAAACACGGGTCCTTGGCGCCGTGAGGCAGCAGTGCTGTGTCACCGTGCCGCCCTGGCTCAACCAACAATGTTCACCTCCCATGAATGAATTTTTAAAAAAATTGAACAGTGCTTTCTAAGAGCAAGAGGGCCTCCTTCTATGCTTTAATATTTTATGATTCTGTAAGAGAAAGGCCGTGTTAACGCTGGTCAGCTCTGACAACCTTACGCCCGCTGATTTTCCGATGTACATGTAGGGGTCCTGCCGCAGGAAATTCAACAGCTGA
The DNA here is from genome assembly GCF_902713615.1 of Scyliorhinus canicula. Taxonomy (NCBI): domain Eukaryota; kingdom Metazoa; phylum Chordata; class Chondrichthyes; order Carcharhiniformes; family Scyliorhinidae; genus Scyliorhinus; species Scyliorhinus canicula. Next base: position 50,597,946 of record NC_052150.1, read on the forward strand.
GCCAAAAGGCCATTGACTTTCAGCGGGAGCAGACAATCCCGGCAGGGCTGGGAAAAAATCCTGCCCAAGGCAACAAAGGTTTTTTAGCCTCAAAAAGATAAAACTTAAATGTAAACTTTATCTCTTTCTGACCCTAATGTTTATTGTCCTGAAGTCACCAAGTAATGCTGGGGTGTGTTACACTACTGGATGAAACCCTAATTGTGTCAATTTTGTGTGTTAATCTGGACAATGACTATTGACCAGCTATTTGAATGTTGAGAGCACTTCACCAAGCATGACCACATTCTCATTGGATATCCGCATATACAAACTCATTACTGAATATATACCAAGAATGGGAACCCTCAGCCTTGCCATTTCAGTCACAATGGTGCAAGCTATAATGAACAAAACATAGTGCAACAGTCAAATCTTAGACCATCCTTGTCAATATAACTCCATTCAGTATGTCTCTTGATATAATTTATATAATTTCACAAAAGCAAAGCAAAATCTGGAAGAAAAATCAAATGTGATAAAATCTACTTCGGCACTCTTCATAGAGAACAAACATGGCTGCCAGACTGTTAGTCTACACTCACATTAGATAAACGTATGTAAACAATGGAGTTCATTGACACAAGAGGAATAAAGAGGGCATGAAGTCAAATATTTTTGTCCTTCATGTATAACTGGAAAGAGGCCTGGTCTTGCTCCAAGGTTTTGGGATAGCGTGGGCACACAAGTGCACCAGTTCACTGCATGGTAAGGCATGGAATCAGACGCATGATTCTCAACCTCAGCAATAGTAGTGAGCAGACACCTGAGGCTCAGGTGGGTTGGGTACATTTTTGAGGCCCAGGACCTGGTGCAGAGGCTCATTCAACAAATGTACCGATCACAGTATCAGGCAAGGTGACTGGTGCGTCTGACTTGCAGTAAGAGTGTGGCATTAGCAAGTAATTGAAAGGTGACTGCAAAAATAAAAGGGCCCATTATTTGTTGCATGTGTCTTTTCCTCTCAACCAATAATCGTCAGTGGCAGCCCTTGTAGATTTAATACTTTGATTTTGGCACAGTTATAAAATTAATGGGAATGAAAGTAACTTTATGAATATGACCTTGATCTTTGCTCACTATAGCAAAAGAGGCCAACAAAGAAGCTCTTCAACCATTTGACAACCCACTTTCTTTGCAGGCAGTTAAACAGAAGACGTTTGTGTCTCAGATGACACATTGCATTGGCATCAGACACAGCCTATCATCTAGAGGAACCATTTTGGTGCCGTACCAATGCTTGTTTTGTATTCTTGGTACTGTTGGAGAAGAGGATAGATTCCCCAATTCTTTAATAACAAGTTGAAATAAGCAGGTTTACACATGCCCTATAAAATCAGTCTTTAAAGATGAAGACTCGAATTTTAGCCCAAAATTCTGTTTCAAAAGTTATCCTTTAGAAGACTTTCAAAATGGTGGACGCTAACTTCAAATTGCAACGTGCTGTAAATTATATATGCCTCATGTATGGTCTGATAATAAGTCTCTTTCAAAGAAGTAATCTGCTCGGTTGGTTAGACTTCACAGCACTCACTCTTACAAGAGGGGCAAAAGAAAAAGGAGGGGCTAGCAGGCGTGAGGAACCATGAGCACCATTCCTGAGACCTTGCCAGCCTCACTGCAAATTTAACAGTGGCATGGGAGGATCAGGGACCCTGCCAGTCTGGGGACCAATTGGGGCCTCCTCCTGTGGTTGCGGGAATTTTACCCATGGCAACAGGAGGCTGGCACCAAGTATCCAGCCTGCCAGGGTTTCACTCGGAGAGCACTGGCCGGTCAGGGAGCGGGAACCACTTTATGGACGCCCTCCTCCTGTCCTGTCCAACCCGGTTCCCCCTCACCGGCCTGCCAGCCTGTGAAACTCCCAACTTACCTTCACATCTGAGCTCCATCGCTGAACACTTTCTTTGGCATTGGCTCCAGTCCCAGCATTGGGAAACTCTCTCGGTTGGTCAATGTGGTTGACTCTTAACTGCTCCCTCAAGGGCAATTAGGGATGGGCAATAAATGCTGGCACAGTCTGCGAACACCCACGTCCCGTGAATGAATTTTTTTTTTAATTGGTTGGTTGGTCACCTCAGAGGTGGAACTTCCTCCCTGTCGGGGCAGAAGCTCATCTTAAGTCGAGTAGGGCAGCACGGTGGCCCAGTGGGTCAGCCCTGCAGCCTCACGTTACCGAGTCCCAGGTTCGATCCCGGCTCTGGGTCACTGTCCATGTGGAGTTTGCACATTCTCCCCATGTCTGCATGGGTCTCACCCACACAATCCAAAGATGTGCAGGGTAGGTGGGTTTGCCATGCTAGGGGAGGTGATGACGTAGTGGTATTGTCGCTAGACTAGTAATCCAGAGATTCTGGATAATGCTCTTCGGTCGCGGGTCCCGGGTTCGAACACCACAATGGCAGATGATGAAATCTGAATTCAATAAAAGATCTGGAATTAAAAAGTCTAATGATGATCATGAAACCATTGCCAATCGTCGTAAAACCCCATCGGGTTCACCAATGTCATTCAGGGAAGGAAATCTGCTGTCCTTACCCGGTCCAGATTACATGTGACTCCAGACCCACAGCAATGCGGTTGACTCTTAACTACCCACCCACTGAAATGGCCAACCAAGCCACTCAGTTCAAGGGGCAATTAGTGATGGGCAACAAATGCAGGCCCAGCCAGCCACGCCCACATCCCAAGAACGAATTTTAAAAATAGAAATTGCCGCTTAATTGGAAAACAAAGAATTAGGTACACTAGATTTTTAAAAAATAATAAATTTTTTAAAAATGAGTTTCCTGTCTGGAGTCCAGGGATACCTTCGCTGCATGTCTTGCTGCAGCTCAGCTGTTCTGCCTAAACTTTATCGAGTTCTGAGGTGTCGGCCCATCAGCAGCTCCACTGATGCTACCCCTGTCGTGACACATGGCATGGTCCTATATTCAAAAAGGAATCTCGCCAGTCGCATGTCCAGGGATGCTTCCGCATTCCCTCTTGAATGGTCGTAGCACGCGTTTGGCTAAGCCATTTGAGGACGGGTGGTACAGGGCAGTCCGGATGTGCCTTATCCCGTTCATACGTGGAATGTGGAGAACTCCTCGCTTGTGAATGGGATCCCGTTATCAACACCTCAGGAACCCTATGGGTGCTAAATGAGCATCTTTAATTTTTCAGTGGTGGCTTCTGATGTGGTGGAGATCCTCCTATGTATATCTAGCCACTTAGAATAGGTGTCCATGAAGATTAGAAACATGGACCCCATGAAAGGTCCAGCGAAGTCTGCATGTAGCCTTACCCATGGGCCCTGGCATTGCCAGGGGTGAAGAGAGGCTGAAGGAGGGAACATCTGGCGCTCTTGACACACTGGGTATCTTCTCATGATCCGCTTGATTCCGCCATCGATCTCTGACCACCAGACGTAACTTCATGCCAACATCTTCATTTTTGGAGGCCTGGGTGACCATTGTGTAAGTCCTGAACTGCAGGTTGACCACAGGAGGCTGCCATCTTTGATGCTCAGTTCTTGCTGTTTCAGAACATCCGCCATGCAATAAAATGTGACGAAGCTTCGCCAATGCGGGATCTCTCTGCATCCACGTGCGAATCTGTGTGGCTGTTCCCGGAAGAGTGTCCAGGAAATTTAAAGTCGCAACTTCGTCTGCCACTGATGGAGACAGAGTGGTTCATAGGAAGCAGCAGTTAGCTGAAGGCATCGGTGTGAGCTATCTGGACCTCGGGCGATGCTGAAAAGTGTATTTATTTATTTATTTTTTTAAAATTTAGATTACCCAATTATTTTTTCCAATTAAGGGGCAATTTAGCATGGCCAATCCACCTACTCTGCACATTTTTGGGTTGTGGGGGCGAAACCCACGCAGACACAGGGAGAATGTACAAACTCCACACAGCCAGTGACCCAGAGCCGGGATCGAACCAGGGACCTCAGCGCCGTGAGGCGGTTGTGCTAACCACTAGGCCACCGTGCTGCCCTATTTATACGCCGCCAGCAATAGAGCCCAGCGCTGTACCAAGGCCAAAGCTATGGGGGAACCCACTTGTCCTCCTTAACGAGACCCAGTAGTGGCTTGTGGTCTGTGATAATACAACAGTACCTACCACCCATGGACATACTGATGGGATTTTTTCATCGCGAATATCACAACCAAGCCTTCTTTTTCGATCTGGGCTTAGCGACAGTCCACATCTGCCAGGGTTCCAGAAGTGAATGAAATGGGACGATCTGTGCCATCATCCTATCAATGGGACAGCACCACGCAAGAGAGGACGAGCGGCTGGAATGGATCATAGTGAGCTAGCAGCTGGGAGCATGACAACCGTCTCTTCACTCCTGCGATTGCCTCCTTGGGGATTGTTCCCCAAGTCCACATCTGATTCTTTTTCAACAAGACATGAAGAGGTGCCAGCAGAGTGGCCAAGTTTGGAATGAACTTCCGTTAATAATTTATGAGTCCCAGAAATGTTCGCAATTCCGTGTCATTTTGTGGAATCGGGGCCCCTTTTATGGCCTGAACCTTCTCCTCCACAGGGTGCAAGTCGTCCTTATCCACCCTACAACCCAGGCATATCACTGCCTTTGTTTTGCAAAGAAGCACTTGCCTTTCTTCAGGTGGATGCCTACCTGGGAAAATCGTCTGAGGACCTCATCTAGATTGTCCATGTCCTCTTTTTCAATGGCCCGCGTGATGAGTACATCCTCTAAATACAGCGCCGCTTTGATAGCGGAGGCAGAAGAGACCTGAAAGGGAAGGTGAGTGAATTGAAACAGACCGCTCTGGGTATTTATATTCACCCATACTTCCGCAATGTGATATCCAATTCTAACTGAAGACATGCATGGCTCATATCCAGTTTGGTGAACGAGCATCCCCCAGCCATTTTGGCATACAAATCCTCCAGGTAAAGCATAGGGTACCAGTCAAGGCAAGATGCCCTGTTTACAGTCAGATTATAATCCCCGCAGAGGCGAACAGACTTGTCTGGCTTCATCACTGGACCACAGGTGCGGCCTATTCCGCAAATCACACAGGGCGTTTGATGACTAAACTCTCCAGGCTCTGCAACTCAACATGCACCTATAATAATTTCATAATCTTTATTGTCACAAGCAGACTTACATTAACATTGCAATGAAGTTACTGTGAAAAACCACTAGTCCCCACATTCCGGCACCTGTTTGGGTACACAGAGGGAGAATTCAGAATGTCCAAATTACCTAACAGCATGGGCGCGATTCTCCGCTCCCCACGCTGGGTAGGAGAATCGCGGGAGGGCCGGGCGAATCACGACACGCCGCCCTGGCACCCCTCGCGATTCTCCCACCCCCCCCCCCCCCCAAAATGGCGTGTCGCGTTTTCCGACAGGCCGCTTGGAAAATCGGCACTCGCCGTTTTTCACGGCGACCAGCGATTCTCTGGCCCGGATGGGCCGAGCGGCCTGACGAACCCGACCGGTTCACGCCAGCGTCAACCACACCTGGTCGCTGCCATCGTGAACAGCGTGCGACAGGTAAGTGTGGGGCCTGTGGGGAGCGGAGGGAGGATCGAACACCATGGGTGTGCTCATGAGGTGACTGGCCAGCGATCGGTGCCCACCGATCGTCGGGCCGACGTCTCTAAGGGACGCACTCTTTTCCCTCCACCGCCCCGCAAGATCAAGCCGCCATGTCTTGCAGGTGCAGCGAAGGGGAAGACGGCAACCGCGCATGCGCGGGTTGGAGCCGGCCAACCTGCGCATGCGTGGCTGACGTCACTGCGGCGCCGCCGGCCGCGTCATTCCTGGCGCGCCGCTTTGACGCAAGCATCAAGGCCGGGCGTTCGGGATTCACGAACCGCCGCTCCTAGCCCCCTGGGGGGGGGGGGGGGAGGGGGGGGGGGGAGAATAGGGTGCGAGGAGCGGCCTCCGACACCGGAGTGAAACACTCCGGGTTTCACTCCGGCGTCGGCACTCAGTCTCCCGTTGGGAGAATCGCGCCCCATGTCTTTCAGGACTTGTGGGAGGAAACCGGAGCACCCGGATGAAACCCACCCAGACACAGGGAGAACGTGCAGACTTTGCACAGACAGTGACCCAAGCCGGGAATCAAACCTGGGACCCTGGCGGCACTATGAAGCAACAGTGCTAACCACTGTGCTACCGTGTCGCCCTTGGTGAGCAAGGCGTGTGGGACTAGTCATGCCCTGAAGTACCTGGGCTGGGCCTTTGGGTACACGTAAATGCGTGCCTTGGCTTCTTTTATCTTGTCCAGCCCCTCCTGGAATACCTCCGGATATTTTCCAAGGACCTCATACAGGTTCCTGGTGCCCATCTGTAAAATCTGCTGCCAATCGAAACAGAGTACTCGCTGCCAATCACGACCCAACAGGTTAGGTCCTGGCCCTTGGCACCACGACCAAAGATAGCCTGACTGTTGCTGTGAGTCACCGGAGTCACTGTGGTTCCTATAATGTGCAGTGGTTCCCCAGTATACATTGCCAATCTGGCCTTGTTATCGTGCAGGTTCAATGGCAGGATCCCCATGTGAAGCTGGCGGAATATCTGCTGACCGATGATGGGGACAGCTGCCCCAGTGTCTATCTCCATCACGAGGGGTTGTCAATTCACCTGTAGTTTAACTAAAATCGGCGCCACCTTCTGGGCCCTGATACAATTCAGTTGAATCACATTTTTCTCCTCAAGTAGGGCCACATGCAAGGCCCTAGCTCGAGGCGACATCAATGTTTGTCCAGGGTGACGTGGTCTCTGCTGATTCTGGTGGCCTTGGTTGCTGTGTGTTCTATGCCCACAGGCCTGGCGATGTTGCTGGAACTCTCCCTTATTCTCAGGGGAGGTCTCCCACTGATCTGTGGCAGCCCCGGAACATTGGGCCTGGGCAATTGTACCCTTGGTTGTTATTTTGGAGGTGACCTGGCCATTCGAGCACTGCCCAGGGACGCTGCTGGAGCCTGGTGTGGAGGTCGAGCAACACTATGGATGCTGCAAACCATGGAACCTTGGAGTTCCTGAACCCCTTTTTCCACGTTTTCGCGGGACAGCACCAGCTCAATGGCTCTTTTTAAAGCAAGCGTAGTCTCCGTCAACAGCTTTCTCTGTGTGGCCATGTTATTAAACCCGCACAGCAGCCAGTCCCTCAACATCTCCGAAAGGGATGGCCCAACTTCGCAATGCTCAGCCAGCTGTCTGAGTCGAGTCAAGAAATCTTTAGCTGACTCTCCCGGAGTCCAAGCAGCCATGTTGTACTGGTACCGTTACCTGATTACTGATGGTTTTGAGTCGTAATGGTTGGCCACCAGCTCTACCAATTCATCAAACGATTTTGAATCCGGAGCAGCTGAATACGTGAGGCTTTTTATGATGCCGAAGGTTGAGGCCCCGCAGGCCATCAGGAAGATTGCCTTCTGTGGGTCCTCTTTCGCAAGGCTGTTAGCCTGGAAAAAGTACCTCATATGCTCTGCGTACTGAACCAATCTTCCAGGCCTGCATCTAAGGCCTCCAGTTTACTGAAAAGCGGCATATTTAAAAGTCAGTTCACCACATTGCTGTAGAACAATCTTCCAGAGCACTGAGAGATCCAGAATCTGAGTTAAAATGTATTTGACATCACGCCAGTATTAAGACTCGGGAAGCCAAGCGGTAAGGTAAACGTTGGTTTAATCAAGGTCACAAAAAGTCTGCCTACGGCAGGGAACTATTTACTTTATTTGCATTTTTTATTCCTTTTCCACCCGGCTTCTGGCCAAATAAATAGCCTGTTCGGCATTAGGAAGGAGAAACCAATGGTAGAAGGTCACAGTCAGGAACAGTTCATTATTAACCTCGTCAATCAGGAGTTGCGATAGAGGCCACCATCGGAAGGGGGAGAGAGGCCAAGATCGGGAAAGGGGACCGAGGTGGGCAAGTGGATCAGCTGAAGTGCTGAAAATGGCATTTACCTTCTTGAGCTGACAGCTCCTTCTTCCCTTTCAGTGCTGGGTCCTCAACTGCTGGGAGCCCCAAGCAGCAAGTCATCCATTAAACTGGGCTCTCAATTGCACATGGAACCTCAATTTAAATATGTTAATGACTGTATCTCCATACCAGAACACTTGAATGTCCCAATTGCCACAACCATGAAAACTGCAACTGCTGCATCTGCTCGAGTCAGGTACAGCAATATAGGAGCATGGGTAGGACATTTAGCCCCTCAAGTCTGCTTCGCCATACATTTAGATCTGCCTGTTACGGCACAGCAGTACAGTGGTTAGCACTGTTGTTCCACAGCTCCAGGGTCCCATGTTCGATTCCCAGCTTGGATCACTGTCTGTGCGGAGTCTGCACGTTGTCCACGTGGGTTTCCTCCGGGTGCTCCGGTTTCTTCCCACAGTCCAGAGATGCGCAGGTTAGGTGGGCTGGCCATGTTAAATTGCCCTGAGTGTCCAAAAGATTAGACTGGGTTATGGGGATGGGGTAGGGGGGTGGGGGGGGTGGTGGTTAGGGTGGGCTTGAGTGGGATACTCTTTCCAAGGACCAGTGCAGACTCGATAGGCCGAATGGCCTCCTTCTGCACTGTAAATTCTATGATCTATATCATGTTACTCAACCTTTACCCACCCTCGTTCTGTACTTGTTAAAATCTTTCCCGAACAATATGCCCTTCACAGTTGGGGATCAGGATCAGGATTAAGAACCTGCGTAGTTTTTATCCAGGGGTGACAAGGTCAACTATAAATCTGTGATTCTGTGAAATCTGAAACTCTCACCCCAGATGAGAACTGCTAACTCAATGCAGCCTGAAGTCAAAGTGAGAGTCTGCGGTCAAAGTGCAATGCGGATTGGATGTGAACCTATCAATAAGTAGATCAATGTAATATAACCAAATGGTCTTTTGTCTTAAAGTGGAATGATTATGCAAATTCAAAAATGTTGCTGGACCTGCAAAAAGGCTAGAGTTTGAATAGAATTGCTGAATTCACCAAGCACACTAGAGTTACAGCTGGTTATGCATGGGAGGTGCTGCTGCTCCTGAAATAGATGCTGCACAGCTTTGAAATACAGCTTTAACAAATGCAGATCAAAACATTGCAGTCACTTTAAAGTAGCTGTTCCTTCAGCTGCAGGGTACCATTCAACATGAATCAAAATATGAAACAAGAAAGCTCTGTAAAATACAGTCAAAACACTTTTGTTTCAACACCAGAGTAATTGTACAAGTACAGAACACAGCCTCACTGTAAACTGTATATGAATGTTCAGTTTGGTTTTTTTTTACTTTCATGGGATATAGACATCTTTTGCAAGGCCTGCATTTATTGCCCATTCCTAGTTTCTCATGAAGAGATGGTGACAGTTCTTCTTCAAGTGCCACAATCCATGAGATGGTGGTGCTCCAATAAACCTGTCAGGGAGGGATATCCGGAGTTTTGGCCTAACGACGATGAAGAATTTGTGATAGGGGTCCAATTAAAGTTAGTGTCTCCCTTGGAGGGGAACTTGGAGGTGGTAGTGTTCCCATGCATCAGTTGTCCTTCTAGGTAATGGAAGTTGTGATTTAGGGAGTTGCTGTAAAACAGAATGGAGCCAGGACTGCAATTTCAGACAGGTGTTCAACAAAGCAGTCAGCACGGTAGCATTGTGGATGGCACAATGGTTTCACAGCTCCAGGGTCCTAGGTTCGATTCTGACTCGGGTCACTGTCTGTGCGGAGTCTGCACATCCTCCCCGGGTGTGCGTGGGTTTCCTCTGGGTGCTCCGGTTTCCTCCCACAGCCCAAAGATATGCAGGTTAGGTGGATTGGCCATGATAAATTGCCCTTAGGGTCCAAAATTGCCCTTAGTGTTGGGTGGGGTTACTGGGTTATGGGGATAGGGTAGAGGTGTTGACCTTGGGTAGGGTGCTCTTTCCAAGAGCCGGTGCAGACTCGATGGGCCGAATGGCCTCCTTCTGCACTGTAAATTCTATGATCTATGATCTATAATCGTTTAATTTACTGACCAGTTGCGTTCCGATGTCCCTTGCTTTGAGATGTCCTCCAAGTGAGGCTCCTCCTGTTTGTCCACTTCTTGTTACTCTGCCTCCCAATGCGAGGGCTACCTGCCCAGGAATCACCATGCCTCGGCCTGGTGCAGGAGACAATAGCTACAATTATGCAGGATGTAACATAACGCAGAACATCTCCTGATCTGTCAGTACAGCAAACCGTGTCTAAGACTCTGATATTTCTCTCCATTCCCACAATGGTATGGGCATATTTAATCGCACTCCTCAACTGCTGCTTCTGCATCACACATACGAGTTGTGAGCATAGCACGTCACTCGCCACCTTCTTACTTATTATCTGCCTTAACAAACTCAGGGAGGGAGAATGCATCAATTCATATTACACAGAGCTTAGCCATTCAGCACAACTATTTTATACCAGCATTTATGCTCCACAAGACCTTTCTGTCACCTCTCTTCATTACGCCCTGTCAGCACATCCTTCTATTCCCTTTCCCCCTTTCCCCTCATTTGCTTATCTAGCCTTCTGTCTCTCAGACGAGGAGTTAAACTGACCCTGTCTCTCCGCCCAGATGGAAGCAAAAGATACCATGTCAGTATTTTGAAAAGAGCAGGGGCAATCTCCCCTGGTCCTGGTTGCGTGTTTCCTGAATGACAACAGTGACTACACTTCCAAAGGTGCTTAATTGGCCCAAAAGTACTTTGAGACATCCCGAGATTGTGAACAATTCCATATAAATGCAAATCCTTGGGCAAGCTATTGACCTAGTTAGGAAATTGATTGAGCAGCAGGAGACAGAGAGCAGGGCTAATATATTCTAATTGACAGGATGTGACCAGTGGTGTCCCGCAAAGATTCCTGCTGAGACCTTAACAATTCACTCAAGTCGTTGACTCCAGTCAGTGACTTAGACTCAAGTCTGACTTGAGTCAAAACATTTTTTGACTTGTGACTCCACTCAGGCAAAATTCACATGGCAACATTCCTTAATTGAGAAACAAACAGTATTTAATTTGAATGCCGTCACAATATAGTTGCTCCTCATCTCATTGTGAACCAAAATGTGTGTTATCCAGCACACGTTTTGTTTCCCTCCAGCCTGAATCCACCCACCGCCACTGCTCATTGGCTCTGTTGGGGACCGGACCGTCAGATCCACAGCACTGATTGGTCGAGCAGCTTGCCAATTGTTGTGTATTCATGGTATTTCTAGTGTTCCTCACTAGCAGCCTTGGAATGGATAAGAACCCTTTTAAAAAAAATAATTTTTATTCAAATTTTCACAAAATACCAATAACAAAAAATATTAAGAAAAGAAAAAACAACACCCCCCCCCCCCCCCCCCCCCCCCCCCCCCCCGTGGATACAAAAAGGAACAAATAAATTAATGCCCGTCATTAGCAAAGAACAAATATACACGTCCCCTCTGGCCAAAACGAAGAGACGACCCCCCCACCTCCCCCCCGGGTTGCTGCTGCTGTTGGCCTTTTTCCACCGTTCTGACAGGAAATCTAGGAATGGTTACCACCTCCTGAAGAACCCCTGCACTGATCCCCTTAGGGCAAATTTCACCCTCTCCAATTTAATAAACCCCGCCATATCCCGTACCAGCCTCCCCGGACAGGCGCCGGAATGTGGCGACTAGGGGCTTTTCACAGTAACTTCATTGAAGCCTACTCGTGACAATAAGCGATTTTCATTTCATTTCATATCGTTGATCCAGGCCAGAATGCTGGCCTCTTTTGCCTACTGCACTCCCGGCTACTCTGCAACCCCAAATATTGCGAGCCCCTAGCCCAGTTTGACCCTAGATCCTACCACCCTCGACACCGTCCTTGCTACACCCTTCCAAAATTTCCCCAGCATTGGGCATGCCCAGAACATATGGGCATAGTTTGCTGGGCTCCCTGAGCACCTAATACACCTGTCCTCGCTCCCAAAGAACCGGCTCATCCTCACCCCGGTCATGTGAGCCCTATGCAGCACCTTAAACTGTATGAGGCTAAGTCTTGCACAAGAAGAGGAGGAGTTCACCTTTCCTAGGGCGTCCGCCCACGTCCCCTCCTCAATCTCCTCACCCTGCTCCTCCTCCCATTTACCCTTCATCTCCTCCACCGAGGCCTCAGGATAAGAACTCTTTAAGAGACACGTGACGTCATTGGCCGTTTGCACGGGGAAACGGGCAGTGTAATATCGCAACCTGTAGTGTTTTTTAAAAATAAATTTAGATTACCCAATTATTTTTTCCAATTAAGAGGGCAATTTAGTGTGGCCTACTCTGCACCTACTCTGCACATTTTTGGGTTGTGGGGGCGAAACCCACGCAGACACGGGGAGAATGTGCAAACTCCACACGGACAGTGACCCAGAGCCGGGATCAAACCTGGGACCTCAGCACCGTGAGGCAGCTGTGCTAACCACTAGGCCACCGTGCTGCCCTGCAACCTGTACTGTTAACATCTACTGAATAAAACTCTTTCGGTTTTTTTTAACCGCTGCGGCCTGCAAATTTCACTTAAAACCACCACATGCAATCTGGCAACGAGGTAGACGAACAGCATTTGTAGGTACCAGGACAAAAAAGTCCAACCATGTTTGTGGGCACCCAAAAAGAAAATTAATCATTATGATCGTTGCTACACGGAAGTGGGCGGCAGTGGAGCCAAACAACGGTTGCAGGCACCGAAGGAACTGAAAACTCGAGGTAACAGATATAAAAGTTCCAACTTTCCTGGGCATAATTCGGGGAGGGAGGGGAAACATTTAACCTCCTGAGGTGTTTGGTACGGCCAGAAAAGCCAGGCACGAAAATCTATGATGAAATAGTGGAAATATTGCAGGGCCATTATTTACCAAAACATTAGGGCGGGATTCTCTCAGGTCAGGGCCGGGCCGGAGAATCCCCGCAGATGGCGCGAATCGCGGCACGTCGCCCCGATGCCGGCACGTGATTCTCCGCAGAGCGGCAAATTGACAGCATTGGGCCCTGCGAGGTTGGCTCGCCGATTCCCGGCCCGGGATGGGACGAGCGACCATAGTGAAAATGGCGAGTCCTGCCGGCGCCGTCCACACCTGCTCTCAGCTGGTAGGAACTCACCGTGTAAGGGTCGGGGGGGGGGGGGGGGCCTGTGTGTGTGTGGGGGGGGGGGGGATCCGACCCCGGGGGTGCCTCCGATGTGGCCTGGCCCACGATCGGGGCTCACCAATCGGCGGGCCGGCCTCTCTGGCTGGGGCCTCCTTTCTTCCACGCCGGCCCCTGTGGTCCTGCACCATGTTACGTCGGGGCGGGTGCGTCGAAGGAAGCCACAGCTCATGCACGTGTTCACGCCGGGATCAGCAGTTGGAGCAGCGTGAACCGCTCCAGTGCTGTGCTGGCCCCCTGTAGGGGACAGAATTAGTCTTCGGGTCGGCCCATTCACGCCTTCGTAAAACGCGACGACGTTTACGACGGCATAGACACTCTGCACAGGATTAGAGAATCCTGCTCTTAGTTCCTCACAAAAAGGTTAAGGTTTCATAAGCACAACCAAGAAGTTGGCGAATCAATTGCAGAGATTGTACCTACCCTGAGAAGGCTGGCTGATAACTGCGAATTCAGGGATGCTTTAAATAATACTATCAGAGATAGATTAGTCTGTGGTTTAAGGAGCAAAGCTATTCAATAGTGTTAACTGAAAGCAACCTGACCTGAAAGAAGCTTTGGATGCTACCATATCCATGGGATTAGCTGCCAAAGGAGCTCAACTGTAGAGTTCAAGTGCAAGAACTCACAAGATGTCAGCCGCAATCCGAACACGAACACAGACTCACACTTGCCATAGGTGTGCAAAAACCAGGCACGACTCAGCAGCAGGAAAGAGGGAGAGGGACGTGGGAGAGGGAAAGGTGAGATGGAGAGGAAGCGGGGAGAGGGACAAAGGGAGAACAGGAAAGAGGGAGAGGGGGACAGGGAAGAGGGACAGGAGAGAGGGACAGTAGAAGGACAGGAAAGAGGGAGAGGGAGACGGGGAGAGGTTACTATTAATCTATTTTGCTGGTATGGACAGCCGGTTTCCAAACAGGTGAAATATTTACAAGTGCAATTTAAATTTGAAAAAACACCATTGCCACATTTCTTATGTTAATGAAATTGGAGTTGGGTAGGAAAGTTTTGGATGTTTGTTCAGGAGATTCTTTTTTAGCCAGTCTGCACCTTCTGCATTGTCAGCTGATGGTGGGTTTCACCACTGAAACAGTTTCCCCGCTACAGAATCACATGTTTCTGTGCTTTCCAATGGCACGGTAAATTCTAATTGTAATCACGCAGGAAATGGGAAAAAGCAAGAGAGCGAATGTGACACAATTACCAAAGTGACTTCAGTGTAGTCAAAGTGACTGCATGGAGTGACCTACACTCAATGCAGTTTGTACATTGAAGTGTTCCTTGTGTGTACTGATGACCAACTCGCCTGCCCCTCTCTCCTGTCCCTCTCTCCTGTCACTTCCCTCTCTCTCTGTCCCTCTCCCTCTCTCCTGTCCCTCTGCCTCTTTCCTCTCCTTCTTTCTCTCCTTCTCCCTCTCCTTCTCCCATTTCCCCCTCCCTTGACCCTCTTCCCTTTTCACCTTTCTTCTCCTCTCCTGTTCTTCTCCATCTCCTGTCCCTTTCCCCTCACCCTCTCCCAATGTCCTCATCCCAGGTCCCTCTCCCTTGTCCCTCTGTTTCACTCGATTAATATGTGTATTATCGCAATTTGTTGAGGCTGGCGCCCCAATCCTTGGTAGTGGGGTTCACTAGTCCCACCTCTTGTCAATCTGATTCCCACTGGGGCGGCACGATGGCACAGTGGTTAGCACTGCTGCCTTACAGCTCCAGGATCTGGGTTCAATTCTTGCCTTGGGTGACTGTGTGAAATCTGTACATTCTCCCCAGGTCTGCATGCGTTTGCTCCGCGTGCTCGAGTTTCCTCCCACAGTCCAAAGACGTGCAGGTTAGCAGGATTGGCCATGCTAAATGCCGTACGCCTTCTTGACCACTGTATTGACCTGCGCAGCCACCTTCAGGGTACAATGGACCTGAACTCCCAGATCTCTCTGTACATCAATTTTCCCCAGGGCTCTATCTATATTCTGCTGTATTCTCTGACAGTCCCCTTCACTATCTGCTACTCCACCAATCTTAGTGTCATCTGCAAACTTGCTAATCAAACCACCTATACCTCCTCCAGATCATTTATGTATATCACAAACAACAGTGGTCCCAGCACGGATCCCTGTGGAACACCACTGGTCACAGTTCTCCATTTTGAGAAACTCCCTTCCACTACTACTCTCTGTCTCTTGTTGCCCAGCCAGTTCTTTATCCATCTAGCTAGTACACCCTGGACCCCATGAGACTTCACTTTCTCCATCAGCCTACCATGGTGAACCTTATCAAATGCCTTACTGAAGTCTATGTATATGGCATCTACAGCCTTTCCCTCATCAATCAACTTTGTCACTTCCTCATAGAATTCTATTAAATTGGTAAGACATGACCTTCCCTGCATAAAACCATGTTGCCAATCACTGATGAGCCTATTTTCTTCCAAATGGGAATAGATCCTATCCCTCAGTATCTTCTCCAGCAGCTTCTCTACCACTGACGTCTGGCTCACCGGTCTATAATTCCCTGGATTATCCTTGCTACCTTTCTTAAACAAGGGGACAACATTAGCAATTCTCCAATCCTCCGGTACCTCACCCGTGTTCAAGGATGCTGCAAAGATATCTGTTGAGGCCCCAGCTATTTCCTCTCTCACTTCCCACAGTAACCTGGGATAGATCCCATCCGGACCTGGGGCTTTAATGCCTTTTAGAATACCCAACACATCCTCCCTCCTTATGTCGTCTTGACCTAGAGAAATCAAATATCTATCCCTAATCTCAAAATCCGTCATGTCTCTCTCCTCAGTGAATACCAATGCAAAGAGCTCATTAAGAATCTCACCCATTTTCTCTGACTCCACACGTAACTTTCCTCCTTTGTCCTTGAGTGGGCCAACCCTTTCTCTAGTTACCCTCTTGCTCCTTATATCTGAATAAAAGGCTTTGGGATTTTCCTTAACCCTGTTTGCTAAAGATATTTCATGACCCCTTTTAGCCCTCTTGATTCCTCGTTTCAGATTGGTGCTCATGGGGGACCTGCTGGGGTTGCTTGCAGATTCCCGGGGTGCGAGGTGATGGGGGATATCCTTCGTTCAAAGGCGTTCAGTGCCTTATAGAGGCACTACCAATGTATTGCCCAGGCATGACCCTCTCCGCTGTATGTACATGAAATATTGTAAGTGAACTCAAAGCCCTGAAAGGACTCAGCAAACCAACACCCTGAGAATGACCCGCATGGGGTCGGTGCTGCTGTCACTGTCCTTGAGTCTCTTCCTTCGACTGACTGTCTGCACCAATCCCCTCAGCCCCACCTCACCCAGGGCATCAGGCCCTTCTCACATTACTGCTCATGAAGTGGGCGTGATGCGATTCCTGTGCACCGCTGACTTTATCTTGAAGGTTGGACTTTATTTTTAAATCTTTCACACCATTGAGTATTCATGGCATGCAAATGTATGACAAGTACAAAGGCACCACAGGCGGGTGTGAGACTCATCATGCTGCGAAAACACCACTGACTTTATCTCTGCATCTCAACCCGCCATAGGGAAATCAAAACTTCTCATCCTGCCTAATTCATCCCCGCATGCCAAGTTTCCTGGTCTTGTGGGTTCCATAAAATCACCCCCCCCCCCAACCCCCCCACCAAGAATCAAACCCTTCAGAAATGAATTTCTGAAAGACTTCTGCACACACTGGAGGTTGTTTGCAGCTCTCATGTGCAGACAGCAATTTCTGCCAGATCAATTGCAGATTTTGAATCTGAGATTGTTGAATTTTTGTTGTACAAAGCTGTTAAGGGATAAGGAGGTGCAAAGGGTTCTGTGGAGTTAGGTCACTGACCTCCCATCATTTCATTGAATGGCTGAACAGGTTAGAGGGGCTGAATGACTTACTCCTGTTTCTACGGGCAGCACTCAATGTCCTTCCCTTGGTGAGTTTGTCGGTTGGGGTTGGGGAGGGTAGGGCATTTAATCAGTTGGGGGTGATAGTCACTTCCTATCGATACCCCTGACTGAGTCCAAAATAAAAAGGTTGTGACCAGCCTTCCTGCCCCACCCCCCAATTGAGTCCCTTAAGTGGACAATTAATACTCATTTAAGGACACCGTCACACTGCTGCTGACATTCACAGCAATCGGGGGATTCACTGAAGTCGAAAATGAAAAACCTGCTGGGGTTGTTTGCAGATTCCCGGGGTGCGAGGTGGTGGGGGATATCCTTTATTCAAAGGCGTTCAGTGCCTTATAGAGGCACTGGAATCAAGACTTTGGAAGGTGGGAGGCTCACCTCCTTGCTGACCTTGCTGATGACCTCCACTTCCCCACCCCTTCCCTGCGACCCCACCCCATGAGCACATTCTTACAATCTCCCCACTCCCCGCCCCCGTTGGCTCACTCAGCTGTGCCTGGGTCTAAGGTGATTCCAGACCCTGGGTGGGTATAGTAATGGCCGCAGCTTCTCTGTCCCTCGTTGACACTGTCAATCAATGAAAAGCTGCTTGCCTTCAGAAACGACTTCTCCCAAAGGGTTGTGAACCTCTGCGATTCGCTACCCCAGAGTGCGGTGGGGACTGGGACAGTGAGTAAATTTCAGGAGGAGTTAGACAGATTTTTAAATGAAGGGTTATGGAGAACAGCAGGGCGGTGGAGTTAAGGCCAGGATGGGATCAGCCATGATTGAGTGGTGGAGCAGACTCGATGGGCCAAATGGTCTAATTCTGCTCCTATCTCTTAGCTCGGTATATTTCTGCGCCTATATCTGAGACCGGTAGCTCTCAACAAATGGGACTTCTGTCCACTGGACCCTTGATCCCGGGGATGACCTACCACTGCCCTTTGACACTTAAATGTGGCGGGCCTTCCCGAAACGAGGGGATGTGGGGTTCTCACCGGTTCTCCAGTGTCGCTGCATTAAATACCTTCATTCGTTGAAGTTTCTTATGTTTCCATGTAATTATATTATTCACCTCAACTATTCCTTGAGTTAGTGAGGTTATGCATACTAACAACTCTTTTGGCGAAGAAGATTCTCCTGAAATTCCTTTTGGATTAGCACATGGATTTTGATTCCCCCTTACGTCTACCTATCAGACCCCTTCATCATTTTAATTATTTATATCAAGTCATTGCTGGAACATCTATTTTCAGGAGAAAAGAACCATACCCCATTTCCCTTCTGCCGATAAACATATCCTTTCAGTTCTCGCAGTGAATCTGACATTCGCATGAATGATTCTTTTCATGGGGTCACAGGTCATCTGAACATTCAGAAGGTGGCACCCTTTTCTGCTAAGAGTCGAGGCATTTCACAGAGCAAGATCGATTTAGCAATTTAGCACAGGGTTGCCAACTGTTACACCCTGCACTTTCAGAAAGTCAGCAATGCGGGGGCGGGGGGGGGGGGGGGGGGGGGGGGGGGAGCAGGATGGCCATCCCATCCTGGCACCTCGCTGCCATGTTAAACGACATGAATTCCTCGACTCCTCTGAAAAGTGTCAGTTCCCTGGGGAATGCAAGCCCAGGCTGCACACAGGGGAGTATGACGCTGATATCCTGTGGCTACGTAAAATCAGCCTCCCCTACAAAGGTTGAGTGTTTCATAGCCTTCGGGGACTCCAACACCATTTGTACTTATTTTAATATATGCTAACAAGCTTCAAGCAGCATTGTGATTGGTGTCCAGTCAGACCAGAAACTGCAGGAATTACAGGGTGCCACCTCAACAGAATCTCATCTCATTCCAGGATCCACTTGTGAAACTGCTGCTAAATTGAATTTACGGCAAAAAAACTCACTGTTGCCCCATTGGTAACTTTTTAATCAAAACACCAGGATCAGTTAGTATCAGCAACTTGAGCTGGAGACTCTGAGGCTTCATGGTATTCAACCATGTGACTCGTTTGGGACCAATAGCTCACTTGGTGGCAGTGTGATCGGGTGTAGATTTTCCACCAGATGATCAAATGGCAAAAATTATTCCATTTAAAAAAAATTTAGAATACCCAATTCTTTGTTTTCTCAATTAAGGGGCAAATTAGCATGGCCAATCCACCTACCCTAAACATAGACATAGACATAGAACAGTACAGCACAGAACAGGCCCTTCGGCCCTCGATGTTGTGCCGAGCAATGATCACCCTACTTAAACCCACGTAACCCGTATACCCGTAACCCAACAATACCCCCATTAACCTTACACTACGGGCAATTTAGCATGTCCAATCCACCTAACCCACACATCTTTGGACTGTGGGAGGAAACCGGAGCACCCGGAGGAAACCCACGCACACAGGGGGAGGACGTGCAGACTCCACACAGACAGTGACCCAGCCGGGAATCGAACCTGGGACCCTGGAGCTGTGAAGCATTGATGCTAACCACCATGCTACCGTGAGGCCCCCAAATCTTTTGGGTTCTGGGGGCGAAACCCACGCAGACACGAGGAGGATGTGCAAACTCCACATGGACAGTGACCCAGAGCCGGGATCGAACCTGGGGCCTCAGCGCCATGAGGCAGCAGTGCTAACCACTGCGCCGCCGTGCTGCCCTAAAATTATTCCATTTCAACTCCAATAAACTATTTCCTCATCATTTCAAAGGTTAGCTATTTGCCTGCTTAGTTTCCATAGCGATTTAGCAAATGATCCAATTTCCTCGCTGCTTAAGGAGTTGACACTAAACTCCCCTAAGATCATTAATTGCGTTTGTTGGGGGTCACGGTATTTGGACAAGATGACTTTCAAATCTGAATCAATCTTCTTGCTTTTTCTTTGTACGGTTGGCTAGAATTGGGATGTTGGAGCTCACGCTGGTGAAGATCAGAGAGTTGACAGTGAATCAGCTAAATGATGGATGGTTCTTATGGACTACAATGATTCTAGAAGGTAGTTCACCATCACATTCAAACCCAGTGACACTCACACTCCATGAATGAATAGAAAAAGCAATTAGAAGTCTTAAGTGCAGCATTCCTATGTCATGTCACAAGTTGGCAGATTGGACAATCTAGCAAGTTCTTGAAGCCATGGTATCGACTGCTCCTTGGAGTAATTTGGAAAAGTGATATTAAAGTTTTTCATGCCTTAGTCGGCAAGCGGCTGTTATCTTTTTTCTCTTCCATAACTAATAAGTAATATTTATAAGACGCTACTACATGATCAAGTAAGAGGAACTAGGAGAATCATCCATAAAATAGCATTTATTTCATATCTGTGTTACATTGAGTTTCAATGGAAGAAATGTGAATAAGACTCACACACGTAAAGCAAATGATTTGTCTGTGGTACTGTCACAACTTGTCATAGTCTTTCTGTTGCATTGGTTGTGCGCCCGGAGACACTTAAAGGTACCCACCTCGCCACTTTGTGGAGATTGGACAATCTGTACCTTTCAGCTACCCGAACAGGAATACTTTTGTTCTGGAATAAAGGAAATAAATCAGATTGGCAACTTATTTACATGTCAATTCTGAGGACAGCATTTGATCACACCACTGCCCTTGCACTTCACCAAGCACACACGACCCACAATGACCACTACATCCATACACCTCAGATATCTCGGCAGCCACAATACACAGTGTACTTTGAATCCACAAATCCTAATGTCCTCTGCACCCATATACCCCGGTGACCTCTGCACCCACGAACCCCGGTGACCGCTGCACCGATGTACACCGGTGACCTCTGCACCAACGTACACCGGTAACCTCTGCACCCACATACCCTGGTGACCTCTGCACTCACGTACCCTGGTGACCTCTGCACCCACATGCCCTGGTGATCTCTACACCCACATGCCCCGGTGACCTCTGCACCCACATACCCCGGTGACCTCTGCACACAATTACCCGGATTACCTTTTTTTTTACGAATTCAGTGTACCCAGTTAATTTTTTCCAATTAAGGGCCAATTTAGCATGGCCATCCACCTACCCTCCACATCTTTGGATTGTGGGGCGAAACCCACACAGACACGGGGAGAATTTGCAAACTGCACATGGACAGTGACCGAATCTGGGACCTCGGCGCCGTGAGGCAGCAGTGCTAACCACTGCACCATTGTGCTGCCCACCCTGTGACCTCTGCACCCATGCACCCTGGTGACTTCTACACCCATGTACCCTGGTGACCTCTGCATCCACATACCCCGATGACCTCTGAGCCCACATGCCCTGGTGACCTCTGCACCCACATACCTCGGTGACCTCTGCACTCACATGCCCTGGTGACCTCTGCACCCACATACACCGGTGACCTCTGCACCCACATACCCAATAACATCTGCACCCACATACCCCGGTGACCGCTGCACTCACATAGCCGGTGATCTCTGCACACACGTACACCGGTGACCTCTGCACCCACATACCCTGGTGACCTCTGAACCCACATGCCCCGGTGACCTCTGCACCCACATACCGCGGTGACCTCTGCACATAATACCCGGATTACCTTTTTTTTTTACGAATTCAGCGTACCCAGTTAATTTTTTCCAATTAAGGGGCAATTTAGCATGGCCATCCGCCTACCCTCCACATCTTTGGATTGTGGGGCGAAACCCACACAGGCACGGGGAGAATTTGCAAACTGCACATGGACAGTGACCGAATCTGGGACCTCGGCGCCGTGAGGCAGCAGTGCTAACCACTGCACCATTGTGCTGCCCACCCTGTGACCTCTGCACCCATGCACCCCGGTGACTTCTACACCCATGTACCCTGGTGACCTCTGCATCCACATATCCCGATGACCACTGAACCCCCACATGCCCTGGTGACCTCTGCACCCACATACCCCGGTGACCACTGCACCCACATACCGAATAACATCTGCACCCAAGTACCCCGGTGACTCTGGACCCACATACCCCGGTGACCTCTGCACCCACATAACCAGTGGCATCTGCACCCATATATCGGGGTGATCTCTGCACCCACGTACACCGGTGACCTCTGCACCCATATACGCCGGTGACCTCTGCACCCATATACGCCGGTGATCTCTGTATCCACGTACACCGGTGACTTCTGCACCCACATACCCAGGTGACCTCTGCACCCACGTACTCCGGTGACCTCTGCACCCACGTATCCCAATGATCTCTGCATCCACATACCCCGGTGACCTCTGCACTCACATAGCCGGTGACTTCTGCACCCACATACCTGGGTGACCTCTGCACCCACGTACCCCAATGATCTCTGCACCCACATACCCCGGTGACCTCTGCACTCACATAGACAGTGACATCTGCGCCCATGTACCCTGGTTACCTCGGCACCCATGTATCCTGGTGACCTCTGCACCCACATACCCTGGTAACCTCTGCACCCACATACCCCAGTGACCTCTGCACCCACATACCCCAGTGACCTCTGCACCCACATACCCTTGTGACCTCTGCACCCACGTACCATGGTGACCTCTGCACCCACGTACCATGGTGACCTCTGCACCCACATACCCAGTGACCTCTGCACCCACGCACCACGTTGACCTCAGCACTCACGTCCCCTGGTGAACTCTGCACTCATGTACCCCAGTAACCTCTGCCACCTTACCGACATACGTTCCTGACAGATGAAACTCTGCACTGGGAACACTAGTTCAAAGAAATTCAACCCTCATGCTTCGCTCTTGAAGCCTTTTGCATTCAGGCAATATTGTGTAATCAAGACAACAAGATAGCCTGGCCAAAATACTTTTTCATGGCAGCAACCAGCCAGAAGGAAGGGACTTATGTCTTTGTGAGAAAGAATGTCAGTGTTCACCTCCCTTGATGTGAAACATCTGTTACTCTGAGACATTTTACCTAATTGCTTGGCCGAGAGCTGGCAAAAGTCATTCTAATGCTATCGGGAAAATGTAGATGACATCTGACTGTGAGAATTAAACTCGCAATCATCTGGTGGGTGGTCAGTGTCGCAGCCATTCAGACAGCAGATCACCCTCATTATTTATCTCCCTGTGGTTTACATTCAATTTTTTTTACCCCTTTGAGATGCGAGTGATATAGAAATTCAGTATGCCCAGCTAGGCCACTTATTGTTGCTGTAAGATATAACAGTGCATTGATTACAAATCTGCTGCAGCATAGTTAGCTGCACAGGAAACAGTCTTTCGTCAAGACAGGCCTCAGAAAGCACAAATAAAAATACTGGACGTGCAAAAGGCCGATGCTCACGAGTGGTCAGTGTGTTGTTCATTGACTATTCACACCCACTGTATCTATTTGATCCTAGAACTACCCCACGCTCTCAGGTAGCAAAGCCATTAATGTTAACAAAAAAAACATCTTGCTGGGCAGCTGGATGTCACACTCCAACCAATTCCAGTCACTGCCACAGGCTGTGCTTTTTAGAGCTAACATAAAAAGCATTTTCTCCCTGAAGAATTTATTCTCATGGGAAGTTCTTTGCACGGAGACGGTTCTTGAACAGCAACAGATCTTTCCATAACAAAAAAGCAAAATACTGTGGTTGCCTAAAGCCTGAAAGAAAATCTTGCAAATACTTTACCTTTCAGATTGTTTCTCTCTCTCTCCACAGATGCTGTGTGCCCTGCTGAGTATTCTCAGCATTTTCTGTTTTTGCGACAATTACAAACAAACGGGCAGCACGGTAGCGCAGTGGGTTAGCACTGCTGCCTCACGGCGCCAAGGTCCCAGGTTCGATCCCGGCTCTGGGTCACTGTCTGTGTGGAGTTTGCACATTCTCCCCGTGTCTGCGTGGGTTTCACCCCCACAACCCAAAGCTGTGCAGGTTAGGTGGATTGGCCACACTAAATTGCCCCTTAATTGGAAAAAATGAATTGGGTACTCTAAATTTATATATAAAAAATTACAAACAAACACATGCATTAGGAGCAAGGGCTGGCCACTCGGCCCCTCGAGCCTGCTCCACCATTTAATAAGAACATGGCTGGTCTGATTGTTTTTTTTAAATTTAACCCAATTCACTTTCTTTTCCACTTAAGGGGCAATTTAGCATGGCCATTCCACCTACCCAGTACATCTTTGGGCTGTGGGGGTGAAACCCACAAGGGGAGAATGTGCAAACTCCACACGGATAGTGACCCAGAGCCGGGATTGAATGGCGCCATGAGGCAGCAGTGCTAAGCACTGCGCCACATCACCGAACATTTTACATTCCTCCCCCCCCCCCCCCCCCCCACCAGAAACATAACTGACAAGCGGGACCATAAAGTCCAGCCCATGGGATCTGGAGTCAATGTTGAGGACTCCCTGGGTCACTCACTCCCTCCTGGCCGTATGCCACTATATTGCCACCTCTGGTATGTCTGACCTGCCGGTGGAACAGGGTCCTGCTGGTGGAACAAGGTACAATAAAAAAATAATAAATAATAAATAATCTTTATTCTCACAAATAGGCTTACATTAACACTGCAATGAAGTTACTGTGGAAAGCCCCTAGTCGCCACCTTCCAGAGCCTGTTCGGGTACACGGAGGGAGAATTCAGAACAGGAGAAGATGATGGAGTCTGATGCATTGGCTCTAAGGTATGATTGGTTGGATGTGTCTGTGTCAGATGTTTCTTGACCAGTTAATGGGATAGCTCTCCCAATTTTGGCACAATGCCCAGATGTTAGTGAGGAGGACTCTGCAAGGTCAAAAGGCTTCTGTCGTTTCCTCTGCCTAGGGCGATGCAGGATTCTTCCACCTTACCCCCATCCACACTGACCTCCCAGACCTCCTCCTCCCCACCCCCATCCACACTGACCTCCTCGACCTCCTCCTCCCCACCCCCCAACCACACTGACCTCCCCAACCTCCTCCTCCCCACCCCCCATCCACACTGACCTCCCGGACCTCCTCCCCCCACCCCCCAGCCACACTGACCTCCCGGACCTCCTCCCCACACCACCCAGCCACACTGACCTCCTCGACCTCCTCCTCCCCACCCCCCAACCACACTGACCTCCCCAACCTCCTCCTCCCCACCCCCCCATCCACACTGACCTCCCCAACCTCCTCGCCCCCCACCCCCCAACCACACTGACCTCCCCAACCTCCTCCCCCCGCCCCCCCATCCACACTGACCTCCCCAACCTCCTCGCCCCCCACCCCCCATCCACACTGACCTCCCCAACCTCCTCGCCCCCCACCCCCCATCCACACTGACCTCCCCGACCTCCTCCCCCCACCCCCATCCACACTGACCTCCCCGACCTCCTCCTCCCCACCCCCCATCCACACTGACCTCCCCGACCTACTCCTCCCCACCCCCATCCACACTGACCTCCCCGACCTCCTCGCCTCCCACCTCTCATCCACACTGACCCCCCCCCGACCTCCTCGCCTCCCACCCCCCATCCACACTGACCTCCCCGACCTCCTCCTCCCCACTCCCCATCCACACTGACCTCCCCGACCTCCTCCTCCCCACCCCCATCCACACTGACCCCCCCGACCCCCTCCTCCCCACCCCCATCCACACTGACCTCCCCGACCTCCTCCTCCCCACCCCCATCCACACTGACCCCCCCGACCCCCTCCTCCCCACCCCCCAGCCACACTGACCTCCTCGACCTCCTCCTCCCCACCCCCAACCACACTGACCTCCCCAACCTCCTCCTCCCCACCCCCCCATCCACACTGACCTCCCCAACCTCCTCGCCCCCCACCCCCCAACCACACTGACCTCCCCAACCTCCTCCCCCCGCCCCCCCATCCACACTGACCTCCCCAACCTCCTCGCCCCCCACCCCCCATCCACACTGACCTCCCCAACCTCCTCGCCCCCCACCCCCCATCCACACTGACCTCCCCGACCTCCTCCCCCCACCCCCCATCCACACTGACCTCCCCGACCTCCTCCTCCCCACCCCCCATCCACACTGACCTCCCCGACCTACTCCTCCCCACCCCCATCCACACTGACCTCCCCGACCTCCTCGCCTCCCACCTCTCATCCACACTGACCCCCCCCCCCGACCTCCTCGCCTCCCACCCCCCATCCACACTGACCTCCCCGACCTCCTCCTCCCCACTCCCCATCCACACTGACCTCCCCGACCTCCTCCTCCCCACCCCCATCCACACTGACCCCCCCCCGACCCCCTCCTCCCCACCCCCATCCACACTGACCTCCCCAACCTCCTGGCCCCGCACCCCCCATCCACACTGACCCCCCGAGCTCCTCCCCCCACCCCCCATCCACACTGACCCCCCGAGCTCCTCCTCCCCACCCCCATCCACACTGACCTCCCCGACCTCCTCCTCTCCACCCCCATTCACACTGACCCCCCCGACCTCCTCGCCTCCCACCCCTCATCCACACTGACCCCCCCGACCTCCTCGCCTCCCACCCCCCATCCACACTGACCCCCGAGCTCCTCCTCTCCACCCCCCATCCACACTGACCTCCTCCCCACCCCCCATCCACATTGACCCCCCAAGTTCCCCCTCCCAGGGCAGCAGGGTGGCCTAGTGGTTAGCACAGCTGCCTCACGGCGCCGAGGCCCCAGGTTCGATCCTTGCTCTGGGTCACTGTCCGTGTGGAGTTTGCACATTCTCCCCGTGTTTGCGTGGGTTTCGCCCCCACAACCCAAAGATGTGCAGAGTAGGTGGATTGGCCACGCTATATTGCCCCTTAATTGGAAAACTGACCAATGACCTCCTCCCCACCCCCCTTCCACACTGACCTCCTCCCCACCCCCCATCCACTTTGACACCCCCGATCCCCTCCTCCCCACCCCCCATCCACACTGACCTCCTCCCCACCCCCCCATCCACACTGACCTCCTCCCCACCCCCCCATCCACACTGACCTCCTCCCCACCCCCCCCATCCACACTGACCTCCTCTCCACCCCCCCATCCACACTGACCTCCTCGACCTCCTCCCCCTCACCCTCCATCCACACTGACCTCCCCGACCTCCTCGCCCCCCCCCCCCCCCCCCCCCATGGACACTGATCTCCCCGACCTCCTCGCCCCCCACCCCCCATCCACACTGACCTCCCCGACCTCCTCCCCCCACCCTCCCATCCACACTGACCCCCCCGATCCCCTCCTCCCCACCCCCCTCCACACTGACCTCCTCCCCACCCCCCATCCACACTGACCTCCTCCCCACCCCCCCCATCCACACTGACCTCCTCCTCACCCCCCATCCACACTGACCTCCTCAACCTCCTCCCCCCCACCCCCCATCCACACTGACCTCCCCGACCTCCTCGCCCCCCACCCTCCATGGACACTGATCTCCCCGACCTCCTCCCCCCCCCCCCCCCATCCACACTGACCTCCCCTCCCCCCTCCTCCCCCCATCCATACTGACCGCCCGATCCCCTCCTCCCCACCCCCCCACCCACACTGACCTCCTCCCCATCCCCCATCCACACTGACCCCCCCCCGATCCCCTCCTCCCCATCCCCCATCCACACTGACCTCCCCGACCCCCTCCTCCCCAGCCCCCATCCACACTGACCACCCCAACCTCCTCCTCCCCCCATCCACACTGACCCACCCCGATCCTCTCCTCCCCACCCCCCCCATCCACACTGACCTCCTCCTCACCCCCCATCCACACTGACCCCCTCGACCTCCTCACCCCCCACCCCCCATCCACACTTACCTCCCCGACCTCCTCCCCCCAACCCCCCCATCCACACTGACCTCCTCCTCACCGCCCCATCCACACTGACCTCCTCGACCTCCTCCCCCCAGCCCCCATCCACACTGACCTCCCCGACCTACTCGCCCCCCACCCCCCCATCCACACTGACCACCCCGATCTCCTCCTCCCCCCATCCACACTGACCACCCCGACCTCCTCCTCCCCCCCATCCACACTGACCCCCCCGATCCTCTCCTCCCCACCCTCCACATCCACACTGACCTCCTCCTCGCCCCCCATCCACACTGCCCCCTCAACCTCCTCACCCCCCACCCCCCATCCACACTGACCTCCCCGTCCTCCTCCCCCCACCCCTCCATCCACACTGACCTCCCCGAGCCCCTCCTCCCCCCATCCACACTGACCTCCCCGACCTCCTCCCCCCACCCCTCCATCCACACTGACCTCCCCGAGCCCCTCCTCCCCCCATCCACACTGACCTCCCCGAGCCCCTCCTCCCCCCCATCCACACTGACCTCCCCGATCCCCTCCTCCCCACCTATATTCATGCTTACCTCCATATCTCACCAACCACTCTCACCGCCCACCGATACTGCCACATCCTCACCCTCGCACCTTAGCGTCCCCCTCTGCCCACTCTAACACTCAGCATTCCAGCCTGCCACACCCACCCTCAATTCACTCTCCACAAAACCCTACCTTGCATGTTCACCTGGACTGACCCTCCTGCCTTACTCCTTCTTCCCCCTTGTTCTTTCCCCCCTCTGAATTACCTCCTTTACTCCTTTCGCCCTCTTACTCCTACCTCCACACTAGCGCCATTATCCCCCTTTACTCCTTCCCCCCTCTGTTCTCCCTCCTCCCGTCCCAGCTTCACCCCCACCACCACATCATCTTCTCCCACTCACATCTAAACTTCCTCCCTCGCCTGCCTTCGCCGCTCCCTTACCAGTCCATGGTGAAGGCTCATAAGTTCCAAAGCAGGTCCAACTCATCAGTGAAGACCATGGAGGATGCTAAGAGCCCTTGGCAAAGACCCTGAAGTTCCGAAGCAGTTCAGAGATCAGCAAAGTCGAAGGAGCTGCGAGGAGACCTCCCGCCTTTCGAGAGCTACTCCACATCAGTGTCCTGTGCATGAGGATCCACCCAACATGTGGGTTTCCCCAGGGTCCAGTAGCTGTAGGTCTCCAGCATCTTTCTCTTCTTGGATGTCCGTGATGTGAGCAAGGTCCTAAATGTAAGTCCCAACTGTTGAATGCCACGTTGGTCCAGATCTATTTGGCCTGGAGTGTTTTCCTAGTGGTATGGTGGAAAATTGAACTGGGGGAAGTGATCAGATCCTCCTTTGCATCCATTTGGCGGAATGCAAACTGGTAACACACCAGCCTCCAGCAGGATTCCTGATCCGCCACAGCGGTCACCATCAGACGGTCCCGATGTAAATTCACGCCGGCAGGAAACCAATTTTACATCGCTGTTCTTTCGCCATCGCTAGGCCAAAATCCTGGAACTCTCTCCTGAACAGCACTGTGGGTGTACCTATAACACATAGTCTGCAGTGGTTCAAAAAGGCAGCTCACCACCATCTACTCAACTAGTGATGAGCAATAAATACCCGTTTCGCCTGCATCTCATTCACCTGAGGAAGGAGCTGTGCTCCGAAAGCTCGTGATTTGAAACAAACCCGTTGGGCTTTAATCTGGTGTTGTAAGACTTCTTACTGTGCTCACCCCAGTCCGACGCCGACATCTCCACATCAAATAAAAAACTGAGTAACAGCAAAAGGTTATTTTTTCACTATCAGATTCCCCCAATACTAAGACATCCCCACTTTTGTTCAACATTGTCATGTTGTCGGTGCAATTTTCATTATCAAATAATAGTTTTCATTTGTATAACACTTTTAACACATTAAAATATCTCAGATCAGACATCGGCAAGTTAAAGGAGGAGATATTAGGAAGGGGTTGGCCAAAAGCTTGGTTTCAACAGTGCCTGAAAGAAAGAGAGAGAGTCGCAGAGACAAGGAGGGAAGGAGAAGAAGCTCCAGACCCTGGTCCAAGAAGGTCAAACCTACAGCTGCTCATTGTGGGCTGAAGGAAGAGGGTGATGCGCAAGAAACCAGAGTTGTACAATCACAGAATTCCTGTCGGGTTATCAGGCTGGAGGATGTTTCGGAGATATGGATGACCAAGGCCATGGAGGGGGATTGAAGACGAGGATGAAGATGTGAAAATTGAGTCATTTGGCTGTTGCAGATTTGTCAATTCTTCAGACTCACTCTTCTCCTTGAGACCTGCAAAGGTCAATTTTGTTCCTGGGAAATATTCCTTTGGATTCTCCAGGTAAATCCTGAATGTGTCTTCAGCCCAAGCAAAACCTTTGTTTTTGTTTGCTTCAGTATAATAAAAGTCCTTCAGCCTGGCCAGGCTTGCGTCCAAATAAACCTGACAGGCTTGGCCCAGTCATGTGTTTGCCTCCACTTTCACAGTGTGCCATTGAGCCCACTTCAGTACAACTGTCTTCTTTCCCTTCTTCCATTTTGCAGGTGTAGTGATATTGTCATTGGACTAGCAATCCAAAGACCCAGGGTAATGCTCTGGGGACAGCACGGTAGCCTCGTGGATAGCACAGTTGCTCCACAGCTCCAGGGTCCCAGGTTCGATTCCTGCCTTGGGTCACTGACTGTGTGGATTCTGCATGTTCTCCCCGTGTGTGCGTGGGTTTCCTCCGGGTGCTCCGGTTTCCTCCCACAGTCCAAAGATGTGCAGGTTAAGTGGATTGGCCATGATAAATTGCCCTTAGGTTAGGTGGGGTTACTGGTTTACGGGGATAGGGTGGAGCTTAAGTGGGTTTAAGTGGGGTGCTCTTTCAAAAGCCGGTGCAGACTCAATGGGCCGAATGGCCTCCTTCTGCACTGTAAATTCTATGATATTTTTATGACATGGATTCGAATCCCGCCAGGGCAAATGGTGCAATTTGAATTCTTTAAAAAAAAAATTAGAGTACCCAATTCTTTTTTTCCAATTAAGGGGCAATTTAGCGTGGCCAATCCACCTACTCTACACATCTTTGGGTTATGAGGGCAAAACCCATGCAAACACGGGGAGAATGTGCAAACTCAACAGGGACAGTGACCCAGAGCCAGGATCGAACCTGCGACCTTGGCGCCGTGAGGCAGCAGTGCTAACCACTGCACCTTGGTGCTGCCCTGTGGTTGACTCTTAAATTCCCGCAGGGATGGGCAACAAATGCTGGCTCGGCCAGCGACACCACATCCCATGAACGCATAAAGAAAAAGTGTCCAAAATTGCCCTTAGTGTTGGGTTACTGGGTTGTGAGGATAGGGTGGGGGTGTTGACCTTGGGTGGGGTGCTCTGTCCGAGAGCCGGTGCAGGCTCGATGGGCCGAATGGCCTCCTTCTGCACTGTAAATTCTATGATAATCTAAGGTTCGGCACAACATCGTGGGCCGAAGGGCCTGTTCTGTGCTGTATTTTACTATGTTCTATGTTCTAATACAGACCAGGAAGCTGGTTGGCAAATACAATTTGGCTCACATTAAGATATGGATAGCTCGAGTTTTGTATGTGTTCACACTTATGGAACGTGGACCATGGGAGACCAGCCAGAATAGCTTTTTAATTAAGCCAGCCCAAAAGGTTGGAAGCACCAAGAGTTGGAGAGTGTATTCAAATACAGAAGGGTGCCAGGTGGTGATGTGGAAGAACAGATTGCCTTCTGTGTGCAAACATTCAATTTCTGGCTGTACTGCTGATCCAACTCATTATAGAAACATCCATGCTCCTTGTAGTAAGAATGAACTTGTTAATCCTCCTCTGCATCCCGCCTTTCCTAAATGAGACAGGTTGCCCACCAGTAGCTAAGGGGAGACAGCGCCGTGGTGGTCTGGGCTACTAATCCACAGGCCAAGGCTAATAATTCTCTGAGGAACTCAAGATGTCGCTTCTGTTTTCTCTCGCTACAGATGCTGCCAGACCGGTTTTTCCAGCATTTTCTGTACTTGTTTCAGATTCCAGCATTCACAGCGTTTTGCTTACTTCACTGCGCAGGAGATACGGGTTTAAATCCCACCACACCAGCTGGTGGAATTTAAATTCAATTAATGACTAAATTCTGGGATTGAAAGTTAGTCTCAGTAATGGTGACCCTAAAACTATCACCAATCCTTAGCTGGCCTGGCCTACATGTGACTCCCGACCCAATGTAGGCTCTGGGCCAAGTGCTGGCAAATGGGATCAGGTAGGCAGGTCAGGTGTCTTTCAGGCGTCGGAGCAGACTCGATGGGCTGAAGGGCCTCTTCTGCATTGTATTATTCTGTGATTCCGTAATATGGTTGACTCTTAACTGCCCTCTGAAATGGCCAAACAAGCCACTCAGTTCAAGGGCAATTAGGGATGGGCAACAAATGCTGCCCCTGCCAGCGATGCCCACATCCCAGGAAGGCAGAAAAAACATTTTGACTGACAGCACCATTCAACCGACAATGTCGGCAGAAGGTCATGGAATCTAACTTTAAATGCTAACGGCACATTCTCCCCATGCCTGGGTGGGTCTCACCCCCACAACCCAAAGATAATAATAGACTTCACACAGACAGTGACCCAGGCCTTAAATCGAACCTGGGACTCTGGCGCTGTGAAGCAACAGTGATAACCACTGTGCTACCGTGCCGCCCACAGATGTGCAGGTTAGGTGGATTGGCCACACTAAGTTGCCCCCTAATTGGAAAAAAATAATTGGGTATGCTTACATTTATTTTTTTTTAATTAAATGCTAACAAGCATTTGAATTCCAAATACTCAGGGTTGCCCTCTGCCAATAGAGCTTGATGCAACAACATCAAACAGGAGAAAGCGGAGAGCTAGCATCAGGGAAAAGCAAAATCTGCCATGTCTAACGTCATCAATGTTTGGATTTATTTCTCCAACTGAACAGGGGTCTGGGCGCATGCAGTTTATGTTTCCTTTTGGTTTTAATGTTAGATGTTTGAGTACTGACCCCTTGCTCCACATTGTGATGTCCTATTTTCTTTTGGCAAGTGATTAAGTCACACCAGAATATCCATATCTGTCCCAGAGATGTAGAATGAAGGACAAACCAGAGAAGTACTCTCCGGCACAGTGGGAAAAGGGCAGGACTGGTGTCATTCAATCCACTCTGCAGAGATGGCTGCAAATTGTCACACCGCAGTTTCTAGCGAGAATGGAGATGATTGGGTAACTCTCTTGTCACTCATGCCTAAAGACCATTGGGCGAGAAGTGACTGGAATTGATTTGCTGCACACCATTTGTATGCAATTATCCCCCACTCACTGCATCGTGCTGGATAAAGAATCACGGCGCCCTGTTAGTTATTTGCTTACTAAATAGACTTTGTTTGCTGTACGCTTTGCCATAAGTCCTGCCCCACCTTCAACTGACTTGCTGAACGAGTGGTGTCAATACACAGAGTGGAGAAATTAACTGCCACGTTTGCCTACATAACAAAGACTCAGAAGCAAACCATTAGTGTTTTAGATATTCTGAGGACATTAAAATGTGCGAGGTGAACGAAAGGTCTTTCTTTATTGCATAAATATAAATGGACCTTCGGTTGCAACAAAAAGGCACAATCTTCATCAATATGGGAGATTCTATATTTCTGGGCCCCTTGTGGTGAGGATCCTGTATGAGACAGAACAAATAGCCTGAGACAATATTGTAGTGAAACCTTCTGCGCTGCATTCCTGTCTACCTAGACTTAGCACTTCTAGTGCAGGATCGCTAAGTGTTTCTATGGACTTTGGGGGAAATACGAGCCAGATGATCCACATACCACATGCAGACAATACCTTACAAGGGTGCTGTTGTGTCATGTGACTCCCAGAGATTCAAAATAATCACACTCAGATACAAAATGTAGGTGCTGTCTTCAGATGTGTTTCACGGATCTCGCTCACCATAATGTGCCTGATGTGACAGGTACGTTATTGCTCGACACCTGACTCTGATGCAGCAATGAGTGATGTGCCATTCCAGATCTAACAATATTTGGATTTGGATTTATTGTCACATGTACCGAGGTGCAGTGAAAAGTATTGTTCTGTGTACAGTCCAGACAGATCATTCCATACATGAAAAAATTACATCGGGCAAACATAAATACACAATGTAAATACATAGACACAGGCAATGGGTGAAACGTACAGGAGTGAGTATTACTCAGTAGTGAAGATGTGTGAAGAGATCAGTTCAGTCCAAAAGAGGATCATTTAGGAGTCTGGTAACAGTGGGGAAGAAGCTGTTTTTGAACCTGTTAGTACCTGTTCTCAGACGTTTGCATCTCCTGCCCAATGAAGGAAGTTGGAAGAGAGAATTACCTGGGTGGGAGGAGTCTTTGATTATGCTGCCCACTTTCCCAAGTCAGCGGGAGGTGTAGATAGCGTCAATGGATGTGAGGTGGTTTTGCGTGATGGACTGGGCTGTGTTCACAACACTCTGTAGTTTCTTACGGCCTTGGGCCGAGCAGTTGCCATACCAGGCTGTGATGCAGCCAGATAGGCTGCATTCTATTGTGCATCAGTAAAAATTGGTAAGAGTCAATGTGGACATGCCAAATTAGTGTTGACGTGGGTGGACCAGGACAGATTGTTGGTGATGTGCACACCTAGGAATTTGAAGCTGTCAACCATCTCCACCTTGGCACTATTGATGCAGACAGGGCTGTTTGTCTGTGAGAAACAGAACAACAGAACCAGCACCCTGGATTGATTCACTATTGATTACTTATTACTGCTGTGTCCTAAAAATGCATGTTTAATGGTTAATAATGATTACTCGGTACTCTTCCTATAATTCATCCCAATCCTTAATAAAGTAATTTATGTAAAACTGATCTAGTGGATGCCAACAATTTTGTGTTTAAAAGGTATCATCGCTGAACCCCTCCTTCACCTGCCTGTGTCTGGGCGTTTCATGAAAGTTCTCTTGACCGTTTAGACCTGTTTATCCCTTTCCCCTGGGCAAGGTGGTGATGAGGTTGAATCCATGCCCGGAATTCTTTGGTTGTTTGGGATTCTCTGTTCCTGCCGGCAGCACACCCCAAGTATCCCAGCGGCATGGAGTGGCTTCAATGGGAAATCCCATTGACGACTGGTGGGAGTAGAGAATCCGCCACCAGCAATCGGTGGGCTGCCGAGAAACACACGGCTGGGGGACGGGACAATCCACCCCAATACGTTTAAACTCTCTGCGGGTGAATGGGGTTCCATGGTCACAGACTGCTTTTTCAGGAATCCCTCTTCAACAAACAGAACCCGTACTGTTGAGATAATTGTTGGAACTCACAAATCTTTCACCTTTCTGCTCAAAAGGAATTTTGAATAACACTTTGCTATAATGAGATGCCATTCTTGATTGTGTGAGAATAAACTAGGATCCACAGTACAGCATGACACTACAATGGTTATTATCTCTTTTTTCAGCTGTGTGATCTTACACGTCTAGCACACACTGCAAGTACATACTGTTCTTTCAATGTCTTTGTATAATCCTGGCCAGTACACAGCTGATCTGGCTCTGGGTTTACTGTGGTGAACCACTGTGTGCACCTGTATTAGGGGATGTACGGTAGGACCTGTACTACAGGTTCGCCGGTAGCCCCTGCCGGCTAGCTCCGCCCACAAGGAGCCATATAAATATGTGTGTCCTCCTTCTGATCAGCCATTTTGCCAGCTGCACTAGGAGGCCACGCATCTGACTGTAATAAAGCCACAGTTGTACCAATCTGAGTGTTTTGTGCAATTGATCGTGCATCACTTAAATCATCCATTCCTGTGTGGTCTTCATGTATCTCCTTGAGAAGTTATCCCTGCATCATTCTTTGGCATAATTATTGGGCATACAGCTAGCAGAGTGCCATCTTCCAGTGAGATGTCATCTCTGATAGACCAATGTTGTCGAATTGCTGCCTGCGCCTGCTGTATCTTATTCGGCTATTCCAGGATCACTTGCTGAGAGAGCATCTGCAACTCTTCATCTTTACGGGTCTCATCTCCAATTTCACTCAGTTTTGCTGTTCTGTTTATTAACTGATGGATCTTTTTACCTAGGTCTTTTATCTCAAGTTTCTCATATGGCAACTACAGAGATAGCGCACCTGCCAGCACCATTTCTCTCCCTGGAGCGTATTTCAGAGTGAAATCATTTAAAAAAAAAAAAATTTAGAGTACCCAATTAATTTTTTCCAATAAAGGGGCAATTTAGCATGTTCAATCCACCTACCTTGCACATAGAACATAGAAAAATACAGTACAGAACAAGCCCTTCGGCCCACAATGTTGTGCCAAACTTTTGTCCCAGATTAAGAACAAATTAATCTACACCCCATCATTCTACCGTAATCCATGTACCTATCCAATAGCTGCTTGAAGGTCCCTAACGTTTCCGACTCAACTACTTCCACAGGCAGTGCATTCCATGCCCCCACTACTCTCTGGGTAAAGAACCTACCTCTGACATCCCCCCCTATATCTTCCACCATTCACCTTAAATCTATGACCCCTTGTAATGGTTTGTTCCACCCAGGGAAAAAGTCTCTGACTGTCTACTCTATCTATTCCCCTGATCATCTTACAAACCTCTGTCAAGTCGCTCCTCATCCTTCTCCTTTCCAATGAGAAAAGGCCGAGCACCCTCAACCTTTCCTCGTAAGACCTACTCTCCATTCCAGGCAACATCCTGGTAAATCTCCTCTGCACCCCCTCCAAAGCTTCCACATTCTTCCTAAAAAAGAGGCGACTAGAACTGCACACAGTACTCCAAATGTGGCCTTACCAAGGTTTTGTACAGCTGCATCATCACCTCACGGCTCTTAAATTCAATCCCTCTGCTAATGAACGCTAGCACACCATAGGCCTTCTTCACAGCTCTATCCACTTGAGTGGCAACATTCAAAGATCGATGAACATAGACCCCAAGATCTCTCTGCTCCTCCACATTGCCAAGAACCCTACCGTTAACCCTGTATTCCGCCTTCATATTTGTCCTTCCAAAATGGACAACCTCACACTTGTCAGGGTTAAACTCCATCTGCCACTTCTCAGCCCAGCTCTGCATTCTATCTATGTCTCTTTACAGCCGACAACAGCCCTCCTCACTATCCACAACTCCACCAATCTTCGTATCGTCTGCAAATTTACTGACCCACCCTTCAACTCCCTCATCTTTGGGTTGTGGGGGCGAAACCTACGCGAACACGGGGGGGAATGTGCAAACTCCACATGGACAGTGACCCAGAGCCGGGATCAAACCTGGGACCTCGGCGCCGTGAGACTGCAGTGCTAACCACTGCGCCGCCGTGCTGCCCCAGAGTGAAATCATTACTCTGAACCTCAACCTCTGCAGTCTGTCTGAAGCTCTGCACATATTTTCTTGTCGATCTGCTCCGGTGGACAATGATCATTTTCCACTGTGAACTTTCTTCCATAGGAGATATGGATGAAATTTCTCACACCCATGCCAAAAGCTCTTGGTGCGATCGAATGGAAACATTTTAAGTGTCATTTTGGGCGCGACTGGCAGGGTGCTTCTCAACAGCCACGTTGGCAAGATCATGGCCCTCATTTAATGGTGTTTAGTGCCGGAAATAAACCCTCACGAGTTTCTCGCCATTACCAGCTGTGTCACCAGCTGACTCGCCAGACTTATGCTTCGGCAACTAGCCGCTAACAAGGAGGAGCTGCTTTTATGGGCTTCCTCACCACTCACTCTCAGTTATCACAGAGCATGGCACCACAGACCTGCTCCTCGCTTTGGCGATGCCGACCTGGCCAGGCTTCTGGGTGCTGTGGAGGTGAGACAGGACATTGTGTTCCCCCAAGGGGGCCAGCAGCAGGGCCACCAATACTACCTAGGAGGCAGTGGTAGCCACCGTCAGTGTGGGCAACGTAACAAGGACTTTGAGCGAACAATGTCGGAAGAAGATCAACAAACTCCACTGAGCTGCAAGCTACCTCTCGCCTGGCATCAGTACCGCCTGCTACCTCTCAAATTCTCCAAACTCCCCACCCCACAGATCACTGGCTGACATCTCACCCCCTCTCCATACCGATCTACGTGCTTGTTCATCAGAACCCCTGAGCACCCACCAGAACAACCCCTTCATGTCCAGGTGCGGTGCCCACACATGCCACTTGCTATAGATCCCCGTGACCCATCAAGCGTGTGGCTCACAATGCCCTCTCTTTGTCCCTGCAGGAGAAGATAGCCCATAAAAGATGGAAAGGGTTGAGAGAGAGAGAGGGGGGGGGGGGGGTGGGGGGGGGGGGGGGGGGGTGGAGGCAAAGCACCTAACATCTGAATCCTTACCCCTTATGAGGAACAGGCCCTGGGAATTGCAGGGTTGGCCGAGGGGAGACCAGTCACCCGCAGCGAGGTTGGCCTGCGCCACAGAGGTCCACTGCCCCTTCACCCAAATGATCTGTCTCAGTGAGTTGTTCATGTCCCTTTGTTCAAGAAGGGGAGTAGAGATAACCCCGGTAACTATAGGCCGGTGAGCCTAACGTCTGTGGTGGGTAAGGTCTTGGAGAGGATTATAAAAGATACAATTTATAATCATCTAGATAGGAATAATATGATTAGGGATAGTCAGCATGGTTTTGTGAAGGGTAGGTCATGCCTCACAAACCTTATCGAGTTCTTTGAGAAGGTGACTGAACAGGTAGACGAGGGTAGAGCAGTTGATGTGGTGTATATGGATTTCAGTAAAGCGTTTGATAAGGTTCCCCACGGTCGGCTATTGCAGAAAATACGGAGGCTGGGGATTGAGGGTGATTTAGAGATGTGGATCAGAAATTGGCTAGTTGAAAGAAGACAGAGAGTGGTAGTTGATGGGAAATGTTCAGAATGGAGTTCAGTTACGAGTGGCGTACCACAAGGATCTGTTCTGGGGCCGTTGCTGTTTGTCATTTTTATAAATGACCTAGAGGAGGGCGCAGAAGGATGGGTGAGTAAATTTGCAGACGACACTAAAGTCGGTGGAGTTGTAGACAGTGCGGAAGGATGTTGCAGGTTACAGAGGGACATAGATAAGCTGCAGAGCTGGGCTGAGAGGTGGCTAATGGAGTTAATGTGGAGAAGTGTGAGGTGATTCACTTTGGAAAGAATAACAGGAATGCGGAATATTTGGCTAATGGTAAAATTCTTGGTAGTGTGGATGAGCAGAGGGATCTCGGTGTCCATGTACATAGATCCCTGAAAGTTGCCACCCAGGTTGATAGGGTTGTGAAGAAGGCCTATGGTGTGTTGGCCTTTATTGGTAGAGGGATTGAGTTCCGGAGCTATGAGGTCATGTTGCAGTTGTACAAAACTCTAGTACGGCCGCATTTGGAGTATTGCGTACAGTTCTGGTCGCCTCATTATAGGAAGGACGTGGAAGCCTTGGAACGGGTGCAGAGGAGATTTACCAGGATGTTGCCTGGTATGGAGGGAAAATCTTATGAGGAAAGGCTGATGGACTTGAGGTTGTTTTCGTTAGAGAGAAGAAGGTTAAGAGGTGACTTAATAGAGGCATACAAAATGATCAGAGGGTTAGATAGG
Organism: Scyliorhinus canicula; assembly: GCF_902713615.1. Lineage (NCBI taxonomy): Eukaryota > Metazoa > Chordata > Chondrichthyes > Carcharhiniformes > Scyliorhinidae > Scyliorhinus > Scyliorhinus canicula. Next base: position 50,637,296 of record NC_052150.1, read on the forward strand.
GTGGACAGCGAGAGCCTTCTCCCGCGGATGGAGGTGGCTAGCACGAGGGGACATAGCCTTAAATTGAGGGGTAATAGATATAGGACAGAGGTCAGAGGTGGGTTTTTTACGCAAAGAGTGGTGAGGCCGTGGAATGCCCTACCTGCAACAGTAGTGAACTCGCCAACATTGAGGGCATTTAAAAATTTATTGGATAAGCATATGGATGATACTGGCATAGTGTAGGTTAGATGGCCTTTAGTTTTTTTTTCCATGTCGGTGCAACATCGAGGGCCGAAGGGCCTGTACTGCGCTGTATCACTCTATGTCAGACAAAAGGATCCTTCCCTCTCACTGGCCACATGTCCATTCTCTCGCAGGATCTCCATCTGATGGGGCAGGGCTATCATGAGTTGTTTCCAACCCCCACCCCCCAGCCACCCAATATAACACCTCAGAGGAAAGCTCTGAGGATGCCATCATTTAGGCATCACAGTTATCACCCCCACCTTCCACCAGCGCACAGAGACACACACCTCGGTGGGCGACATGAGTGGACAGGCTTCAGGGGCACAATATGGTGAGCACCACACAGTTGCTGAGGCACATCAGGTGGAGGAAGGAACATCCAAGGGAGTTAACAGTCAGAGGTCTGCTGTATCCCAGGCCATAGCTGGGTAATGTTCGATGCCTAGCCTCTGGACAAGGTCATCCCAGAGCTGATACAGATGATACGCCAGTACCGTGAGATTCAGGAGAAGGTGCCGGCGACATTCTGGCAAGGGCTTAGCTGATTGGAGGAGTCCCAAAGGCTATGGGTGCAGGACATGATGCCGACAATGCATGGCACTGAGACCAACACTGCTAGGGTGGCGACCACAGTGGAAAGCCAGGAGCACAAGGTTAGCGTCTTGAGTGGTGGCATCCGAGGTGTGGCTCAGTCTGTGACAGCCATGGTTGAGGGTCTCGTCATCATGTCCCAGATGCAGCCGGATAGTGCCAAGCCAGCCCAGAGCATGGCCCAGACACTGAGGACCATCGCTGAAGCCATCAACGCCATGGTGCAGACAATGGGGAGCCTCCAGGACTGCCAGTGCCAGATGACTCAGAGACCAAATGACTATCTATAGCTCGGGGATTAGAAATGTCAAATGTTCACAATTTTTAAATGTTATACCTGAAACATGTGAAGCTTCTGTCACAATACTCTTCACTGTGGGCCTGTCTGCACCCCAGCCCCCTGTTTCATAGATTTCATAGATTTCATAGAATTTACAGTGTAGAAGGAGGCCATTCGGCCCATCAAGTCTGCACTGGCTCTTGGAAAGAGCACCCTACCCAAGGTCAACACCTCCACCCCATCCCCATAACCCAGCAACCCCACCCAACACTAAGGGCAATTTTGGACACTAAGGGCAATTTATCATGGCCAATCCACCTAACCTGCACATCTTTGGACTGTGGGAGGAAACCGGAGCACCCGGAGGAAACCCGCGCACACAGGGGGAGGATGTGCAGACTCCGCACAGACAGTGACCCAAGCCAGAATCGAACCTGGCACCCTGGAGCTGTGAAGCGATTGTGCTATCCACAATGCTACCGTGCTGCCCCTCTGCTCCCCTCCCCCCCCCCCCCCCCCCGCCCCGTCTCCTTGGCACAATAGTCCAAGATCAAGTGCCCCCGATGCAAACCCCGTTCAGAGGATGGGTGTGAGTGTGCTGTCGGCAGAAAGACAGGAGTCAGAGTTTGGCATAAACTGAGGACCATCAGAGCTTTCCTCACTGCAAGTGATCATCACTCTGCTGCCTTGAGGGCTGCCCTGTGGGACCACCAACACCAGCCATATTGTTATATCTGTCAGGGATTGGAGAAGGAGAGAGACCGACAATCAGTTAGGGCTTCCACCCTGGTACCCTCAAACCCCCAAGCCTCCCCCACCCTTACATGTCCCGTCTTCTCTCCGAGTGCCATCCACCGAGCGGTTATGCTGGAGAACCTCACTCTGCACACTCACCCCCAGGCACAGCAGGAGCCCCTAGACCCCTGCCAGGAACATTAGAAAGACCGTGCTCAGGTGCCCTCCCCTAATCCATACACTTACCCTTTCATTGCGGGGATATCCCCAGTGCTGAAGCCCTGCTCTTGGGTGTTGGCTGCTGCCTCTATGGTGCTGATGCTTCTAGAGTTCAGGCAAACTGGTCAGACTTGAAAGTTTGATTGAAATGCGATGCAATAATCATTGTCTGAGACATGGCAACGTGTACCCTCGAGAGTCCCCTTGAGAATATTTTCTTTATTAAACTGTGAATAGGAACAAAGATTTGAAAATCAACTATGTAACATTCCACATATCACACTAACCATTAAACAACAAAGAAACATCACTGTTCCATATTGGTACCAATACAAAATTATATCGACTCATTTTCGCTAAAAAAAAACAAAGACGTGGTATCGCCCTTTGCAGGTTGCTCGGCAGAAGTGGAGTATAAGCCTGAGAATGTATTATCATATCCAGACCTTTGTTATAGAAATTATCTGTCTATCAGTGTGTTACTTGTTCCACGGATCATTGCATTCTCCGTCCAGGGACCACAGCTGTGCAGGCCCTCCTACACTGCCCAAAGTCACCGGAACCAAATCTTTTATTTTTCTTTCTTTCTTTTTAATAAACAATTTTATTGAGGTAGTTTTTGGCTTTGTAAACAGTTACAGACATCAACAGAAAGAAAGCAAAAAAGGCAAAAAGGTGCAAACATCCACGTACATTCAATACCTCAATCGTAACATATTGCACAAGCCCACTCCTCTCCCACCGGTACTACCCGCCATTATATCGCTCCTACTCTACTCTACTCTACCCCCCCCCCCCCCCCCCCCCCCCCCCTCCCCCCACCCCCTGCTGACGCTCACTCTCCCGCAAAGAAGTCAATAAATGGTTGCCACCTTCGGGCGAACCCCAGTACAGATCCCCTCAAGGCGAACTTAATTTTTTCCATCCCCAGGAAACTCGACATGTCCGCAAGCCACAACTCAGTCTTCGGGGGCTTTGAGTCCCTCCACGCCAATAGTATTTGTCGCCGGGCTATCAGGGAAGCAAAGGCCAAAACATCGGCCTCTTTCTCCGCCTGGACTCCCGGATCTTCCGAAACCCCAAAAATTGCCACCCCTGGACCCATCGCCACCCTTGTTTTTAGAACCTGGGACATGACGCCCGCATATCCCTCCCAGTACCCCTTAAGCGTAGGGCATGCCCAAAACATGTGAACGTGGTTCGCTGGTCCTCCTGCGCACCTAGCGCATTTGTCCTCTATCCCAAAGAATTTGCTCATCCGAGCCACCGTCATGTGGGCCCGGTGAACGACCTTAAATTGAATCAGACCGAGCCTGGCACATGTTGCGGTCGAATTGACCCTACTCAGGGCCTCTGCCCACAGCCCGTCCTCCATTTCCCCGCCTAGCTCCTCCTCCCATTTAAGTTTCAGTTCCTCCGTCTGGGACCCTTCCTCCCTCATGAGCACCTTATAAATATCAGAGACTACCCTCCGCTTCTTCCCCCCTAGAGACTATTCTGTCTTGGATCCCCATTGGCGGGAGGCGTGGGAAAGATGGGACCTGTCTACGGACAAAGTCCCGCAACTGTAGGTACCTAAAATCATTTCCCCTTACCAGACCAAATTTCTCCTCCAAGCTCCTCAAACTCACAAAGCTCCCTTCCAGGAACATATCGCCCATCCTTCCCACCCCCACCCGCCGCCATGCTCGAAACCTCCCATCCATACTCCCGGGGGCAAACCGATGGTTGTCGCAGATTGGCGCCCAAACTGACGCCCCCATCTCCCCCACATGCCTCCTCCACTGGCCCCATATCCTCAGGGTCGCCACCACTACCGGGCTGGTGGAGTACTTGGCCGACGGCAGCGGTAGAGGAGCCGTGACCAGGGCTGCCAAGCTGGAGCCCCTGCACGAAGCCGCCTCCACCCGCACCCAGATAGACCCCGTACCCACCATCCACTTCCTTATCATAGCGATGTTGGCCACCCAGTAATAATTAATCAGACTCGGCAAAGCCAGCCCTCCCTCACTTGCGTTCCTCTCCAGCATCGCCTTCTTCACCCGCGGAGATTTTCCCGCCCAGACAAAGCTCATGATCATCCTATTAACTCTTTTGAAGAAGGACTGTGGGACAAAGATCGGGAGGCACTAAAAAACAAACAGAAATCTAGGGAGGATTGTCATCTTTACAGTCTACACCTTCCCTGCCAGCGACAGCGGGAGTGCATTCCATCTCCGAAACTCTCCCTTCATTTGCTCCACCACCCTGGCCAAATTTAACTTGTGCAGCCTGCCCCAGTCTCGCGCCACCTGGATTCCCAAATGCCGGAAATTTTCCTCAGCCAGCCTAAACGGTAGCCCTCTCAATCTGTTCTCCTGGCCCCTTGCCTGTACCACAAACATTTCACTCTTGGCCGTATTTAATTTGTAACCTGAAAACTGGCCGAACTTCCTCAACATTCCCAGTATACTTCCCATCCCGGCCACTGTACAGGAGCAGGTCATCTGCATGTTCTACCCCACCCCTCACCATCCCCTTCCATCCCTCTGCGGCTCTCAGCGTCATCGCCAGCGGCTCTATGGCCAGCGCAAACAGCAGCGGGGAGAGCGGGCAGCCCTGCCTGGTCCCTCGGTACAGCCTAAAGTACTCCGACACTTCTCTGTTAGTCCTGACGCTGGCCCTCGGGGCCTGATATAATAATTTGATCCAATTCACCAGTCCCTCCCCGAACCCAAACCGTCCGAGCACCTCCCATGGATATTCCCACTCCACCCGGTCAAAGGCCTTCTCGGCGTCCATCGCCACCACTACCTCCACCTCCCTGCCTGCCGGGGGCATCATTATCACATTAAGTAATCTTCTCAGGTTGGCCGCCAGCTGCCTACCTTTCACGAACCCAGTTTGATCCTCCCCAATCACCTCCGGTACGCAGTCCTTCATTCTAACCGCCAGTACCTTTGCCAGGAGCTTGGCGTCAACATTAATCAGGGAGATTGGCCTGTAGGACCCACATGCCTCCGGGTCTTTACCCCGCTTCAATATCAGTGATATAGTGGCTTGTGACATTGTCGGCGGCAGGGTCCCTCTGTCCCTTGCCTCATTGAAAACCCTCGCCAAGACAGGGCCCACCAGCTCAGAGAACTTCCTATAGAACTCTACTGGGTATCCATCCAGCCCCGGGGCTTTCTCCAACTGCATGGCCTTTAGGCCCCCCAATACCTCCTCCACTCTAATCGGGGCCCCCAGCTCATCCACTCGCCCCCCACCTACTGTTGGGAATGTTAAACCGTCCAGAAACCTTTTCATCTCCTCTGGTTCTTCCGGCGGCTCCGAAGTATACAGCTTGCGATAGAAGTCCCGGAATACCTTATTCAATCCTGCCGGGTCCTCCATCCATTGCGCCCCTCCCCATCCATCACTCTACTTATTTCCCTGGCCGCCTCCCCCTTCCTGAGTTGCTCCGCTAACAGTCTGCTAGCCTTTTCCCCATGCTCGTACACCACTCCCCTCGCCTTCCTAAGCTGTTCCACGGCCCTACTCGTGGATAGTGCCCCCAGTTCCGCCTGTAGTCTCTGCCTCTCCCTGAGTAAAACCTCCCCCGGGGACTCCGCGTGCTCTTCATCTATCCGACCCATTTCCCTGACCAATCTATCCATCTCTGCCCGGTCTGCCTTGGCTCTGTGGGCCCCAATTGAAATCAGCTCCCCCACACGACTGCCTTTAGTGCCTCCCACAGGGTCGCCGCTGAGACCTCCCCCGTGTCATTCACCTGCAAGTAATTTTGCATAAACCTCCGAAGCCTCTCACAGATCCCCTCTTCCGACAGCAGTCCCACGTTTAGCCTCCACTGCGGGCGTTGGTAGCTCGCCCCCCCGATCTGCAGGTCTACCCAGTGCGGGGCATGGTCTGAGATAGTAATTGCCGAATATCCCGTGTTCTTTACCTCCCCTATACAATCCCTGCTTAGTACAAAGAAATCTATCCTCGAATATACTTTATGGACGTGCGAGTAAAACGAGTAGCCCCTTCCTATCGGCTGTCTGGCTCTCCAGGGGTCCACTGCCCCCATTTGCTCCATAAACCCTTTCAGTTCCCTTGCCATTGCTGGGAGTCTACCCGTTCTGGGGCACGACCGATCCAAAGCCGGGTCAAGGACCATGTTTAAGTCCCCTCCCATTATTAGCCTGCGAGAGTCCAGGTCCGGGATCTTCCCCAGCACTCTTTTAATGAAGTCCACGTCATCCCAGTTCGGGGCATATATATTCAACAGCACCACTCTTCTCCCCTCCAGTCTGCCCCGTACCATCAGGTATCTGCCCCCCCTGTCTACGGCTATGCCCTCCGCCTCAAATTGCACCCGCTTGTTGATCATGATTGCCACCCCCCTGGACTTCGAGTCCAAGTCCGAGTGGAAGACCTGGCTAATCCAGCCCTTCCTTAGCCTGGTCAGGTCAGACACTTTCAGATGTGTCTCCTGCAACATAATTACGTCTGCCCCCAGAGCCCGCAAGTGCGCGAACACCCGCGCCCTCTTAACCGGCCCATTCAGTCCCCTGACGTTCCAGGTGATCAGCCTGGTCGGGGGCCACAACCCCCCCCACGCTGGTCAGCCATAGTCTTTCTCGGGCCGGCCCCCGGCCTGTGCGTCGCGCCATTCCTGGCCCGCCTGTTGGCTGCCTCCACCCTCGACCTCCTTTCCAGTGCCTATTTCAAGTCCCTCCCACGTCAGCAGAACAACTCCCCCCCTAACAACATCCCCCGATACCGGAACCAAATCTTGGCATCCACATATTCCACTGCCGCTCATGATGCAGTTGAACATCCTTGACTTGCGGCGTTTTAACCCGTGGGGACGTACCAGCTACATGCAGCACTCGTCACACCAGCAACAAAAGCATCAGCAATCTGAAAATGAAAATGAAAATCGCTTATTGTCACGAGTAGACTTCAATGAAGTTACTGTGAAAAGCCCCTAGTCGCCACATTCCGGCGCCTGTCCGGGGAGGCTGGTACGGGAATCGAACCGTGCTGCTGGCCTGCTTGGTCTGCTTTAAAAGCCAGCGATTTAGCCCGGTGAGCTAAACCAGCCCCTGGTGAGCTAAACCAGCCCCTGGTGAGCTAAACCAGCCCCTCTGCTAAAGCATTTCTTCAACGGTATCATCAGGTGGCCCATTTGGATCAATGTTTCGCACCAGATCCCACAGCATCTTCTTGCCTCAAACTGGATAGCCTTCTGGACTCATACGTCCCCCTGAGCCTCGTCTCCAAGGACCAAGGTATCTTAGAAACAATTGTCCTTATTTTCGGCTACAGAAAAGGAAGGAAACAGCAATAGCAGCCTCCACGCATTTGAAGCCATCAGCAGGAGCAAGGAGCAAATGTAACCTGCAGCTGTGAAGTGATCTGACAACTAACAAGTCCAATTCCTTATTAGCAATAGCCTAAAAGAAATGTTTCAAAAAGCAATAGCCTTCAGCTGTGAAGTTAGAGGCTGCTCACAGTTAAAGGGAGTTAAAGTGATCGTTAGCATGTCATCAGGAACGGGGCTCTGTCCTGAAAGCGTTTGATAGGACAGACAGACAACAGTGTAGTTGCCCCTTTCATGGCCATCCACAATATTTAAAGATGGCCTGTCAGCCTCTTACACAAAACACCCCTCACACACTTCCACCACACCCTCCTCAGCCCAGGAGCGACCCCCGACCGTTTCAGCCCTCCAACCAAACCCGACTCTCCCTGAGGAACGCCCCAAGCACTGGGGCAGAAACTCCAATGCCCTTGCGCTGCATGCCAGAAATTGAAATGGTTACTCACCTCCTCAGTCCCTTCAGAAGCCATTGCGCCATCTTCACAAAGTAGTATTAAACGGCAGCGGCATGATTTCTTACTGGGGAGCGGGTTAGTTCCCGGGAAGCCATTACATTTAACTACAATCTCGCTAATGATGTGAAAATTGATGCAAATTAGGGTCAGTGATATGCACGGCATATTTGGGTATGACCGAGAACTCACCACCGGTTAGATTAACCAGCGCGCCCAGAGCAACACAGTGGTTAAATCAGGTTTCCATCCTGGCAAATCTGCTGACAGCTAATGTTAGGGCTTTGGATGCAAGTTTTCCATATTGCACCAGGGGCATTCACGGACCTTTATAGAAGCATCTAGATGTAGAGTGACAGGTTTCTTTCTGTCGTCAAATGACAGACTTGTCTCTTGGCATTCTACTTCTTCGAGTTTATTGAAATTCCTCTCAATGTGATTCTAACCACTGCTCCTCGACATCTTCGCTCATCAGCTCCCAAAGGTTTGTTGTGTATTATGACATGTGAAATATGAAAAGCCTGTAGGCTGGATCAAGCCAAGGAAACTCCTCAGCTCCCTCTTGTCCTTTGGAACTTCCATCGCAGAATTAGCGGCAAATTTTTCAAGACATCAATCATCAGGTGTGTCAACCATTCCGAAGAACTGGAATTCTGTCACCTTTACAATGTATTTAATTTGATCCCAAATTTCCTGGTTCTCTCCGTGGCTTCATGTGGATTGTAATCATGGGGTGGGATTCGCCGACCCCGCGCCGGGTCTGGGAATCATGGGGTGGGCGATTCATGTGACACCGGTCCGACGCCGGTCCACTGATTCTCTGGTGACCGGAGAATCGGCGCCATTGGAGCCGGTGCGGTCGGCACGGCGCTGGAAGGGGGCCGTTGAGAGCTGCCCACCCCGGCGATTCTCCCGCGCTATGGTTGGCCCCCTGAATTAAGCCAAGTCCCGCCGGCGGCGTTCTCGTATGGTGGTTCTACCCGGCAGGACCTCGGCGTTCATGTTGTGGGGGGCGGCCTTGTGTGGGGGAGGGGGGATCCGATCCCGGTGGGGGGCCTCCACGGTGGCCTGGCCCGCAATCGGGGCCTACCAATCGGCGCCCCAGGATCAGAGAATCCAGCCCACAATCTTTACAAGTTACACCATAGATCTGAAGATCATCAGCTATGCTGAACTATTCCTTTATAGCTTCCTTATGTCTCACCTATTTTCTACTGAAAAACATCCTGGCTCACTTTCAGGTCAAAAAGGTCGACCCAGCAATTCCTACTGATCAAAGGGAGTGTTTAATATTGTCAACAGCTAAGAGTCCACATCATACTTCACTTCCCAGTAACCATTTGTGGCATCAAGCTGGCTAAAACCCTTTGCTCCTGCCAGTGCTGGCATGATCTCTTCCAGTGTTGGAATAGGCTAGTGATTCCTCTTTATTGCTTGGTTCTTTGGCCTGCAGGCAAATCCATAGCCGTCCAATTGGCTTCTCTCTGACCACAATGTAATTTACCCAATCTGTAGACTCAATGGGCAGGATTCTCTGATCCCGCGCCGGGTCGGAGAATCGGCGGGGAGGGGGTGCGAACCCTGCGACGCCGCTCCGATGCCGGGCCACCGATTCTCCGGCGACCAGAGAATTGGCGCCAATGGTGCCAGCGTGGTCCTCCTGCTGAATCTCTGCGTTCGACGGGCCAAATGCCCGCTGAGTTCGGCCGAGTCCCGCTGGCGTTGTGCTATCCGGCGGGACCTCGCCGTTCTGGCTGCGGGGGCCGTCCTGGTTGGGGGGGGGGGAATCCGACTCCTGGGGGGGCCTCCACGGTGGCCAGGCCCGTGATCGAGGCCAACCGATCGTTGGGCAGGCTAATTCCGGGGGGGGGGGGCTATCTTCCTCCGCACCGTGCTCTTGTAGGGCTCCGCCATGTTGCCGGCACAGAGACAGAAACCCACGCACACGTGCGGACCCGCGACGGCCGTGCTGGGGCACGTATCAGCAGCTGGAGCTGCATGAAGCGCTCCAGTGCCGTGCTGGCCTCCTGTGCACTGCAGGATGGCTGCTCCTAACGGCCAGATGACGCCGTCGTAAAACACTCCGGCGTTTACGACGGCGTCAACGCTTAGCCCCATTATCAGAGAATCCCGTCCTATAACTCTGGACTTTCTGGAGTTTCTCCTGAAACTCTCTTTCAAGCTTTCCTTTCAGATCCATTGGTACTTGATGTAGGGGTTGAGTCTCTGGTTTCTCCTCTGGTTCAACCTTCAAAGCATCCAACCATCTCATCAGAGCATTCTGGGTATATTTGTACCAGGTCTTCCTTGCGTCTGCTCAAAAGGGTGCTTTTCAACGAGTCTAACACCTTCCACCCTCATTGTCGCCTCCTTTGCTTCATGGTTCACTGGGACAAGCTCCAGCTTTTCACAACTGTTCAACCACAGCATAGCAGCACCATCTATTTCAGTGACACTAAACATACAGTTAACATTTTCCCCTTTTGTGTGTCCCTCTGGTTTGGGTTGTTCCTAGCTGTTGAACCTCAGTTTCCCTGTACGCTGTCAACATGACGTTGGTGGCTTCAGAGCGTCTTTCTTGGATAACCATTTTCCTTTGAATTTTCAGGAGCGATCCTCTGGTACAGTCCGAGTGGGGTGATATTACTCCACGCTCCAGTATCAAGCTTCAGCATCGGATTTAAGGCTGTGGGTTTGTTTCTCACCCTGTTCCTGATCGGAATTTCCTTTCCTTGGCCAACTGTTACCTCTAGCCATTTCATGCAATAGTATGGTTTCTACATCTATTGTGTCCTCAAACCCATTGTCATCTTCCAGGGTGTGCATGTTTTGGTTTATTTTCCTTCTCATTCGCTTTGTTGTTTTGACTCTGTTGACTCATTTACCATCTTCTTTCTTTGTTCTGCACAACCTTTCCCAGTGATTCAGCTTTCCATAAGCTCTGCAGTTTGATCCATATGCGGGACAATTCCCTCTGTCTGTGAATTCATCTGATCATGCACAGCTCCTGCACACCTTTCTCTCTGCCCGCTTTGCATTTTTTTGTTGCCGTTTCACCGCTGCAGCCCTGCTACATTTCCCCTGACCTCACTGAAAGCTAGCGCCGGGATTCTTCAAAAACGCAGCTAAGTGTTGACACCGGCATAAACACCGGAGTGTTTCACGCCGGCGTCAATGGGCCTCTTGGCCCAGCGATTCCGTGGCCCACAGGGGGCCAGCATGGAGCCTGTGTGCTCCACGCTGCTCCTGCTTCCGTACGCGGCCCTACATTCCTGGCCGCGGGTCCGGCGGGCGCTTCCGCGTCAGCGCCGCGCAACATGGTGGAGCCACATAGCCAGCGGGCATGGAAGAAGGTAGGCCTCCCAAGATCAAGCATGCCCGCTAATCAGTGGCCCCTGATAGTGGGCCTGCAGAGACTGATCCCTCCGCCCCACACCAGGACGACAACCGCATCCGCAACGCCGAGCTCCCGCTGGGTGGAACCATACGTGAACCACGCCAGCGGGAACTCGGCCGGTCGACCACAGAGAATCGCTGCGGGGGCCCCTTTCAACGGCCCCCGACCGGTGCGCCTTTGACTGCGCAAGCGCGACTGGCGCCGATTCTCTGGTCGCCAGAGAATCGCGTTCTGGCGTCGGACCTGATCGCGGATCTGTGGCCCCATTCTCTGCCTCCGCGCCGAGCATTTCAACGCGGAGGCTCGGAGAATCCCAGCCTAGATGTTTGGGTCTTCTTCTGCCTAATCATGGCTTCACGTGCTCTGGCAGTATCTATAGCCTGCGATATTGTGAGCTTGTCCTTTCCAGTCAGAGGTCTTTGTACATCAAGGTGTGCAGAACCCCAAATGAGTTGATCTACCAGCCTGTCATCAGTTATTTGAATTTATATTTTCTGGCTGCATTTTTCAATTTCAACCAGAAATTGTCAACAGGCTCACCTGGTTCCTGCCTCAGGCTTTAAAATTCATCTCAGCGGATCAGATGAATTGACTTTTGCTGGAGTTGGCTGCTGAATTTTTCAAAAATTCTGTCTGGATTTTCACTCATTTCCATCTATTTAAACAGATTTAACCCTTTCTCTGCTGCTCACAAAAGCCTGTAACTGACCGTTTCCTCTTCACTCATGCATTTGGAAACCTACTGAATGATGGTCTGAACTTACATACAAAGTTCTCATTAATGGCCACCCAATTCATCCTGAGCTGGAGCAGTGCTTTCATTGTTGCGGTGAAGACCATTTCATTTTGAGGCAATTTGCTCATTTTTTTATTTCTCTACCTTTTAAAAAATATATTTAGCATACCCAATTAATTTTTTTCACTTAAGGGGTAATTTTAGTGTGGCCAATCCACCTACCAGGCACATTTTTAGGTTGTAGGGGCGAAACCCACGCAGACACGGGGAGAATGTGCAAACACCACACGGACAGTGACCCAGAGCCGGGATCGAACCTGGGACCTCGGCGCCGTGAGGTAGCAGTACTAACCACTGCGCCACCATGCTGCCTTTTTTTTCCTCTCATCTTGACACTAATTTGATTTGTTTTTTTTTTCCCCCCAATCTAATTCACCATTAGATCTGTTTAAAATGTTTGGGTTTTACTTACAGACAATTGCTGCCACCATGCCATGTCTTGTGGTCCCAGAGGTTTGAAGTAATCACACGTTTAGGCACAAAATGCTGGAGCTTTCCTTGAATGGGTTTAATAGATCTCGCCACGATCCATAATAATAATTAGAGTCACATGTAGGCTTACATTAACACTGCAATGAAGTTACTGTGAAAATTCCCTAGTCGCCACACTCCAGCGCCCCTTCGGGTACTTGAGGGAGAGTTCAGAATGTCCAATTCACCTGACAAACGCGTCTTTCGGGACTTGTGGGAGGAAACCGGAACATCCGGAGGAAATCCACACAGAAACGGGGAGAACGTACAGACTCTGCACAGGGACCCAAGCCGGGAATCGAACCCGGGTCCCTGGCGCTGTGAAGCAACAGTGCTAACCACTGTGCCGCCCATATCCACTGTTGCTCGGCAGCTGACTGTGGTGCGGTAGTGAGTAACGTGGCATTCTGGATATATATGCGCACAAAAAATTGTTCCTGCTTCTTTACAAATTATATAACAACATAGCAGGTGCAGTGGCGTTGTGGTTATGTACTAATCATTAAATTCAAATCCTGCACTAACCAATTCTGAAATTGAATTCAGCAAAATCTGTCAATTTGTGACCTCGGGCAAGAAAATAAAACTCGCAAAAGCTGTTTGTTATCAGTTCACCAAGTGTTAACCCATGTCCTCAGTGAAGGGAAACTGCCAACCCTTCCTGGTCTGGCTGACCCATCACTCTACTCCACACTATGGTCAATGCCATCTGAAGTGTCCTAGCAATCACTCAGTTGTACAAACATTCCCTCCCACGATGTGCAATAAATGCAATTTGCCATCGTCACCCATGTAGCAACAGCAAATAAATAATGCAAATATCTTCATGTGCTGATGATGAACAAACAAAATATGGTGTCCATCTAAATTAAAAACTGCTTTACAAGTTCATTGTATCATGATATACTTTGGTTTCTGACCACAGATTCCTTGCTCACTGTATTTTGTCAAAGATGGAAAACCTTTCTGTGGTGTTTAAATTGGCAGTTGCACAAATATTTTGGAAAGAGGGTGGCGGTGGAGCGGTGACTACCACCTAGTGGTGGGAGGACATACATGCCAAGTGCTATTTGCACAATGTTGTGGTTTTCATTTATCCTGTGGTCTTTGATCAGACCCGATGGGAGTATCATTTAAAGGGGGATGGGGGTGGGGCGGGTGTGGGCCTTAGAAAGATAAATGGGGAAATAAACTTGTTACTGAACTTTCTCTTCAAAGGTTATATTGCAGTTCATATTCCCAGTAAAGCAGTAAAAGCCTTCGCTCCACATTTAATGTGAGCACATAAAGTAACAGGGCAGTAACTAAAACAATGTGTTCTAAAACAGCTTAGCTTTTGAGTGCCAGTAGGACATATTTTATCGGAATGATGGATAGCCTGAAACTGACATACCGGAATTAAAGGATGGCCTGATTGCTTAACAAAAACAGGAAGCATTGACTGAACGGGCCCTACCATACTTCACTTAAATTGGAAGGCAATTGTGCAGCTAAACATTATTAATGAACAGTATTCAAACAGGGATTGCTCCGTGTGTTTCTTTATTAAAATGCACTTTTACAAAATTCCTATTTGCCCAGATCCTACACTATGTCGTGTGCATTGTCCGTTTCAATCAGCTGACCCAAGAGAGAGAAGGCGGCAAAAAGGAGAAAGGGGAATGGGAGTGTGGGAGTAAAAAAAAAAGCAGAAGAAAGGGAAAATGAAAGAGAGAGCGATTGTGAAAAAACATGAGCAGGAAAGAGAAAGGAGACAAAAATAGAAGGTATGCAAGGGAAAAGACTAACTTATATTTGTGTCTGTCTCAGCTCTGAGAATCCCATTTTTGGGGGGAGACGACACTCGTTTATTTGCACTGGGTGTTCGTTCCTTTAAATACGTTCCAGGCTTGCCCAGAGAGCATTGGCCTGTAGTGTACTTGACTAAAGAGTGTAAAATCCTGTGACGCAGCATCACTTAAAGGGCTGCAGCTTGTCATCAAAGGGAAAGCTGAAATGGTGACAGAAAAGTGAGCTAATAGCTTATGATGGCACAGAGGAGATATGTGAGCAGCACCGGCTGCACCCTTTGATGAATAATTGGGGGTCCTGCTGCAGGAGATGTGCTGAAGGAATCTGGAATTAAAATCTAGGATAGCAAGAGGAATGAACAAGGATTTGTTTGTTTGAAAGGCTAACAGGCCTTGCTGGTCTCTCCTCAGGTGCTCATAAAGGCCTTGCTGGAAATGGCAGAAGCAGATGAACATGATAACCATAAACAAAAGGATTGCCTAAATGGGGCCTCATCAGGATAGAGCCACAAAGTCTGCATATTTGTCTAAGAGCATCAAAACTGCCCTCAAATAATAATTTGCAGTCATCTCCACACGGGTGTTTTGGAGAAGACAGTTGCCTATGAAGAGGTCAAAAGACTTTGAGACTGAAGTATTGTATTGTAGAAGATCTGCCTGGATAAGGTGTCCGCTTAGGCTGTTGGATCCATACAGGAACATGTAGGCACACTGACCTTTGCTTGAAAACTGTGGGATCACTAAGATCTGAAAAAGGAGTCACTGACCTGAAACGTTTCTTCTCTCTCCACAAAAACTGCCAGAGCCGCTGATTATTTCCAGCATTTTCTGTTTTTGGACACCAGGACGGATGAATGGCATCATTAAGATTTCTTATTTCCACCTCTGTAACATTGGCCAACTTCACCCCTGTCTCAGCTCATCTGCTGCGAATGCCCTCACTCGTGTCTTTGTTACCTGTAGACTTGGCCATCCCAAATCGCTCCTGGTACCTTCCATAGGCTAGAGCAAATTGAAAAGCCTGCTGTTGAATCCGCCATAGCAGCACGCATGAATCAGCAGGTAGAAAACAATGAACAAGGTTTATTAACAACACAATTAACTCTCCACTCTCTGAAGGGTACCCCTCTCTGACCTGTGCTCAGGTCAAGGTTTTTATACTCGTGTGGGCTCCCCTTGTTAAGAGGAAGCTCTTCTCTGTTACCGGAGAAGTTCACATTCCGTGGAGCTCACGCAGAATAGGATTTTCCTTATTCCTTGACCTCCGTCAACCTCCCCCCCCCCACCTCCCACCCACACACACACAAGTCCGGCATGACATCCATGTCTGTGGACCAAGGGTTTCTCGGCTTCTTTGCCCGGGGATGGTTTCTGGGCATCATCCGTGTGGTATCCAGGGGTGTGTACCTGGACCGGGAGCGGCGCTTTCGCGAGGAGCGCCTGAGCGGTGCTGGTGAGGCTCTGTTGCAGGCCCTGGAATGACAGACTCCGGAGTAGGTGGCAGCAAAATGCCCATGTCGGACTCGGAATCAGAGCTGGGCAGGACTTTGTCCGGCACCTCGCTGTCTTCGACCTTGGTGTTCGGGCTCTTGACAGCTGGCAAGACCAGGGATAGTGGTGGTAGCGGCGGCAGTGATGGCAACAAAGGCGGCAGGCGATTCTGGATCGGGGCCTCTGGAACAGGGTCCGCCATGTCCGGAACTCGGCAGCGGAGATGGTCCATGTGCCTATTGGACTCACAGCCTTGTGCCCGCACTCTATAAGAGACTGGCCCAGTCTGTGCCAGCACAACGCCAAGGATCCATGTGGCCCCGTCACAAATATTCCAGACGTGCACAAGATCACCAGGGGCGAAAGTGCGCAAAGGCGTACAAAGGCCTGCGTCCGCCTCGATTCTGTCCGACCCAAGGCAGATTTTCCCACCAATGCCTGGGATGACCAAACTCAGATAGATGCAGAGGCGGAGACCCATCGACAACTCGGCCAGTGCGACTCCCGTCATGGTGCGTAGTGTCATGGGGCAACAAAACAAGGAATGTGCCAGTAGAGTCTCCCAGGAACCTGAGGTTTGCTTCTTTATCCTGAGCTTAAACGTTTGAACTGCCCTAGTCCATTTGTCCATTTGTACGTGGCAAATCCCACTTGCAGACTTGAATGACTCAAATTCCGTAGTCGCAAACGTCGCCCCATTGTCGGAAACTAGCACCTCAGGTATGCTAGGTATGCTGTGTGTGCTGAACGTTTGACACGAGCATTTGACGGTGGCTCAAGCGGCCATCGCCTGTATCCTGTGGACCTACATCCCACTTCAAGTGAGCGTCCACAATGATGAGGAACATGCCCCTGAAAAGGCCCCACGAGTCTATGTGGAGGCGGGACCACAGTCAGCCAGGCTATCCCCATGGGTGGAGTGGCACAGCGAGCGGTAGCTTCTGGTGCTCCCGGTATGGTGCGCAATGGTGGGCCACAATTTCGATTTTGGCATCAATCCCTGGCCACCACACATAGCTGCGGGCCAGCATCTTCATCTTTGACACCCCAGGGTGTCCGTTGTGGAGATCTTGCAGAGTGGACCGCGCCCTCACTCAGGAACCACCACGCGTGTTTCCCCACTGATAATACCGTCTTCGATGCTTAACTCCTGTATCCTGGAAGTATATGTCTTGAAATCCCCTGGCAGGGCACGGTATTGAGCTCAATACAGTATGATGTGTTTGGCACTGGACCACTGTGGGTCCATCTGGATCCAGCCACGGATGTGAGATGCCTTGACCAGCAGGGAGTCCATAAAATGGAGGGCGGAAATGACCTCACCAGCCAATGCCTGGTTGGAGGGGAAGGCGGCTCAACGCATCAGCGTGGGAATCTTGGTCCTGGAACGGTGCTCCAACACATACTCATATGCTGCTAATAATAGCGCCCAACACGGAATCGTAGCAGAAGCTATGGGGGATATTGACAAATCCTCTTTAAATAAACAGAATAATGGCTTGTGGTGCGTGAAATATTGTAGACATATTGTTGAAACGTTTTCAACCCAAAAAACACGGCCAACCCTTCCTTTTCAATCTCTGCATAGTCCTTCGCAGAATCATAGAATCATAAAATCCCCTACAGTGCAGAAGGAGGACTTTCGGCCCATCGAGTCTGCACCAACCCTTCGATAAACTACCTTACCCAGGCCCAATCCTCCGCCCTATTCCACAACCCCACCACGCAGACAGTCACCCGAGGTGGGAATTGAACCGGGGTCCCTGGCGCTGTGAGGCAGTGGTACTAACCACTGTGCCATCGTGCCGCCCCTTCTCAGCATCAGCGAGCGTCCAGGATGCAAATGCGATCGGGCGCACTGATCCATCATCCATTCGGTGTGCGAGGACAGCCCCAACCCCTTAGGGAGAAACATCACACATAAGCAGTAGTGATTTGCACGGGTCAAAGTGGGTCAACGTCATTTTATAGTTGCCACATAGGCATGTGGAGCCTTCAGGTTTCACATATTCAACCAATTGGATGAGACGTTTGATTTTTAGGCCCTCGAGACAATCTAACTCAACGTCCACTTTGGGCAGCAATGCATAAGGGACCAGTCGAGCATGAAAGTAACGCGGCTGTGCGATTGGGTCGACACTATTGGGAGCAACGGTCCCTTTCTTGGTGCCCAAACCATTCTGGAAAACGGACAGAAATTTTGCCAGAACCCGTTCTGGGCCAAGTACATTCGGCTGCCAGACCAAACGCAGATGGCAACCAGTCCCATCCCAACAAACTTGGCCCACTGCCATGCACCACTACCAAAGGCAGGTTTGTCAACTGCTGCCCAAACTCCATCGGGTCCGTTGAGATGTCTGCAATTGCCAGGGGCTCCCCCGTATAAGTGGTAAGATGGGCGTTGGTGTCGCGAAAGGTCAATGTTTGGTGGCCGGACTTGACCCAGTTGAAATTGAGGCGGCTGACCACAGATGCCTCTGCTCCGGTATTCAGTTCTATCCGAATCGAGTGCCCATTTACGTGCAGGGAAACCTGAATCGGGGCGACCCTCGGTGATGCCATGCAGTACAATTGTTGGTAGGAACTACCGTCATCCTCCAGATAGTGAGTCTGGTCACAAGAAGGGCAATCATGTCTGGGATGGCGGGGTTGCTCCCTGACGATGTAGTTGGTCCTCATGGTCTCTGCGGTCAGTGTCTGCCGGCCACTACCCGTACTCCAGGTCATCTCAGTCGGGGGGAAATGGGCAATGGCACTCTGGGCTCCGATGGCAGCAGCCAGTATCTCTGCGGTAACTGTCCCATTGTCGGGGGCTCACTTCCTCAATTCAAGCGGGATTCGAACGGCGAACAGGCTCAGCACCACCATCCCATGGAGTTCCTGGATCTCTTGCTCATTGCTCCCACGGGAGATAGCTATCTCTTTTTTTTTATAAATTTAGAGTACCCAATTCATTTTTTCCAATTAAGGGGCAATTTAGCGTGTTCAATCCACCTAGCTTGCACATCTTTGGGTTGTGGGGGTGAAACCCACGCAAACACGGGGAGAATGTGCAAACTCCACACACACAGTGACCCAGAGCCGGGATCAAACCTGGGACCTCGGCGCCGTGAGACTGCAGTGCTACTCACTGCGCCACCGTGCTGCCCCGGAGATAGCTATCTCTACCATGCGCTGTGGATCCAGGTTAGTTTCAACTAAAATTCACAAGTTTTGGCCAACTTCCCTAATCATTTTTTAAATATAATTTTAGAGTAACCAATTAATAAAAGCAAATTACAGCGGATGCTGGAATCTGAAACGAAAGGGAAAATGCTGGAAAATCCCAGCAGGTCTGGCAGCATCTGTAGGGAGAGAAAAGCCCAAAGTCAGAGTTTTGACAAAGAGTCATCGGACTCGAAACGTTAGCTCTTTTCTCTCCCTACAGGTGTTGCCAGACTTGCTGAGATTTTCCAGCATTTTCCCTAGAGTAACCAATTCATTTTTTCCAATTAAGAGGGAATTTAGCATGGCCAATTCATCTACCCTGCATATCTTTGGGTTGAGGGGGCGAAACCCATGCAGACACGGGGAGAATGTGCAAACTCCACACAGACAGTGACCCAAAGCCGGGATCGAACCTGGGACCCCGGCGCCATGAGGCAGCAGGGCTACTCACCGCGCCACCGTGCTGCCCTCAACTTCCCTAATCATGACCTTGGTGTTCGGATGCTCGAACATTCAGATATAAACTGCTCCACCATTGATGGTTGCACCTGCAGTTACCTAGGCCTCAAGCTCTTGAATTTGCTCCCTCTCCACTTCTACACCTCACCTTTCTCCATCAAGACACTCCTTAAAACGTACGGCATTGACCAAGCCCATCTTGACCTAACATCTCCTTATGTGGCTCAGTGACGTACTTCATTTATTTTTATTTTTTAAGAATGTTTTTATTGGGTTTTCTACATGGCTGTGGGGATTGTCCTGGTTGGGGGGGGGGGGGGGGAGCCGACTCCGGGACGGCCTCCACAGTGGCAAAGCCCACGATCGGGGGCAACCGACCGGTGGGCAGGCTGATTCCGGGAGCGGGGCCTATATTCCTCCGCGCCGGGACCCTGTAGGGCTCTGCCATATTGCCCGGGGGCCGGTGCAGGCGTACAGCACTCCGCCGCCGTTCTAGCCCCCGAGGAAGGGGTGAATCCCTGGGCCTGGAGACCCATTGACGCCAGTGTTGCTCGCGCCGGTTTTGACGCCGGTGTCAACACTTGGCCGGGATTTCAGAGAATCCTGGCTGGTATATTTACAGATGTGCACACAGAGAAACCAAAAAGAGGTAACAAAAACACTACAAAAGAAGAAACCAAGGCGTGGGAATTAAAAACAGGGCGAGTGTATATACAGAGAAGCAATGAAGAGAACATTTCATTACACATGCGATTGGAGGGGTGGCGGGGGGATGTTTCTCTCCCCCCTTCTTTTCTGTTTTTTCTATCAAATACAAAACAAGCAAAACAAAACCGGGTGGGAGGGGGACCCGGGTGGTGCCCCTGATGTCAGTTGCATCTCCTGGTTGGTTTTCTTTTTTTGCGCGTTTGCCTCCGCTTCCGCCGTCCGTCGTTCGTTCCTTCTTCTTGTACTATCTTACTCTCTTTTGCCCTGTTGTGTTTGATGTGGTCGTTGTCGTTTCCTCCAGTTTGTGTTCCCTCCTCTTTCCTCCCCTCTGGCTGCCCTCTATTGTTCTCCTCCCCTTGTCCTTCTGCCCTCCCTGTACCCCTCCCCCCCCCCCCCCCCCACCCTCCTTCCCCTCCCCTCTCTTTCTGCTGCTGCCCTTTCTTTTCAGCTGTGTTTACGTACTTCATCTAGAATGCTCCCCTGAAGCATCTTGGGACCTTTTATTATATTCAAGATACTACATAAACATAAATTCCTGCTTTTGCTATTTTATTTCAGATTTCCACAACCACAGTATTTTCCTTTAATATATGGGTTTGAATTAATTTTGCCACAATTCCGGTGGATTCCCACCAAGATTACCGCAAGAATCTGCAGTATGGCCATGGATTTTGACTCTCACAGGAATAAGAAAAACTAGCAACCTCTGAAAGGTCTTCACGCTGTGTGCGCGCAGACCCAAAGGACAGTGTCAACTACATGATTGCCCACAGCTCCAAGCAGGAAGGGCTTGCAGGAAGGAAATTGTCAAGAGTTTAACTTGAGGGTTCCTCGAGTTAATTGAATAGGGTCAATTGGTTAATTGTGGACTAGCTGGGGGCATATGGTGGAGCTGAAAAATGGATTTTATAAAAGCCAGGCTGGGTTTTCCTCTTTGCTGCCAAATGGGTGGAAATGTGGATTCTCTCTCGCCCATTGTATCAGCATTAACTCGAGCCCATTTCCCGTTATCTTCATTTAAACAATCAAGACTGGCCCCTGGCAATATTCCTTCCTCTGATTGAAGGCTTGTTGGGAGGGGATGGGGGTGGGGGTGGGGGGGGGGGGGGCGGTACAGAATGTCTTGCTGCCATAGCGTTTATCCGTCTGCGGGCACTGTAAGGAGCCTGACATCATTGCCAAACATTTCATTATTCATCTGTTGCAAACAGGATAATGGGACGTTCAGCTGCAGCGAACCGCAGCCCTCCAAACTTCACCAATCGAGATGCTGCTGCCAGAAAGCAGAATGGGAGCAGAGACCCTCTTTCAATGCAGTGGGCGGAATTCTCCCATTTTGAGGCAAGATACCATGGCGGGGGTTGGGAACGTGGAGCGCTTGCCGCCGCGGAGGTCAGCGGGAAAACACACCAAATCTGTTGGCCCCGAGCTCATTAGTCATGCACCCGGACATTTAATGTTGTATTCGATGGCTGGACAGGTCTGGATGACGTGTAGTCCACTGTCTTATGCGGACGCCATATTGAAAAGGCGCTTAACATCACGGACCGTCTATTGAGAGGAAGGGGTGGACAGCCTGTGGAACACACCACGTCTAGGCACAGGACCCTGAGCGGTGGGGAGGGCCTCAAAATTCAGGGTAATCCCCGAACGCTGCTGGCCTGACAAATATTTGAAAAATGCTGTAAAGCTGCTCATCCAATCACAAGTTGATTCCTCCCTTATGGATGAGGTGCGGACCCCAGCAGGCAAGAGAGAGGCAGCGAGAACCTGATGACCACAGGCAAGACACGGACCACAGGCAAGGCAGCAAACCGCAGGCGATGGAGGACATGAGGCTAGACGGCGGACAGAGGTGAGACAACAGAGTGAACAGAGGACCCCAGACACGGCAGCAGACAGACCGGGGACCCCAGACAAGGCAGCGGACAGACCGGGGACCCCAGACAAGGCAGCGGACAGACCGAGGACCCAGACAAGGCAGCGGACAGACCGAGGACCCAGACAAGGCAGCGGACAGACCGGGGACCCAGACAAGGCAGCGGACAGACCGGGGACCCCAGACAAGGCAGCGCACAGACCGAGGACCCCAGACAAGGCAGCGGACAGACCGGGGACCCCAGACAAGGCAGCGCACAGACCGAGGACCCAGACAAGGCAGCGGACAGACCGGGGAACCCAGACAAGGCAGCGGACAGACCGAGGACCCCAGACAAGGCAGCGCACAGACCGAGGACCCAGACAAGGCAGCGCACAGACCAAGGATCCCAGACAAGGCAGCGGACAGATTGAGGACCCCAGACAAGGCAGCGGAGAGACCGGGGACCCCAGACATGGCAGCGGACTGACCTGGGACCCAGTCAAGGCAGCGGACAGATTGAGGACCCCAGACATGGCAGCGTACAGACCGAGGACCCAGACAAGGCAGCGGACAGACCGAGGACCCAGACAAGGCAGCGGGCAGACCAAGGATCCCAGACAAGGCAGCAAACACCCCGAGGACCCCAGAGAAGGCAGCGGACTGACCTGGGACCCAGTCAAGGCAGCGGACAGATTGAGGACCCCAGACATGGCAGCGGACAGACCGGGGACCCAGACAAGGCAGCGGACAGACCAAGGATCCCAGACAAGGCAGCAAACACCCCGAGGACCCCAGAGAAGGCAGCGGACAGACCGAGGATCCCAGACATGGCAGCGGACAGATCGGGGACCCCAGACAAGGCAGCAGACAGACCGAGGACCCCAGACATGGCAGCGGACAGACCGAGGACCCAGACAAGGCAGCAGACAGACCGGGGACCCAGACACGGCAGCAGACAGACCGAGGACCCCAGACATGGCAGCGGACAGACCGAGGACCCCAGAGCAGGCGAAGCAGCCGATGGAGGACATGAGGCTAGACGGCGGACAGAGGTGAGACAACAGAGTGAACAGAGGACCCCAGACACGGCAGCAGACAGACCGGGGACCCAGACATGGCAGCGGACAGACCGAGGATCCCAGACAAGGCAGCGGACAGACCGAGGACCCCAGACAGGGCAGCGTACAGACCGGGGACCCACACACGGCAGCGGACAGACCGAGGATCCCAGACAAGGCAGCAGACAGACCGGGGACCCAGACAAGGCAGCGGACAGATTGAGGACCCCAGGCATGGCAGCGGACTGACCAGGGACCCAGACAAGGCAGCGGACAGACCAAGGACCCCCGACAAGGCAGCAGACAGACCGGGGACCCAGACAAGGCAGCGGACAGACCGGGGACCCCAGACAAGGCAGCGGACAGACCGGGGACCCAGACAAGGCAGCGGACAGATCGGGGACCCAGACAAGGCAGCAGACACACCGAGGACCCCAGACATGGCAGCGGACAGACCGAGGACCCAGACAAGGCAGCAGACAGACCGGGGACCCAGACACGGCAGCAGACAGACCGAGGACCCAGACAAGGCAGCAGACAGACCGAGGACCCAGACAAGGCAGCGGACAGACCGGGGACCCCAGACAAGGCAGCGGACAGACTGGGAACCCAGACAAGGCAGCAGACAGACCGGGGACCCAGACACGGCAGCAGACAGACCGAGGACCCAGACAAGGCAGCGGACAGACCGGGGACCCAGACAAGGCAGCGGACAGACCGGGGACCCCAGACAAGGCAGCGGACAGACTGGGGACCCAGACAAGGCAGCGGACAGACCGGGGACCCCAGACATGGCAGCAGACAGACCGAGGACCCAGACAAGGCAGCGGACAGACCGAGGATCCCAGACACGGCAGCGGACAGACCGGGGACCCCAGACATGGCAGCAGACAGACCGAGGACCCAGACAAGGCAGCGGACAGACCGAGGATCCCAGACATGGCAGCGGACAGACCGGGGACCCCAGACATGGCAGCAGACAGACCGGGGACCCCAGACATGGCAGCAGACAGACCGAGGACCCAGACAAGGCAGCGGACAGACCGAGGATCCCAGACACGGCAGCAGACAGACCGAGGACCCAGACAAGGCAGCAGACAGACCGAGGATCCCAGACAAGGCAGCGGACAGACCGGGGACCCAGACACGGCAGCAGACAGACCGAGGACCCAGACATGGCAGCAGACAGACCGGGGACCCAGACAAGGCAGCGGACAGACCGGGGACCCAGACAAGGCAGCGGACAGACCGGGGACCCAGACAAGGCAGCAGACAGACCGGGGACCCCAGACAAGGCAGCAGACAGACCGGGGACCCAGACATGGCAGCAGACAGACCGGGGACCCAGACAAGGCAGCGGACAGATTGAGGTCCCAGACATGGCAGCGGACAGACCGAGGACCCAGACAAGGCAGCGGACAGACCGGGGACCCAGACAAGGCAGCGGACAGACCGAGGACCCAGACAAGGCAGCGGACAGACCGGGGACCCCAGACAAGGCAGCGGACAGATTGAGGTCCCAGACATGGCAGCGGACAGACCGAGAACCCAGACAAGGCAGCGGACAGACCGGGGACCCAGACAAGGCAGCGGACAGACCGGGGACCCCAGACAAGGCAGCGGACAGATTGAGGTCCCAGACATGGCAGCGGACAGACCGAGGACCCAGACAAGGCAGCGGACAGACCGGGGACCCAGACATGGCAGCGGACAGACCGGGGACCCAGACAAGGCAGCGGACAGACCGAGGACCCAGACAAGGCAGCAGACAGACCGAGGATCCCAGACAGGGCAGCGTAGAGACCGGGGACCCCAGACAAGGCAGCGGACAGACCGGGGACCCAGACATGGCAGCGGACAGACCGGGGACCCCAGACAAGGCAGCAGACAGACCGAGGAGCCAGACAAGGCAGCAGACAGACCGGGGAACCCAGACATGGCAGCGGACAGACCGGGGACCCAGACAAGGCAGCAGACAGACCGAGGACCCAGACAAGGCAGCGGACAGACCGAGGACCCAGACAAGGCAGCGGACAGACCGGGGACCCCAGACATGGCAGCAGACAGACCGGGGACCCCAGACATGGCAGCAGACAGACCGAGGACCCAGACAAGGCAGCGGACAGACCGAGGATCCCAGACACGGCAGCAGACAGACCGAGGACCCAGACAAGGCAGCAGACAGACCGAGGATCCCAGACAAGGCAGCGGACAGACCGGGGACCCAGACACGGCAGCAGACAGACCGAGGACCCAGACATGGCAGCAGACAGACCGGGGACCCAGACAAGGCAGCGGACAGACCGGGGACCCAGACAAGGCAGCGGACAGACCGGGGACCCAGACAAGGCAGCAGACAGACCGGGGACCCCAGACAAGGCAGCAGACAGACCGGGGACCCAGACATGGCAGCAGACAGACCGGGGACCCAGACAAGGCAGCGGACAGATTGAGGTCCCAGACATGGCAGCGGACAGACCGAGGACCCAGACAAGGCAGCGGACAGACCGGGGACCCAGACAAGGCAGCGTAGAGACCGGGGACCCCAGACAAGGCAGCGGACAGACCGGGGACCCAGACATGGCAGCGGACAGACCGAGGACCCAGACAAGGCAGCGGACAGACCGAGGACCCAGACAAGGCAGCGGACAGACCGAGGACCCAGACAAGGCAGCGGACAGACCGAGGACCCAGACAAGGCAGCGGACAGACCGAGGACCCAGACAAGGCAGCGGACAGACCGAGGACCCAGACAAGGCAGCAGACAGACCGAGGTCCCAGACATGGCAGCGGACAGACCGAGGACCCAGACAAGGCAGCGGACAGACCGGGGACCCAGACAAGGCAGCGGACAGACCGGGGACCCCAGACAAGGCAGCGGACAGATTGAGGTCCCAGACATGGCAGCGGACAGACCGGGGACCCAGACAAGGCAGCGGACAGACCGGGGACCCAGACATGGCAGCGGACAGACCGGGGACCCAGACAAGGCAGCGGACAGACCGAGGACCCAGACAAGGCAGCAGACAGACCGAGGATCCCAGACAGGGCAGCGTAGAGACCGGGGACCCCAGACAAGGCAGCGGACAGACCGGGGACCCAGACATGGCAGCAGACAGACCGGGGAACCCAGACATGGCAGCGGACAGATCATGGACTCCAGGCAAGGCAGTGGGCAGATCATGGACTCCAGGCAAGGCAGTGGGCAGATCATGGACTCCAGGCAAGGCAGTGGGCAGATCATGGACTCCAGGCAAGGCAGTGGGCAGATCATGGACTCCAGGCAAAGCAGTGGGCAGATCATGGACTCCAGGCAAGGCAGTTTGCAGATCATGGACTCCAGGCAAGGCAGTGGGCATATCATGGACTCCAGGCAAGGCAGTGGGCAGATCATGAACTCCAGGCAAGGCAGTGGGCAGATCATGGACTCCAGGCAAGGCAGTGGGCAGATCATGGACTCCAGGCAAGGCAGTGGGCAGATCATGGACTCCAGGCAAGGCAGTGGACAGACCGGGGACCCAGACAAGGCAGCGGACAGACCGGGGACCCAGACAAGGCAGCGGACAGACCGGGGACCCAGACAAGGCAGCAGACAGACCGGGGACCCAGACAAGGCAGCGGACAGACCGGGAACCCAGACAAGGCAGCGGACAGATTGAGGACCCCAGACAAGGCAGCGGATAGATCGTGGACCCCAGGCAAGTCGACAGCAAAGTAGACAGAGAACCCCAGGCAAGGCAGAGGGCAGATCATGGACTCCAGGCAAGGCAGTGGGCAGATCATGGACTCCAGGCAAGGCAGTGGGCAGATTGTGGACTCCAGGCAAAGCAGTGGGCAGATCATGGACTCCAGGCAAGGCAGTAGTCAGATCATGGACTCCAGGCAAGGCAGTGGGCAGATCATGGACTCCAGGCAAGGCTGTAGTCAGTTCATGGACTCCAGGCAAGGCAGTGGGCATATCATGGACTCCAGGCAAGGCAGTGGGCAGATCGTGGACTCCAAGCAAGGCAGTGGGCAGATCATGGACTCCAGGCAAAGCAGTGGGCAGATCGTGGACTCCAGGCAAGGCAGTGGGCAGATCATGGACTCCAGGCAAGGCAGTGGGCAGATCGTGGACTCCAGGGAAAGCAGTGGGCAGATCGTGGACTCCAGGCAAGGCAGTGGGCAGATCATGGACTCCAGGCAAGGCAGTGGGCAGATCATGGACTCCAGGCAAGGCAGTGGGCAAATCATGGACTCCAGGCAAGGCAGTAGTCGGATCATGGACTCCAGGCAAGGCAGAGGGCAGATCATGGACTCCAGGCAAGGCAGAGGGCAGATCATGGACTCCAGGCAAGGCAGAGGGCAGATCATGGACTCCAGGCAAGGCAGTGGGCATATCATGGACTCCAGGCAAGGCAGTGGGCAGATCATGAACTCCAGGCAAGGCAGTGGGCAGATCATGAACTCCAGGCAAGGCAGTGGGCAGATCGTGGACTCCAGGCAAAGCAGTGGGCAGATCATGAACTCCAGGCAAGGCAGTGGGCAGATCGTGGACTCCAGGCAAGGCAGTGGGCATATCATGGACTCCAGGCAAGGCAGTGGGCAGATCATGAACTCCAGGCAAGGCAGTGGGCAGATCATGAACTCCAGGCAAGGCAGTGGGCAGATCGTGGACTCCAGGCAAAGCAGTGGGCAGATCATGGACTCCAGGCAAGGCAGTGGGCAGATCATGAACTCCAGGCAAGGCAGTGGGCAGATCATGAACTCCAGGCAAGGCAGTGGGCAGATCATGGACTCCAGGCAAGGCAGTGGGCATATCATGGACTCCAGGCAAAGCAGTGGGCAGATCATGGACTCCAGGCAAGGCAGCGGATAGATCAAGGACCCCAAGCAAGGCATCAAAGTAGACAGAGAACCCCAGGCAAGGTGCAGACAGATCATGGACTCCAGGCAAGGCAGTGGGCAGATCGTGGACTCCAGGCAAGGCAGTGGGCAGATCGTGGACCCCAATAGAGTTGACAGAGGACCCCAGGCAAGGCAGTGGAATGGATATAGAACCGCAGGGAGTGTACAGATTGCTGACCCCTGGCAAAGTGAGAGATAGAGGGTGTGTGAGGGGAAGGTGTGAGTGGGCGGGGAGGGTGTGATGGGGTGGGGAGGGTGTGAGGGGGTGTGGGGAGGGTGTGAGGGGGTGGGGAGGGTGTGAGGGGGTGAGGGGAGGGTGTGAGGGGGTGCAAGCCCCAAAATGAAGATGAGCACAGGGTTTGTTAACTGTAAATCCACCTCTGATGATACCTCCCTAACCACGAAAATAGCTGTTCAATGTTGTATACGCAATAACAAGAATCAGCCACATTGCAATGTGACGATGCCTGTCTGCCACTTTCAACCACCTTCCTCTGACTGTGCTGAAGTCTTTCAAAACGTATCATTAATGTCTGAAAGCTTTACACCCAAATTTCACCTGGGATTGTCCTGTCACTCTCACTGACAGCCTTACCACAAGCTTCATATGTTATGTAATTGCTTCTTTTGAGCACTTGATATCAACTTTGTTATGATTTGCCTACACATCTGAATCTCAATGTATCCCATTGTAACCAAGGGGACTAAGGCAGAGGCAGACTTACACTTTTGGGGGCCCCATGCTCTCCTTTTCGGGGCCCCTGCCAGCTATCTAGCCTGGCCTCTGCTCTCGTCAATGCCACTCTGGTTGCTATCCAGCGCTCTCGCTCTTTGCCCTGGCCTCTGGTCGAGACTCCCGCTGGTCACTGCTCAGCGAAAGCCATGGCGCCAGCGTTTGCCTGGCTATCGCACCCCCAGAGTGCTCAGCTCCTAGTCAGGTGGCCGGACCTCAATGACTGTGGGTGTGCTCCTTGCAGGCTGCCACTGGCTTTATCTGGCCTGGTCTCTGGTCAGTTGATTGACTGCCCTCCTGAGCCCTAGTCTGGAGGTCGGGAATCACCCCACTGCTCCCCTCGATGACCATTGGCCAACACTTTCTTCACGCCTCACTAAAGACGTCACAGGTTCGCACCCCAATGTTAGGTTGGCGACCTAACGTTTGCCTCAGGCTGCACATCGGGCTGATTCTCAGAAACCTGGCTGCTGGTTCACTCAATGACAGTTCAGAAACATCACACTAATTCAGGAGATCTGTCTGAACTGCTCTAAGTCTCTCAACAGCTGACAAACTGTTTTCCAGCTTTCAAAGGGAGCCCATCAATCAGGGCCTGATGTTGTTCTGTATTGCCTGCTGATCAGGCTCCAGAAATCCGAATGAGCCTATCAGCAAATTCAGAGCTACCAGGCTGTGATTGGTACTCCCACACCGCAGTCACCTCTCAATATGGGGCCTTCCCATTGGCCAGGGCCGCACACTGCAGTGCTATGTGTTTCATTGTAACTGCGCCTCTGGACTATGGAATTCATGTTAAAAGAGAAGGGGCAGACAGATGCACTCTCTCCCAATCTTTCATGCTTTCAGTTCTAATAGGAGGAAGGTTTGTGGAAAAGAGATTAAAGCAAAGATGAGGAAGAAAGGAGGCGGCTCCAGGTTAGCCCGACAACCTGCTCCCCTTGCGTTTTTGACCGTACATAAATTGAAACCTCATGAAATCTTGGCCGGAATACTCTGGCTGTTGGGATCCTCTTTTCCATTAGTAGTGCACCCCCACTCATGTGATTCCTGGCAGCTTCACTGACAAGCGATGGGAAGAGAGAATCCCACCACCATGAATGGGGGACCATAGAATCCCGCCCATTATGTTAAAGTTTTCCATTTACTGATTTCTTCCCCACAGCAACTCATTCTAATTGAAAGGTAGAACAAACTCAATGGGCCGAATGGCCTAGTTCTGCTCCTCTGTCTTATGGTCTAACTGTTCTTCTTCTCATTCTCATCCTCTAGACAGTAGACAACAAAAGGCAGAGAATGAAGGTCTACCAGGACCCTTGCTTCATTTTCTCCATCACCAGTACCAACGCTCTCCATCAATGTGAAAATCACCACCATGTAGACATTCACTTTGGGGGCACATGAGTCAGAGAGGCGAGACCAGAGGACAGAACATGAGAAAGATGGGGGTGTTCGAGATAGACGCTGAGAAGGCAAATCTTGCAGGAATGCTTCTGCGGGCCCCATTCAGGTTATCCCTACCATGAATGGGCAGCACGGTAGCATAGTGGTTAGCACAATTGCTTCACAGCTCCAGTGTCCCAGGTTCAATTCCGGCTTGGGTCACTGTCTGTGCGGAGTCTGCACATCCTCCCCATGTGTGCATGGGTTTTCTCCGGGTGCTCCGGTTTCCTCCCACAGTCCAAAGATGTGCAGGTTAGGTGGATTGGCCGTGATAAATTGCCCTTAGTGTCCAAAATTGCCCTTCGTGTTGGGTGGGGTTACTGGGTTATGGGGATAGGGTGGAGATGTTGACCTTGGGTAGGGTGCTCTTTCCAAGAGCCGGTGCAGACTCGATGGGCCGAATGGCCTCCTTCTGCACTGTAAATTCTATGATATCTATGAATTCACCTTCCTGATGTTTTGACCTGATCAGGTGGCAACTCGTCCGGCTGAGATTTAAATGAGGCCTGGGAGTTAAAATCCCTGGGGCCTCATTTCTGGGGCAGTGAGCGTGTTTCTAACCTGCACTGTAACCCTGTGGTAAACTGACCTGGAGTTCATTCAGGACCTTTTCACCTGTGACTTGCTTGATGTATCTCTGTGATTAGTAAGGTAAGTGACATTACATCGAGTTTACAGCACAGAAATAGGTGACTTTGCACAACAGATCTATTCTGCTGTGAATGCTCCACATGGGCCTTCTCTCACCCTCAAAGCCTCTCAGCATAATCTTCTATTCCATTCTTCCTCATATAGTTTCCATTTCAATTCATCTATTCTATCCGGCTCAACTACGCCATGTGCTAATAAGTTGCACATTCTAACCACTCTCAAGGCAAAGAATTTTCTTCCCAATTGGAGTTATAGTGGCTTTCTTGTATGACCCCTAGTTTTGGACATCTCCACAAGTGAAAATTATCTCTCCGTATCTATGCTAGCAAAGACCTTTGCTATCTTCTCATTAACAGAGAAAGATTCCCCAACCTTGTCATTCTTTCCTCAAAATTATAACCTCTCACTTCTGGGGTCATACTTGATCAAAGATTTTGGTGGATTGGCCATGCTAAATTACCCTTTAGTGTCCAACGATGTGCAGGTCAGGTGGTTTGGCTATAATCAATGCACAGGATTACGGGGATAGGGCAGGGGGAGTGGGCTTAGGTTGAGTGCTCTTTTGGAGGGTCGGTGCAGACTCGATGGGCCAAATGGCTTCCTTGTGCACTATAGGGATTCTATGGCTGAGTGTTACCTAATTGTATATATACATGATGGTAAGCCACTGGCAGTGCAATGCCTATTGTGGAAGTGTGTAAGACCATAAGAAATAGTAACAGGAGGAGACAATTCACCCCTTTGAGGCTGCTCCACCATTTAGTAAGATCATAGCTGATCCAACACTCACTAAATCCACTTTCCTGCCTTATCTCTGTAACCCTTAATTCCCCTCATTAAAATCCTATTGATCTTAATCTTGAAAAGGTTCAAAGATTTGGCCTCCACATCTTCCTGGGGTAAAGAATTCTAAAGATTCACCACTCTTTGAGATGAGAAAGTTTAAATAGATAAAATTTAATCAGATAAAATGAACACCCCTCTATTCTGCGACTATGGCCTCTCCCACAAGTGTAAAAATCCTCCCAACATTTACCGTCAAACCCCTAAGAATCTTTTAAAAAATAAATTTAGAGTCCCCAATTACTTTTTTCCAATTAAGGAGCAATTTAGCCTGGCCAATCCACCTACCCTGCACATCTTTGACTTGTGGGGGCGAAACCCACGCAAACATGGGGAGAATGTGCAAACTCCACACGGACAGTGACCCAGAGCCGGGATCGAACCTGGGACCTCGGCGCTGTGAGGCAGCTGTGCTAACCATTGCGCCACCGTGCCCCCCCCTAAGAATCTTTAGCGGGATTCTCCAGTCCGCCAGCCACATTTTCCTGCACGGTGAGCCCTCGCCGGCAGTGGCACCCTCCATTCCGGCTGCCAGCCAATGGGATTTTCCATTGCGGGCACCCAACGCCGTCGGGAAACCCGCAGGCGTGGGTGCGTTGCCAGCGGAGTCGGAGGATCCCGCCGGCAGATAATTCCGCCCCTCATGTGCCCCATGACTGTGTGAAGCCTCCTCTTGTGTAGCAAAGGATGTACGTGCGCTGCTTCTGAATCAGCTGGTGGGCACAGGGAGAGGAGGATACACCAGTTGTTATGAAATGCCAACCTGGCCTCCCCCGGCTTCTCGTTCTCGAAACAAAGATTCAAGAGTATTCCCAATGTCAATCCCATTTGTCACTTTGTATCTGCAGATGGAAAAGACAGAAGAAAATGGAACTCTGACAGCACCAGGCACAAAATTAATGTTTTAATGCTTTATCTGTTGTGGTACTTTAAATTCACTTCTGCCTTTTGTGATGTGCCTGGAGTTATGTCCGTGAGGCTGTATTGACAGGAAATGGATGAAGCTGCTGCTGACTTGAATCATTCTGACTTGGACTTAGATTGTCATTGGTTCAATGTCACCAGGACAATATCCAAAATATCTAAATTTCCGGTTTACTTCCATGTTGGAACAACGTCAGAACATGGGACACAGTGGTTCAAGAAAAAGACCCATCACCATCTATCCATGCAACAAATGTGGCCTTACATAAATCGCCCATATCACAAGCATACATTATTCAAATGGCTGCAGTATTTGTCTGTACATATCCTCTTCAAAAGTACAGGTGTGACGAGGGTAGAATGTCCTCAGGACATGATTGGTGACAAAATAATTGCAAATTCTTTCCTTACAATCCCTGCCTCATTCAAACCAGATTTGAATGATAATGTAGATTCCATTTACCTGTAACACCACTCCAATACTCAATACAATTCAGGGCGGGTGCTGATTAGCATCCACCCTGTTCACAATTTACATGAGATAGCCTGAGGGGCAGTAATGGTTTACCCTTTTGCTGGTTAAATAGCAAACACTGTCATACTGACATTGGATCCATTACAGTGAGCCAAACCAACATCACAAAAAAAATCCACACTGATCTTGGGATTTATTGTGGTTTTGCATTTCGCAAAAGTTTGCAAAAAATAATTTTCTGGCATTATTATTTTTTAAAAATTAATTATGGGATGTGGACGTCGCATGTTAGGCCAGCATTTATTGCCCATCCCTAGCTTCCCTTCAGAAGGTGGCGGTGAGTTGCCTTCTTGAACCGCTGAAGTCCCTGAGGTGTAGGTACACCCACTGTGCTGTTGGGGAGGGAGTTCCAGGATGTTGCCCCAGCGACAGTGAAGGAACGGCGATATATTTCCAAGTCGTGGTGGTGAGTGACTTGAAGGGGAACCTCCAGGTGGTGGGGTTCCCAGGTATCCGCTGAAGGTGCCGTCTAAGGAACCTTGTCATGTTTCTGCAGTACATCTTGCAGGTGGTACACAGCTGCCACTGTTCGTCGGTGATGGAGGGAGTGAATGTTTGTGGAAGAGGGAGCAATCAAGCGGGCTGTTTTATCCTGGACGGTGTCGAGCTTCTTGAGTGTTGTTCAATGAAATTATAAGCCACTGAATGTAAGGCAACAGGTATATGCCCGATATGTGGATTTGCAATATAAAATGCCTTTCAAATGGGATCAAGAAGCTTTGCAATCGCAGGCTCTGTTTCCTTAACAGAAAGAAATCAGCCCACAGCTTGACTCTTAATAGGGAATGATATTGGGAGAGTCTTTCCTAGATTTTCTACTCAGTAAGAATCTGGATAGAAAAAACTCATTCCTGCTTAATGTCACAAGTGACAAAGGTGCAAAACCTCTATGTTCACCTTTGTTATTATATTTTGGGTTAGCCATGGATTTTATGCCTCAATCTGAATGTTGTGGGTTCATGTTCCACTCCAGAAATTGATAAAATCTAGTTTGAGACTCCAGCACTGTACTGTCAGCGTGCCATTTTCAAGATTGGTCATTAAACGACAGGCTTGCCTGCCAATCAGTTGAATGTGAAGGTTCCTATGACCACTATTTTGAAAAAGAACACATTGTCCAAGCCAACATTCATCCTTCAGATGATCTCCCTAAAAGAACAGATTGGGCGGAATTCTCCCATCTGGGACTAAGTCTCGTGACAGGGGCGGGAACGTGGGATGTTTCCAGCTGCAGAGGACTATGGGGAAAACATAGAACATACAGTGCAGAAGGAGCCATTCGGTCCATCGAGTCTGCACCAACCCACTTAAGCCCTCACTTCCACCCTATCCCCTCTCACCCAATAACCCCTCCTAAACTTTTTTTTTGTCACTAAGGGCAATTTACCATGGCCCATCCACCTAACCTGCACGTCTTTGGACTGTGGGAGGAAACCGGAGCACCCGGAGGAAACTCACGCAGACACGGGGAGAACGTGCAGACTCCGCACAGACAGTGACCCAGCAGGGAATCGAACCTAGGACCCTGGCACTGGGAAGACATAATGCTATCCACTTGTGCTACCGTGCTGCCCAAAACATGCCCAATCTTTTGGCCTGACGTCATTAATTATGCAACCAGGTGTTTTGCACCCTATTCCGTGAGGGGGAGGGAAGGCAGGCCCAATGGGGTGTAGTTCTCCATCGTAACTGCTGAAACCGCGATAAGTAGAACGCATAGACGATAGTAGAAATTTATGAACAAGATTTATTTCAATACAATTCCGCTACTCCGTCACTCCCCTAACGGTCTCCTTCCCCAACCTGCAAACAGGCCAGGGTTTTTATGCAGCTGGGGCTCTCCTTGTTAAGGGAAGCCATGTCTCCTTAAAGGGGAAGTCACGCCCCCCCCCCCCCCCCCATCCCCCCTCACCCTTAAAGGGGAAGTTCATATTCTGGGGAGGTCATGGGAAATCATATTGTCCTAATCCCTGGACCTCCATTGGGATCTCAACAGTAACCCAGTGCCATTTTGGAACATGCTCCACATTTTGCGGATCTGGTGTTGAGGTCGGGCCCCAGAGGAGTTTGGAGACCACGTTGTTAGCGGCTCTGGGATTCTGTGAGAGGGTCTCCGCCACCACTGGGGAGTACATTGACAGTGCAGGAAGAAATTGCAGCTGGAATTTGGGCTGCTTTCGACAGGGTGGTGCACCAGCTGCAATGCTGGAAGAGGGATTTTTATGAGCACAGGGAGAGGGCGAGTCGCCTTTAGCACACCGCTGAGGTGGCAGACGGCCTCTCGGGAAATAGCGTTGGTGAAGAACTTGAGTGGCAGGTTCCTCTCCACCCCAGGTACGGTCAATGAGGCTTTTGAGGCCTTTTATCGCAGCCTGTATAAGTCGGAGATTCCCAATCAAATCTTATCAGAAATTTGCTGTTCTTCTGGTCCTGTTGTTTTTCGAGATGTTTAACGATTCCATGTCCTTTGGGATATTGCTGGCCATATTGGCACAGGCATCGATTTCTTTGATTTAAAAGAAGGATAAGGGTCATATCACTTTATTTTGTTATTGAATGCAGATGCAAATTTTTGGCAAAGGTTTTGGCCATGCATTTGGAGCCCTGCCCTCCAGGAGTTATATCAGAGGAATAGACCATATCTGTTAAGGGCAGGCAGCTGTCGGCCAAAATACTGAACATAGAACATAGAAGATAGAACATTACAGCGCAGTACAGGCACTTCGGCCCTCGATGTTGCGCCGTCCTGTGAAACCCCTCTAAAGCCCATCTACACTATTCCCTTATCGTCCATATGTCTATCCAATGACCATTTAAATGACCTTAGTGTTGGCAAGTCCACTACTGTTGCAGGCAGGGCATTCCACACCCTTACTACTCTCTGAGTAAAGAACCTATCTCTGATATCTGTCCTATATCTATCTCCCCTCAATTTAAAGCTATGTCCCCTCGTGCTAGACATCACCATCCGAGTAAAAAGGCTCTCACTGTCCACCCTATCTAATCCTCTGATCATCTTGTATGCCTCAATTAAGTCACCTCTTCACCTTCTTCTCTCTAACGAAAACAGCCTCAAGTCCCTCAGCCTTCCCTCATAAGATCTTCCCTCCATACCAGGCAACATTCTGGTAAATCTCCTCTGCATCCTTTCCAATGCTTCCACATCCTTCCTATAATGCGGCGACCAGAATTGCACGCAATACTCCAAATGCGGCCGCATCAGAGTTTTGTACAGCTGCAACATGACCTCATGGCTCCGAAACTCAATCCCTCTACCAATAAAAGCTAACACATTGTACGCCTTCTTAACAACCCTCTCAACCTGGGTGGCAACTTTCAGGGATCTATGAACATGGACACCGAGATCTCTCTGCTCATCACACTACCAAAAATCTTACCATTAGCCCAGCACTCTATCTTCCTGTTATTCCTTCCAAAATGAATCACCTCACACTTTTCTGCATTAAACTCCATTTTCCACCTCTCAGCCCACCTCTGCAGCTTATCTATGTCCCTTTGTAACTTGTAACATCCTTCCGCACTGTCCACAACTCCACCGACTTTAGTGTCATCTGCAAATTTACTCACCCATCCTTCTACGCCCTCCTCCAGGTCATTTATAAAAATGACAAACAGCAGTGGCCCCAAAACAGATCCTTGTGGTACACCACTAGTAACTGGACTCCAGTCTGAACATTTCCCATCAACCACCACTCTCTGTCTTCTTACAGCTAGCCAATTCCTGCTCCAAACTGCTAAATCACCCTGAATCCCATGCCTCCGTATTTTCTGCAATAACCTACCATGGGGAACCTTTTCAACACTTTACTGAAATCCATATACACCACATCAACTGCTTTACCCTCATCCACCTGTTTGGTCACCTTCTCAAAGAACTCAATAAGGTTTGTGAGGCACGACCTACCCTTCAGAAAACCATGTTGACTATCTCTAATCAAATTATTCCTTTCCTGATGATTAGACATCCTATCTCTTATAAACATTTCCAAGACTTTGCTCACAACAGAAGTAAGGCTCACTGGTCTATAGTTACCGGGGTTGTCTCTATTCTCCTTCTTGAACAAAAGGACAACATTTGCTAGCCTCCAGTCTTCTGGCACTATTCCTGAAGACAAAGATGACTTAAAGATCAAAGCCAAAGGTTCAGCAATCTCCTCCCTAGATTCCCAGAGAATCCTAGGATAAATCCCATCCGGCCCAGGGGACTTATCTATTTTCATACTTTCCAGAATTGCTAACACCTCCTCCTTATGAACCTCACACCCTTCTAGTCTAGTAGCCTGTATCTCAGTATTCTCCTCAACATAAGCCTCCTTCTTCCTCTTGACAAGTGTTTCAACTACTTTAGTAAACCACGGTTCCCTCGCTCGACCACTTCCTCCCTGCCTGACAGGTACATACTTATCAAGGACACGCAGTAGCTGTTCCTTGAACAAGCTCCACATTTCCATTGTGCCCATCCCCTGCAGTTTCCCTCCCCATCCGATGCACCCTAAGTCTTGCCTCATCGCATCATAATTGCCTTTCCCCCAGATATAACTCTTGCCCTGCGGTATATACCTATCCCTTTTCATCACTAAAGTAAACGTAATTGAATTGTGGTCACTATCACCAAAGTGCTCACCTACCTCCAAATCTAACTCCTGTCCTGGTTCATTACCCAGTACCAAATCCAATATGGCCTCACCTCTCGTTGGCTTATCTACATACTGTGTCAGGAAACCCTCCTGCACACATTGGACAAAAATGGACCATCAAAGTATAGCATTTCTAGTCAATATTTGGAAAGTTAAAGTCCCCCATAACA
Organism: Scyliorhinus canicula; assembly: GCF_902713615.1. Classification (NCBI taxonomy): domain Eukaryota; kingdom Metazoa; phylum Chordata; class Chondrichthyes; order Carcharhiniformes; family Scyliorhinidae; genus Scyliorhinus; species Scyliorhinus canicula. The sequence goes on from NC_052150.1 coordinate 50,675,233, forward strand.
ACTACCCTATTACTTTTGCTCCTATCCAGAATTATCTTTGCAATCCTTTCCTCTACATCTCTGGAACTTTTCAGAGGCCTATAGAAAACTCCCAACAGGGTGACCTCTCCTTTCCTGTTTCTAACCTCAGCTCATACTACCTCAGTAGATGAGTCCTCATCAAACGGCCTTTCTGCCACCGTAATACTGTCCTTGACTAACAAAGCCAATCATCACTACATCATCAACATCATCACTACCAGTAATAAACTTGTACTTACCAACACCTCACTCCAGTATGCTTCAGATGATCAACCCCTCCCCCTCTTTTACCACCTTCCCTGAGCTTACTGAAATATCTGTGATTACTTAATGTTATTCTATCCGCTCTCAAATCCCTGAGCCAGAGGTGATTATTTCAATAGACGCTGAAAAGGCATTTGATAGGGTGGGGTGAGGTGGGTTATCTGCTCGAGATCCTTGGAAGGTTCGGTTTTGGGCTTTGATTTATCTCTTGGATCCTTCTTTTATACAGAGCCCCCATCGCAAGCATTCATACGAATGCCCTGAGCTCAAACTTTCCAGCTGAATAGGGGTACGAGGCAGGGTTGCCCATTGTTCCCATTGTTGTTTACCCTGGCAATTGAGCCTTCACCATAGTATTGTGGTCATCCACCAGGTGGAGGGGAATAGAGAGGGGAGGGATGGAGCATAGGGTGTCTTTGTACGCAGATGAATTGCTGTTGTATATAACAGATCCACTCTCCAATGTAGAGGAGATAATGAAGCTGCTTAGGAGTTCTGGCTCCATCCCGGGACATAAACTGAACTAGGACAAAAGCAAATACTTTCCAGTGAATCCACCAGGGAAGGGAGCCGATCTGGGAAGGTTGCCTTTTCGCCTGCGAGGTCTAGCTTCCATTATCTGGGAATCTGGGTGGACCACGATTGGACTTCGCTACATAGGGGGCTGTTTAGCACAGGGCTAAATCGCTGGCTTTGAAAGCAGACCAAGCAGGCCAGCAGCACGGTTCGATTCCCGTAACAGCCTTCCCGAACAGGTGCCGGAATGTGGCGACTAGGGGCTTTTCACAGTAACTTCATTTGAAGCCTACTCGTGACACTAAGCGATTTTCATTTCATTTCATTTCATAACCTTAATTTTGCTGGTTTGGTAAACGGAGTCAAGTCTGACTTGAAGAAGTGGGATCATCTCCCTCTGTCCCTGGTGGGTCGGCTCTAGTCGGTAAAGATGAATATCCTCCCAAGGTTTCTAACTTTATTTCAGTGTCTCCCAGTTTTCTTTCCCAAATCTTCCTTTCTGAATGTCAGTAAAATGATATCTTCTTTTATTTGGAGGGTAAGACCCCCATGAATTCGTAGGGTTTTTTGCAGAGGGAAAGGCAATCGGGAGGGCCTAGCGTTGCCCAATCTGTTATTTTATTATTGTGCGGCAAATATTGAAAAGATAAGGGAGAGGTTTAATGGTAGGAATTCATATAAGGGCGGATGGAGAGGAATGCCAGTCGAGATACTTGTTTGAAGGCCTTGGCTACGGGTCCACTTCCGTTGAATTCAAGTGCGAAGATGGTGACCACTCTGAGAATATGGAGATATTTTAGGCAACATTTCAAGTTGGGTGCCATGTCGTTGTTCGCCCCCAATCTGCGGAAACCATCGGTTTGTTCCAACAGTTTAGGACTGGTCGTTTTGGGGTATGGAGGAAGAAGGGTTGGGGCCGTTCGGGGACATATTTATAGGAGGGAAGTTCGCTGGTTTTGAGGAGTGATTGGATAAATTCCAGCTTCCGAAAACTAATCTGTTTAGGTATTATCAGGTACGTAGGCTTTTGCATAAGGAAATTCCTTCCTTCCCTTTGGCACCCTCGCCCTCCTTGGTGGATAGAGTCCTTTCCACAGTTGAGCTGGGGGAGGGGAAGATATGGGATATTTGTAGTCGGCTTGTGGGGAGTAGGAAAGGGAGCTGGATCAGGTTTTTGATGGGGGGGGGGCGGGGAGTGTGGAGTGAGTCTCTAAACAGGATCAAATCCACCTCCTCTTGTGCTCGGCTCAATTTGATTCAGTTCAAGGTGGTGCATCGGGCGCATCTAACCAGGGCGCAGTTGAGTGTTTTTTTTCCAGGAGTAGAGGATAAGTGTGAGCATTGTTCACGGGCGCTGGAGAATCATACACACATGTTCTGATCTTGTCCAAAACTTGTGAGATTTGGGGTTTCCTTCTTCAACACCATGTCAGGAAATCTTGGGAATGAGCTGGAGCCTTTCCAGCTGGTGGCCACCTTTGGGATCTCGGACTTGCCGGAGCTGCGGATGGGGGTGAAGGCGGATTTACTTGCCTTTGCCTCGTTGATAGCCCGTAGGCGGGTGCTGCATGGGCAGAGGACTCTGGTTCCGCCCAGTGCTTCGTACTGGATGAGTGACCTTATGGAGTTTTTGCACTTAGAAAACGTCAAGTATATCCTGAGGGGGTTATCAGAAAGGTTCTACTCGAGATGACAGCCTTTTATTTTCTTCTTTAGAGAATTGGTCACCATCAGATATTTGGGCAGTGGGGGGTGTGGTTTCCTGGTTTTGTTTCTGCTTGTCACTCAGTTGTTTTTCCTTTCTGGTTTGAAGGGTGGTGGGGAGATGGGGGAGGAGAGTGAGTTGAGAATTGTTGTGTATTATGGTTTTGCAGTGTTATATTGAAAAACTTTTCTCAATAAAATTTCTATTTTTTAATATAAATTAAGAGTACCCAATTATTTTTTTTTTCCCAATTAAGGAGCAATTTAACATGGCCAATCCACCTCATCTACACATCTTTGGGTTGTGAGGGAGACCCGTGGAGAATGTGCAAACTCCACGCAGACAGTGACCCAGGGCCTGGATTCAAACCCGGCTCCTCAGCGCCGCAGTCCCAGTGCTAACCACTGCACCACGTGATGCCCCTCTATTTTTTTAAAATATCTGTGACCCACGATTGAATAAAGAAGAAGGCCTCCTGAAAATGAAGATAGACTCTGGGAACACTCTGATGCTGCAAGATGGACCTCCTGAGAACAAAGATGGATCTTCAGGAACATTCTGAGGCTGGAAGATGAACCCCCTCCCGGACACTGAATCAGGAAGGTCAAAGGTCCACCACGGACGCTCCGCACGCACCCCCCCCCCCCCCCCCCCCCCCCCACCCTCCCCCATTGCTGTGGTGTTCCAGGGTCCAGAGTTGCAAGTGGCCTCCATCCTGAACCCCGGAACAGGCCCAGGCATTGTTCAGGCGAGTTCCGACATCGGCACCCCTCATTGTTCCAAATGTGTTTCGCACCGGCGTATTTTTCCACTGGTGCTGTGGAGAATGGGGTGAGGGTGGTCAGATCTTCTTCGAGTTTCATGCTGACCTCCAGCGTGCTTTCCGATCCACCATGGCAGACACCAGCAGAAGATCCTGCTGTAAATTCACGGCAAGTTAAAACTGATTTTTGAACCTCTGGCTGAATTCTGCCCCGCCACTTCCCCCCCCCCCCCCCAATCCACTATCGAACCTGCTGGTGGGATCTTGGGAGAATTCCGCCCACTATATGATCATTACCATGCTGTGGTCTATGATTATGGTTATTCTAACATCTTCCAGAATGATCTCCCACATTCTAACCTCCATAAACCTGAGATCATCTTAAATTCTGCTGCCCATATCCAAACTCATACCAGATCCCCCACAGTCGTATGCTATCACTCCTGTGCTCTCTGACCTACATTGCCTCCCAAGTGAACAATGCCTCGATTTTACAATTCCCATATTTGTTTTCTACCACTTCCTCAGCGGAATTCTCTGTCGGCGGGATCCTCAATGCCCGCGCGTTTCCCGACTGCGTGGGGTGGCCATAATGGGAAAACCCCATTGACCGCTTGCAGGAATGGAGAATCCAATGGCGGGGTAACGCCGGGCCGGAAAACGCAGCTGGTGGACCAGAGAATGTGCCCCCGATCTCTGTAATCTCCTCAAGCCCTACAACCCTCTGATGTCAGTGCTCCTCCAATTCGAGCCTCTTGAGCATGTCGAATTTAATCACTCTACCATTGCTGGCTGTACCTTCTGCTACTTCGGCCCCATGCTCTGGAATACCCTCTCTCCACCTCTCCACTTTGCTTTCCTCCTTTGTGACACACCTTGAAGCATACCTCTTTGACCAAATGTTTGGTCATCTCACCTAATACCTCCATATGAGGCTCAATGTCAGGTTTTGTTTTATAATGTTTCAATAATAATCTTTATTGACACAAGTAGGCTTACATTAACATTGCAATGAAGTCACTGTGGAAAGCCCCTAGTCACCACATTCTGGCGCCTGTTCGGGTACACAGAGGGAGAATTCAGAATGTCTAATTCACCTAACAGCATGTCTTTCGGAACTTGTGGGAGGAAACCGGAGCACCCGGAGGAAACCCTGCCCATTATTACATTAAAGGTGCTGTACAAATACAAGTTGTTGTTGTTATGTTTCCTACATTATAACAATGACATCTTTTTTTTTAAATAATTTTTATAAAAATTTTCACATTTCACACAAACAGAAAATTCTAAGAACAAAAAAAAACCAGAACCCCCCCTTCTGCCGTTAATACAAAAGAGAAACAATAAATTAACGCCCGTCATTGGCAAAAAAACAGATATTCAACCCAAAACAAAAAACAAAGAGACAACACCCCCCCCCCCCCCCCCCCCCCCCGGGTTGCCTCTGCTGCTTTTGTTTTTGTTTTTACCGTTCTGCCAGGAGATCTAGGAATGGTTGCCATCTCCTGAAAAACCCCTGCACTGACCCCCTTAGGGCAAATTTCACCCTCTCCAATTTAATAAACCCCGTCATATCGTTGACCCAGGCCTCCACGCTTGGGGGCCTCGCATCCTTCCACTGAAGAAGAATCCTCCGCCGGGAAGCAAAGGCCAGAACACCGGCCTCTTTCGCCTCCTGCACTCCCGGCTCCACTGCAACCCCAAATATTGCGAGTCCCCAGCCTGGATTGACCCTGCATCCTACCACCCTCGATACCGTCCTTGCTACACCCTTCCAAAATTCCCCCAGCGCTGGGCATGCCCAGAACATGTGGACATGGTTTGCTGGGCTCCCTGAGGACCTAATACACCTGTCCTCGGTCCCAAAAAACCGGCTCATCCTTGACCCGGTCATATGAGCCCCATGCAGCACCTTAAACTGTATGAGGCTAAGCCTCGCACACGAAGAGGAGGAGTTCACCCTTTCTAGGGCATCCGCCCACGTCCCCTCCTCAATCTCCTCACCCAGCTCCTCCTCCCATTTATCTATCAGCTCCTCCACCGAGGCCTCGTCTACCTCCTGCATCACCTGGTACACTTCCGAGATCCTCCCCTCTCGAACCCATACCCCCGAGAGCACCCTGTCCTGGACCCCACGCAGCGGCAGCAGGGGGAACCCTGCCACCTGCCGCCTGACAAACGCCTTTACTTGCATGTACCTAAAGGTGTTCCCCGGGGGGAGCCTGAACTTCCCTTCCAGCTCACCGAGGCTCGCAAACTTCCCGTCTATGAACAGGTCCCCCAGCCTCCTGACACCTGCCCTGTGCCAACTCAGGAACCCGCCGCCAATTCTCCCCGGAACAAACCGTATCGGGGACCCCATCGAGGCCCCCACCTCCCCCCTGTGCCGCCTCCATTGCCCCCAAATCTTGAGGGTAGCTGCCACCACCGGGCTCGTGGTATACCTCGTCGGAGGGAACGGCAGCGCCGCCGTTGCAAGCGCTTCCAGTCTCGTGCCCACACAGGATGCCATCTCCAGCATCTTCCATGCTGCCCCCTCCCCGTCCATTACCCACTTACGCACCATCGCTGCGTTGGCAGGCCAATAATACCCACAGAGGTTGGGCAACGCCAGCCCCCCCCATCCCTGCCCCACTCCAAGAACACCCGTCTCACCCTTGGAGTCCTGTGTGCCCACGCAAGCCCCGTAATGCTCCTGTTAACCCGCCTGAAAAAGGCCTTCGGGATAAGGATGGGGCGGCACTGGAACAGGAACAGAAACCTCGGGAGCACCGTCATCTTGACTGACTGCACCTCTACTCGCCAAAGACAGCGGCAGCACGTCCCACCTCTTAAACTCCTCCTCCATTTGCTCCACCAGCCTTGTGAGGTTTACCTTATGCAAGGCCCCCCAGCTCCTGGCCACCTGAACCCCCAAGTACCTGAAGCTCCTCTCCGCCCTTTTCAGTGGGAGCCTCCCAATCCCCCCCTCCTGGTCCCCCAGGAACAATGACATCTCTGATGAGAGGTCACAGGCTTGAAACATTCATCCCATTTCTCTCCCGATAGAATGTGATAGAATCTCTCCCGATAGACCTGTGATAGACACTCAGTTTTGAGCACTTCTGTTTTATTTTCAGATTCCCGACATCTGCAGTATTTTGTTTTTGTATTACTGCTGATTGGGAGCTTGCCCACTCAGAGTGGGTAATAGTTGGCATCCTCATAGGCCATTCTGCTAAAGGAAAGAAAGTCCAAGAGAATAAAATGTTCAACAGGTCAGTAAGAGGGCCGAGAGTCCCAGGCTCACAAACCATCAATTAGTTTTGGTATACTCAACGGCTGGGAATACACAGGTCTACAGGGCACAGAATTCCAAAGATTCGCAAACCTTAGAACGAAGAAATTTCCCATCGCAATTTGGGCGGGATTCTCCGGGAATCTCGGGGGCAGCAGAAACGGCGCAGTGGAGTGGCGGGAACCACTCCGGCGTCGGGTCGCCCCAGGGGCTTGGCCGGCGGCAGATTGGTTTGCGACCTGATGGCCGGTGTGGAAGGCCTTTGGCGCCGCCCCAGCCGGGGCTGAAGGGACTCAGTCGGCAGGCGTGGGTCCGCGCATGCGCGGGAGCGTTAGCGGCTGCTGATGTCATCCCCGCACATGCGCAAGGGGGGGTTCACCTTCGCTTTGGCCATCGCGGAGGCTTACACAGTCGGCGCTTAGGAATAGAGTGCCCCCACGGCACAGGCCTGCCCGCGGATCGGTGGGCCCTGACCACGGGCCAGGCCACCGTACGGGCAACCCCTGGTCCCGCTGGCAAGGGACCAACTCCAATTTACACCGGCGGGACTTGCATAGAACAGGCGAACTTCGGCCCATCGCAAGCCGAAGAATCGCCAGGGTGGGCCTGCCGACTGGCGCAGCGCGATGCCCGCTCCCGCCAAATCTCCAGCGCCGGAGAATTTGGCAGCCGTCGGGGGCGGGACTCACGCCGCCCCCCGGCGATTCTCCGATCCAGCGGGGGGTCGGAGAATCCCGCCCATTATTGGGATTCTGTGGCCCCTGAGTTCTAGATTCCCCAACTTGGGAGTCCTCAATTTTGCAGTGGTACTGATTTCATTTTGAAGTTGCAGTGCTTGGACTGGATCAGATTTGGAAAGAGCTGATTGCTTGATTTTGACATAATTGCAGCTTAAAGGGAGAGAGAATTTTGATGACAATTACAAAGGACAAAAAATATCGAAGGATAATTGACAGTGATTTATTTTAATTTCCTCCATCTGTACAGAAAAACAAAATTCATAGAATTATAGAATCCCTACAGTGCAGAAGGAGGCCATTTGGCCCATTGACCCAAGAAAGAGCTCCTGACTTAGGCAGATGCCTCCACTCCATCCCCGTAACCCGAGGGCAATTTAGCATGGCCAATCCACCTAATCTGTCTTTGAAGATTTTTTTAATTCACCCAATTTGATTATTTTCCTTCATGCACATCACCTGAAAGTACTGGTCTGAACTTTTAGGATGGCAGGGGCTCGGTTCCCGCCGTCCTAAGAGGCAGCAGGGAACACATCTCCACTGGCTCTGAGAGCTCCGCAGCCATTTTACACTCTAACAAGCATTGAATAGCATTAGGCAGGACTTCCGCCCCTCAGTTGAAAGGAAGTCCCAACTTGGTGAGCTGCCAGGCAATCAGATTGACCAACAGCTCTCCAGTTGCTCCAGCTACAGCGCTGCTGTGGCCGGAAGAGGCGCTGCATGGATTTGCCACAACCTCAGTCCTGGGAACTGGAGGCCAAGCTTAGTGTCAAGGGTCCCAGGGTGGGGAAAGTAGGGAGCGCCTGGGGTGGGGATGCGAGGAGGGTCATCAGTGTGTCGTGGGATTGGCTGGGGAGGGAAGAGAGGTCAGGAGATCATTGGACCTTAAAGGAAGGATACCCCCAGTCAGAAAGGGGCTTCTGAAGAAGGCGTTCCTTCACACCCCCCCCCCCTCCCCCTCTTCCCCTCACACCTCCTTCCGGCCCGAGATTGACCTTTCTTCATGTCCAGGATTCCTTCACCTCCACCCCATCCCCTCCCAAACTGTCATCCACCTCCAGCCTAAAGATTGAGGCCATTAATTGGCTACTTAAGGGCTTGGTCTTATGATTAGAAGCTCTGCCCATCCCAGCATAAAATCGCTGCAAGGTCAGGGTGGGCTGGAACCTGGAGGGAATCCTGTCCATACAATTTCATGCTCCCCGCCGCCATAGCTCAGAACACACCATGGAGGTAAATGTAAAATTCTGGCCATTGGCACAGGCTGACAAACATTCATCGCAGCCCCCATTCTCTCTCCCAAGGGGCCATTTACTTTGCAAACCTAAAAGGTCATTTGTTATGATAAATATCTCTTCCTATAAATCCATGAGGTGTAGTATGTGACCAGTGGAGTACGGTTAGAATATTTCTATATGAACTAGGCTTTCTCTTTGGCATTGCACACAGGGAGTCAAGAACAGTCTCCAGCTGAAGTTGACAGAAAGGAGGTGTGGAAGTAGGATTTTAGTGGACTTCTTGTTGATCTCATCTGGCATTGCAGGAGAAGTGAAGCAATGTTAGAGTTTGGGGATAATTGGACGAGAGTGTGCAGTAGTAACTGAGGGCTGGATTTTACTAGCTCTTTAAGGATGGGCTGGCAGGTGGTGAGGCGAATGGGGGGTGCGGGCAGTTCTGTAACATGGTGAGGGAAAGCTGGGGTGGAGTGCCTGTCATCTTCTCGGCACCAGGCCATCTTCCCAGCGACAGGTAAGTTGGTGGACAGCCAGCGTATGGAGGCGGCTTCATGCAAGGGCACCAGTTTGGGGACATTGGTAACTGCACCTCTGCCGTTCCCACCGGCACGGTACTCCACCAGGCCCTGAGAGTCTGGGGTCAATGGAGGAGACATGTGGGAGCAGAGGGAGCATCGGTCTGATCCCCAATCTGTAATAATCACCGGTTTGCCCCGGGAAGTATGGGTGGGGGGTTCTGGATATGGCGGAGAGCAGGGATTGAGAGGATGGGGGATATGTTTCTAGAGGGGAGCTTTCCGAGTTTGAGGGCGCTGGAGGAGAAGTTTGGGTTGGCGAGGGGAAACAAATTCAGGTATCTGCAGGTGCGGGACTTCCTACGTAAACAGGTGTCAACCTTCCTGCTCCTACCGCTAAGGGGGATTCAGGACAGGGTAGTTTCCAGAGGGTGGGTAGGAGAAGGGAGCGTCTCGGACATTTACAAGGAACTTATGGGGTCAGAGGAGACGCAGACCGAGGAGCTGAAGCGCAAGTGGGAGGAGGAGCTGGGAGGAGAGATAGAGGATGGTCTATGGGCGGATGCGTTGGGTAAAGTCAATGCGTCCGCAATATGTGCCAGGCTGAGCCTGATACAATTCAAGGTCATTCAACAGTTCACATGACAGTGGCCCGGATGAGCAGATTCTTTGGGGTGGAAGACAGGTGTGCAAAGTGTGCGGGAGGGCCAGCGAACCATGTCCACATGTTCTGGGCATGTCCGACGCTTAGGGGATGTTGGCAGGCGTTTGCAGATGGCATGTCCACGGTGTTAAAAACAAGGGTGGCACTGAGTCCGGAGGTGGCGATTTTCAGGGTGTCGGAAAACCCGGGAATCCAGGAGGAGAAAGATGAAGACATTCTGGCCCTTGCTTCACTGGTAGCCCGGAGACGGATCCTATTAGCTTGGAGGGACTCAAAGCCCCCAAAGTCGGAGACCTGGCTATCGGACATGGCTAGCCTTCTCTGTTTGGAGAAAATCAAGTTCACCTTGAGAGGGTCACTGTTAGGGTTCACCCGGAGGTGGCAACTGTTTGTCAGCTTCTTTGCGGGAAATTAATCATCAGCAGAGAGGGGGGGTAGTTTAGCTTAGAGTAGGGGCTTAATAAAGGTGGGACCTTGAGGGAGGGAGACAACTTTTGCACTATGTTTATAGTTTCATGTACATTGTTTGTTGTGTTGTTGTTACAATACCAAAAAATTCCTCAATAAAATGTTCATTAAAAAAAAAGGTGGTGGACAGCCTTCCACCTGCAGGTCAATTGAGTCACTTAAGTCAAGCAGTCATTTAAGGGCATCTTTCCATCACTGGTGGCAATTTACCAGTGACAGGTTGGCCCCCCACCATGTGGGGAAACCGCCAGGTAAACCCTGACAGCCTCACAGAGGGTTGAGGGGTCCCCTACTATTCAGGCACTTTTTGAGCTGCCACCACAGGAATGGTGCCACCTGCACTCACCAGCCAACCTGCCCACCCCTTTGCTGAGGCCTACTTGACTGGCCCCGGCACCCACAGATCCCACTTATCTGCTTGGGAGGGTGCTGTCCTTCCATGGTGCAGTCCCAGCAAGAGTCAACACTCCCAGTGGGCCTGCTGAGTGCCAACCCACTGATTGGCCAGCAGCACCTGGGCAGCTGCTTAAGAGGGACAGCAGCCCTGACACCAACCAATTCGCCTGTTGCTGCCTGTAAAATGTGACCCTGGGTCCCATAGAGTTCAGGAGACAGAACAAAGTTCAACACTCAGCATCCACCTTGAAGTCATACGTTCTGTCCTTATTTTTAAATTCCCATTTGAAATTCCTATGACCATATTTAGCATAGAAATTGCCTCTGTAAACTTGTCAAATTACATCCTTGAGCTAGGGGTGGCGTGAAGCAGCACATTTTCCTGCCTTTTGTGATTGGTTCGGTAGATGAGTGGAATTTCCCAGTTATAAAAGTTAGTAGGATAAAGCTGTGGCAATGAAGAAGCTCTTTGATCTGGCTGACTGAAAAGTGATAGTTTATATCAATGGTCCAGATTATGGTGCTACCCATGCAGTGCACAGTGTGGGGGCAGGTTACAGTTCAGGCCTCCTGCTGAATAATCAAAGAATTGGCCAGATGTAGGTCCAGAGCCTAAAATTTAAAACATTTACAACTTTTATCTCAATGTGAACATTAACAAGCTATTAGGTGTTGGAGGGCATATTAGTGTCTCTTTCCTAAGGTGGCGAGTTCAAAACGGAACATTATACTCCAGATGAAGTTTGGCTGTGCTGTGTCAAGATACTAAAATATAAAGGCAAAAAGAAACCCCAGGTCTTAATTGATCTGGTATTCAATATATCTAAACACAGGCAGAGAAACAAGAAATGATGTTGTCCTGTTATAGCCACAATTTGTAGATTGCAAGCCAGAGTCAAACTGTAGAGCACTTTAATCGCCTGCTTCAGGTCACTGTTTTGCAAAGATGATAGTCAGAGGTGATTTTTTTCTAAATAAATTTAGGGTATCCAATTTTTTTTTCCAATTAAGGGGCAATTTAGCGTGGCCAATCCACCTAACCTGCACATCTTTGGGTTGTGGGGGTGAAACCCACACAGACATGGGGAGAATGTGCAAACTCCACACGGACAGTGACCCAGAGTCAGGATAGTCAGAGGTGAAAAACTTTTCAACCTTAAAAGAAGATGACTGAAAGGTAATCTTATACAGGTATGTAAGAAGGCGGCATGGTGGCACAGTGGTTAGCATTGCGACCTCACAGCGCCAGGGACCTGGGTTCGAATCTGACCTTGGGTGACTGTCTGCGTCGAGTTTGCACGTTCCCTCCGTGTCTGCATGGGTTTCCTCCGGGTGTTCCAGTTTCCTCCCACAGTCCAAAGATGTACAGATTAGCTGGATTGGCCGTGTTAAATTGTCCCTTACTGTCCAAAGGTTAGGCAGTGTTATGGGGTTACGGGGTTAAGATGGGGGAGTGGGCCTAGGCAGGGTGCTCTTTCAGAGGGTCAGTATAGACTTGATGGGCTGAATGGCCTCCTTCTGCTCTGTAGGGATTCTATGAAATATTTTGTAGAAGCAAAAAATAAATCCAAAAAGTCACTTCTTGCTAAATCACAAAATTGGGTCCAAACCAGTTGTAGAAAAAAATAGGATTGTTAATGGAGGCAAAAATCAATACTTGAATCAGTTAGTGAAGGTAAGAACCTAGAAATACTTGAGGAACAAGTAGGTGACGATATGAAGATCTGTCTAATCTTTCAGAGTGCAGGAGGTAAGATAGGTCACAAGGCCTTCCTTATCCATGTCTAGTTTATAGTTTGGTGTGTCAATGTGGACTGAAATCACTTCATACTGGAGTGGCACGCTGGCGCAGTGGTTAGCACTGCTTCCTCACAGCGTTGAGGACTCGGGTTCGATCCCAGCCCCGGGTCACTGTCTGTGTGGAGTTTGCACTGTGCCCACGTGGGTCTCTCCCCCACAACCCAATGTAGGTGGATTGGCCATGCTAAATTGGCCTTTAATTAGGAAAAAATGAATTGGGTACTTTAAATTTGGTTTAAAAAATGAAATCACTTCATGTGACTATGACATTGAAAGGGAGAAAGGATAAATAAAATAAATTAACAAGTCGAGTTCAATACTGTGAAACCCCATGTTAATAGATGCAATGTATCTGCAAGAAACAATGGCAAATCCCTGTAGTTTTTGCCAAACTTCAATTGTCCCAGTCACAGGTCAGAGTCCCTTCTACCGAACTACTGCCAGAGAAAGTAAACCATGTACAACTCAATAATCATTTTAATAGTGTGGTTGATTAATCAGAATAAAGGGCTTACAAGATTGTTAACAAGCATGACTATGATGCAGACAGAATCATAGAATTTACAGTGCAGAAGGAGTCCATTCAGCCCACTGAGTCTGCATCGGCCCTTGGAAAGAGCACACAACTAAGCCCACAACTCCACCCCATCCTGTAACCCAGTAACCCCACCTAACCTTTTTGGACACTAAGGGCAATTTAGCATGACCAATCCACCTGACCTGCACATCCTTGGACTGTGGGAGGAAACCGGAGCACCCGGAGGAAACCCACGCAGACATCGGGAGAACGTGCAGACTCCGCACACACAGTGATCCAAGCTGGGAATCAAACCTGGGACCCTGGAGCTGTGAAGCAACAGTGTTAACCACTGTGTTACCGTGTCGCCCCGACATACCTGTATTTATATGAGATTTCACCACCTCTCAGAAAACCATGAAGTGCTTTCACCACTAATGAATCATTTTTGAAGAGCAATCACGGCTGTTATACAGCAAGCACAGCAGGTAATGTGTACACAGCAAGATCCGAAATGCCACAACAAGAGGCACCATTTGTTCATTCGATTTTTCCAGTGGCGGCTGAGGAAAGAATGTGAGCTAACAAAATTTTGTTTTCTCTTTGAAACGGTACCACGGGGTCTTTACCATCATGGCAGGTTCTTGATGGAACATCTCAGTGGAAGAATGGAAGCTCTGAGCACTTTCTTAGGACAGTAGCAGCTTAGACCCAACCCTGAGATTTGAAGGCACAGCCTCAACCACTCAAGTGCACAAGAGCCGCCAGCTGAACCTAACCGATACATTGGCTCAGAATTTTCAATTTCTTTTCAGGTAGAATAATGACTTAGCATGCATTAAATAGACTTAAATATGTCCTCAGTATATACGAGCAGTGCAAATTAGGTTAATTTGACAATACACAGAAGGCCATCTCATATATGGGGTTAAGAGCAGTCAGCTTTATGAGATTATAAAGAAAAATTAATTTTTTAATGGGCTGTCATCTCTGTTGGGAATCAGAATTTCCTACTCTTTCTAAGCCTCAGAATGCGCTGTAAATGTGAATCACCATTGACTTTTAAGTGCATCCGCTGTAACAATTCCTCACGGGATAGTGATAATTATGCCCATCACATTGCTGATGAATAATACTTGCTTCATTTATGCATATTTCACCATTGAAGGAAGCAAGAAATTGCATTTATATAGTGCCTGTCACAACTTCAGGGACTTCCATGTGTGAAGGCCCATTAGCGGACTAGTTAACTCAGGGCCTTAAAAGCCAGCCCAGAAGGAGCTGAGTTGCAGTGTAGTCCTGACTGAGACTGGGACTGTTACTTGCAAATACTTTACCTTTGATAATAAACCTTTTGACTCTCCTTTCCAGACTACTAAATTGCCGACGAGGATAAAGTGGAATTACAGTCGGCTCTGCTAACCATTTGAAGCACTGTGATTTTCTCTTCATGAAGGAATAAGATTTGCACCATTTTGAAAATGCCGTTCTTTGGTAGGCCCGAAGTATTCAATGTGGGTGCAGAGGACTGGACTCAGTACGTAGAGCGTATGTGCTTTTTTTTTAAGGTGAATGCTATTGTTGGGGATGATTGCCAGACGGCAGTTCTTCTGACTCCCACTTATAAAGAGGTGCCCCACAGACTCCAAGACATTCGAAGAGCTAGTGACCCTTGTGGCAAGCCACTACACCTCTAAGCCGTCAGTTATCGTACAGTGGTACCGATTTAATATGGCCGAGAGGACCTCAAGAGGAGTCTGTTACCGAGTTTATGGTGCGACTGTACAAATTGGCAGAGTTTTGTGGCTATTGGCTATCACTGCCCGAGTACTGGGCCGCTTGTATGCTGAGTACACAATAAGGCAAACCAGCGGGAATTGCTGGCCGAGGCATTGCTGGACCTATAAAAGCCCATTGAGAACTCCCCCTCAAGGGAGAGTGCAGAGAAGGGAGTCCAGGAACTCCAGGGGAAGTCAAGGATGGAGGTAAGCAGCATAGGATGCCCCCCCCATTCCGGCGCCCCCTCACCAAAATCACAGAGATAGGAAACCGCAGGTCAGCCAGCGAACTCACTGCCCTACCCAAGGGAGATACCAGCCCAGTGCCCGGACCCTCCACTTAAAACAACCTGATAACGAGGAGTGTATGAAATTGCATTGTCGCGCCACACGTTGCCCCATCAGGATTGCCGTCCAGATGAACAGCCACCCGTTAGAGATGGAGTTGGACGCGAAGTCCGCAGTTTTGGTAATAGGGAGGCAGACCTTCGACAGAATCAGGACTGGAGTTCAACTGTTGGGTTTGGCCCAGCAGATTCAGTCCAGGGCCCTTCACTACTATTAACGGCAGCCTAATGGACTGCTGCCCGTAAGTAACCGGGGTCATCGCCTTGCTTGCTATGGCTAGGGGCTCTCCCATGTAGGTCGCCAGCCATGACTTGGGTGTCCCGCAAACCCAACAGTTGAACTCCAGTCCTGATTCTCTCGAGGTATAGAAAAAAATACAGAAAAAGTACAATTTTGTTTTTACTTTACAAACTATGACTTTAGATAAGATGAAGTAACTTGTCAAACACACATAATGTCACAGTATTTTTTACTGGTTCCACTGCATTGACCTATCCAAACATCCAAATCATCTCCTTCTCCATTCTCACCAAAAGCACTTACTTCCTGGTTTCCAGAGTGGAGACACAAAATGATGACTGTGTCGGCTTGTCCCAGTGTGGAAATGTGTCAGCCATATTGACTGGCCTCGTTTGATCGGTATTCCTGGCTAACAAACCTGGCCTGGCTTCCCTCTCACTGTCCAGTAGCTGCATTCACCCCAGTCACAGACTGCTGACCACTTCCCGACGCCGTTGAACAACTTGACCAAGAAGCCGTAGGTCACATTCATCTGATTGCTGGCGGTGGACCAGCCAAACAGCGCGCAGAGGACGAGCACCAGAGCGGAGCTCCAAGCTGGGGCCACCACTGTTAGTATCGCGCGCCCACGTGGACACCCGACAGCCTCTTTCCCCACCCCCCCACCGCACGCGCGCAGTGACCAGCACGCAGTCCAGCCTTGCGTCACCCCGCCTCGTCAAATGTCGCAACCAATCAGAGACTGCCCGTGGTCGGCATTCTTAAAAGCCGGTCGCGGCCATTGGGGACATCTTCCCGTGATCGGGAACGCCACAACCGATCGCTTTGAGACCCTCCCGACACCTGCCCGTAACCCACACGCGAGTGGTGACCCTGAGTTTGAAAAGCCCTGCCCTGTGTGCTGCTGGCGAAAGTCGAGGATGAACCCAGTCGACTGCAAGGCCTTGGTATCATCCACTCGGTACAGTTTGCTGATTGGGCAGCACTGGTAGCCCTGGTATTAAAATCTGTGCGGTGATTACAAGTTTACCGTCAACAAGGCCTCCCACCAACGGAATGTGGGTCATACAGACCCATCTCACTGCTGAACGCAGACGCCAAAATACTGGCCAAAATCCTAGCCAAAAGGCTAGAAGACTGTGTACCTGAGGTGGTCACAGAGGACCAGACGGGTTTTGTCAAACGTAGGCAGCTAACCTCGAACATCAGGCACCTGCGAAACGTGATAATGACCCCATCCGGGGAGAACACCAGAGGTGATCGTCTCCCTAGATGCAGAAAAGGCCTTCGACAGAGTCGAATGGAAATACCTCATAGAGGTACTGGAGCGGTTCGGGCTTGGAACAGGGTTCACCTCTTGGGTAAAGCTCCTATACAACGCTCCCATGGCGAGTGTAAGGACCAACAATACCAACTCCCGATACTTCCAGCTGCACAAGGGCACCAGACAAGGATGCCCACTGTCCCCGCGGCTGTTTGAACCATTAGCAATTGTTCTCCGAGCATCAAAAAGCTGGAGGGGGATCCGAAGGGGAGGCAGAGAGCACAGAGTCTCACTCTATGCAGATGACCTGCTCCTCTACATTTCGGACCCACAAAGCAGCATGGACGGAATCATCGCGCTCCTGAAAGAGTTTGTCGCCTTCTCAGGCTACAAACTCAACATGAGCAAAAGCGAGATCTTCCCAGTACACCCGCGGGGGGGGGGGGGGGGGGCAGCACTTACTGGACTGCCATTTAAACAAGCCCGACACAAATTCCGCAATTGGGGATCCAAATAGCTCATGACTGGAAAGAGATCTACAAATGGAACCTCACCAGTCTGACAGAGGATTTGCATCTGGAAAATCTCCCCTCGCGGGGAGAGTCCAGATGCAAAGTTAGCTGGGGTCATAGAATTTCTACCATGCAGAAAGAGACCATTCAGCCCAGAGAATCTACACTGACCCTCTCAAAGAGCACCCTACCTAGGCCCATTCCCTCACCCAATCCCCGTACCCCCATAATCACAACTAACCAACATATCCTTGGACACTAAGGGCCAATTGATCGTGGCTAATCCACCTGACCTGCACATCTTTTGGACTGTGGGAGGAAACCGGAGCACCCGGAGGAAACCCACGCACACACGGGGAGAACGTGCAGACTCCGCACAGACAGTCACCAAGGCCAGAATTGAACCCGGCACCCTGGAGCTGTGAGGCAGCGTGCTTAGCACTCTGCCACCTTACCGCCCTTTTCATCCCTTTTCCAAGCTTGACATGAGCCAACCCTATCTCCAGCTGGAGCTGAAAGCCAATTCCAGCTTTTAGGTAACCATTAATACCCACAGGGGCCTCTACGAATACACAAGAAATCAGCTTGTACAATATTTCAGCGTGTTATGGAAAACATCCTGAGAAGGTACTGCGTGTGGTGGTCAACGTGGACGATGTCCCGGTCACCAGAACCACGTGAATAGAGCAGCCTTGAGGAAGTTTCCCGAGTCGGGCGTCCGCCTCAAGAAGTGCCCTTTTCACACCAAGGAGGTTACCGTCTTGTGAAATAGTGTGGATCGGGGTGGACTACACCCGGTAGAGGAGAAGGTGAGGGCGATCAGGCAAGCTGCCACTCCCGAAAACATGATAGAGTTACAGTCGTTCTTAGCTCGTATTTTTTTAAAATAAATTTAGAGTACCCAATTATTTTTCCAATTGAGGGGCAATTTTAGCGTGGCTAATCTACCAATCTTTGGGTTGTGGGGGTGAAACCCTCGCAGACACAGGGAGAATGTGCAAACTCCACATGGACAGTGGCCCAGGGCCGGGATTCGAACCTGGGTCCTCAGCGCCGTAGGCAGCAATGCTAACCATTGTGCCACCGGGCTGCCCCGTTCTTAGCTCTTATAAACTACTACCGGAAATATAATCCTGGTTTAGCAACACACTGCACACGTTGCTGGAGAAACACCAAGAATGGGCATGGTGAGCACCTCAGGAGGAAGCTTTTGCCAGGGTGAAGCAGTAGCTAAGGTCATCCGGATTATTGACACATTATGACCCCTCCAAACCTCTTTGGTGATGTGCGCTGCCTTGCCTTACGGAATCGGAGCTGTATTGCCCCACCGCAATGCTAACAGAAAAGAAAAGCCGATAGCATTTGTGTCAAGGACTTTGGCCATTGCAGAGAGCATTTACACCCAGATAGAAAAAGAAAGGCTGGCCTGCTTTTTCAGTATGTGTATGGGTGTTGGTTCACATTGTGACGGACCACAAGTCATTACTAGGGCTTTTAGAAGAGGATAAGGCGATCCCGTCAATACCGTACGCCCGGATTCAGCGATGGGCCCTGTTGCTATCAGCGTACAAGTACACTTTCGAGCATCGCCCAGGCACACAAATTATGGGCATGGACATGTTGAGCAGTCTCCCGCTGCCGGCACACTCCCCCCCCCCCCCCCCCCCCCCCCCCCCAATCCCCCCATACCCACTGAGAGCTGACAAAGCTTAACTTTATGGACACCTTGTCGGTCACTGCCATCCGGACACTCAACTGGATGCAAATAAGACTCCATATTGGCGAAAGTGTGCCACATTGTCTTATACGGGGGCCAGCAAAGGAAACTGCTGAAGAACTATGGGCCTTTGAAGCCAAAATGCAGGAGCTCAGCGTGGAAGATGGAATATTTCTGTAGCGGGCTTGCATCGCAGTCCCAAGCCAGGGCAGAGACACCATCCTTCAGGATCTGCACAATGGACATTCAGAGGTGCCACAAATGAAGATGCTAGCTCACAGCTATATGTGGCAGCCAGGCCTGAATGGCGCGACTGAACGATTGGCCCAACCACACACCACTGCCCTGAACAGCAGAAACTCCCGCCAGCTGCATCCATGGGAATGGCCAGGCCAGCCTTTGGCGTGCCTACAAGCCGATTTCGCCAGACCTTTCCAATAGTCCATGTTTTTACTTGTGGTTGATGCCCAGTCCAAGTGGCTGCAAGTCCATCAGATGTTGTCCACCATTTCAATGGCTGTGATTAAGAAGCTGTGGCTCTCCTTCAGCACCTACGGCATTCCGGAGGTACTGATCACAGACAATGGCACCCCCTTCGCCAGCAACAAGTTTCAGAGGTTTATTTTTTTTAAATGTTTTTATTGGGTTTTGTACATGATATAAATATGCATTTAGACATAGCAACACAAAACACAAAGGGCCAAGGAAACACGTAGCAGAAAAGGGAGTCTTTCTCCCCATTCTTCTATTTTCTTTTTCTGTTTACATAACAACAAACTTGGGTGGAGGGGGTACCTGGGTGGCACCCCCCTTATGCTAATTACATTTTTTTATTCCGGTGCAGTTTCCTTGGCTTCGGCCCATGTCCGTTTATTCTTCTCGTTCTTTATTACTTTCTCTCGCCGTGCTGTAGTTGTTGCAGCTGTTGTGTCCCCCTACACTCTCCCCCTCATTTGTGTTCTCTTATCTTTCCCCCTTTCTGGTTCACCTCTTTTGTTCTTCCCTCCCAGTCCCACCCTCTTTCCCCCCTCCCCCTCTTCTTCTCTGCCACCTCTTCATTCACCTGAGGAAGGAGCTGCGCTCCGAAAGCTCGTGTTTGAAACAAACCTGTTGGACTTTAACCTGGTGTTGTAAGGCTTCTTACTGTCCTGCTAGGTTTGGTTACCTCATCTTGCTCCCCTCCCCCAAGTCCTCCCTCACTTTCCTCTCTTCTCGCTTATCCTGGCTATTTATCCCTGGCTTTTGGCTACCTACTTATTTATGAGTTGGCCACAAACAGGTCTCAGAACAGTCAGGTGAATGGCTCCCATGTTTTGTGGAAGCCCTCTTCTGACCCACGGTTGGCGAAATTGATTTTCTCCATTTGGAGAAATTCCAATAGGTCGGATAACCAGTCTGCAGCTTTGGGTGGTGCTGCTGACGCCAGCCGAGCATGGTTCCATGGCGGGTGATCAGGGAGGCAAAGGCAAGGGCGTCCGCTCTCCTCCCCATGAAGAGATCTGGCTGGTCTAATAACCCGAAGACCGCCACTTTCGGGCATGGCTCCACCCGCATCCCCACCACTTTGGACATTGCCTCGAAGAAGGCAGTCCAGTACTCAGCAAGTCTAGGGCAAGACCAGAACGTGTGGGCGTGGTTGGCTGGGCCTCCTTGGCACCGTTCGCACCGTTCCTTCTGCCTAGGATGTCTGCACCCAGTAGCTCTTCTAATAGTGTCTGTCATGGTAGTCCGGTGTATGTCCTTGTCTCCTTCTGTAGGAACTTTTTAAGCTGCAGATACGTGAGTTTGTTGCCCTTTGCTGACTGGAATCTCTCCATCAGTTTGTCCAGTGTTGCGACCTTGCCGTTAGTGTATAGGTCCCTGATTGTCAGTATCCCCCGTCCTATCTCCACCTTTTGACGGTTGGTGTCAGTGAGTGCTGGTGTGAATCTGTGGTTGTTGCAGATGGGGGCTTTGTCGGACATTTCGATCAGTCTCAATTGCTGTCATAGTTGGTTCCAAGTCTGGGAGGTGGCTACCACCACTGGGCTGCTGGTGTGTTTCTTGGGTGGGGATGGCAGTGCCGCCATGGCGAGGGCCCGGAGTGAGGTTCCCCTGCAGGAGGCCTCCTCCGCGCGCATCCTCTCGGCATCTGGCTCCTTTATCCATCCTGTCACTTTTTCCGCTGTCGCTGGTCAGTGGATGTATTGTAGGTTTGGGAGGGCTAGCCCTCCGCTGGATTTTGTTTTCTTTGGGAGTTTGAGTGGTCTATGAAGACAAACAGGGTGCTGCACATCCACACTGCCCCGTATCACCCTTCCTCATGCGGCCTGGCAGCTGAGCGTGCAGACCTTCAAGAGAGGGATGAAGAAACAGATTTTAGTTTGGTTATCGGACCACGCCACATGCCGTGACCAGTGTAACGCCAGAGAAACTGCTGATGGGACGGAGGCTCAGGACCCGCCTCAGTCTCGTGTTCCCCGATATTGGTGGGAAGATACAATGTGGTCAGGACCTGCAGAGGCGAAACCAAGTAAGGTGGACGCGGACCAGGAGTTTCGACCAAGTGTATGTCCATAACTTCGGAGAAGTTGCCCGATGGGTTCTAGGGTGGTGGTGGTATCGCGGAGTGGACCTGTTTCGTGCCTGGTGAAGGTGCAGGATTGGATGGTGCGGAAGCACCTTCACCACCTCAGGAGCAGAATGCCAATGTTCGGCCACCCCTCACCAGAGGAACCGTCTTCCAGCAACAATTCCCTGACATTCAACACCGGGGTGTGAGAGATTGTAGACTCCGACTCGGAAATGGAAACCCAGACATCTGAGGTTTCCAACGGCAACCTGACCAGGGATCAGTCACCAGTGGTACCCCCCAGACAGTCATCAAGGAATTGTCATTCCCTGACATGCTATACACCCTCTGATCCAGCCCCACAGCCACGGGAAGTGCAGACGCGGGCGAAGAGGATCAGACATCCTCCTGCTCTACCTTCTTCAGAAGGACTTACGGATTTTGGGGTTGGGGGGGAGGATATTATAACTCCCGCAAGACCCACGAGGAAAACCCGATTAATCTTCCCGTGAGCCTCGTGGAGTATGAGCTCCCCGCTGAGGGGCAGAGGCCCTTCAGCGGGCTAGTTAACTCATTGCCTTAAAAGCAGGCCCAGGTAGGAGCCGAGGTGCAGAGTAGCCCCGACTGGGACTGGGATTGTTACTTGTAAATACTTTACTTTTGGTAATAAACCATTCTATTGACTGTCCTTTTCGTTTCTGGGGCTCCAGAGATTGGGACGCCATTTAAAAATGGTGTCCTGGGCAGCACGGTGGCGCAGTGGGTTAGCCCTGTTGCCTCACGGCGCCGAGGTCCCAGGTTCGATCCCGGCTCTGGGTCACTGTTCGTGTGGAGTTTGCACATTCTCCCCGTGTTTGCGTGGGTTTCGCCCCCACAACCCAAAGATGTGCAAGGTAGGTGGATTGAACACGCTAAATTGCCCCTTAATTGGAAAAAATGAATTGGGTACTCTAAATTTATTTTAAAAAGATGGTGTCCTGATCACTCACTACACTGAGGAATTCCGATGAGCAGAGCTCCTCAGTGCACAAAATAGGGCTATGTGCGGCTTGGCCACACATTCCCTCCTGAGGCCCCCTATCCAATGCAAGTGCATTTTATAGCGTCGTGTTTCTCAGCGCTGCAAGCGACGGGAAACAGGCAGCTATACGCGCTCGCTATTGGACTTTGTTCCCAGTTAGTTCAATCGTGCCCTATGTCTCCCACTTCTGCGCCCATTTCCAAACTTAGACTTCAATGCAGAAAATTCTGGCCTCAATGTATCTGAATGTAGTGCTTCATAAATTTATCACAGGCTTTAACCCACATATTTTAAACCTTCACTTCCAGGCTGCAAAACTTCAAGGAGCTTATGGTCTAGGCGGATGAAGACATGGCTACCAGAAGTGGGGAAGGGGGAAGGAAATGGAGGATGCACAAGAGGCCAAATTGGAAGAAGACATGATGGTGCATCCTGAAGACAAAGCCGAAGATTGTTCCTTGCATTTGATCATGAGAGCTATTAACATCAGCTGATTTATGTCTTCAAATCCTCTTTAATTATCAACTTTCTTACTGATAAAAAAAAAATCTAAAATGGAGTTGTTTTAGTCTTAAGATAATTTTTGCTTCCTGTTGCAATGCAGGGCAGACAATCGGTTAAAAGTGAAAGTTTGGCTGGTAATTACAAAGTCCCATACAAAGCCTGAAATCCTTGATCATTCACATATGTAAATTCAGAATAATGCTCACAACTTTCTTGACTCATGTATAGGGCATTATAACTTTGCTATAGCCCATATTCCACACTCCAGAGTTGTGATTAATTACAATTCTAACATTTTGGCAGAGTTACAGTTACAGAGTTACAGATTATACAATCAAAAGAACTGAAAACCCAAAGCTGCCGTTTTGGGTGACATCTGCAACTGATTTGGAGTAAAACGCTCAGAAAAAACAAAGCAGAATTTCCCAAGCCCATTGGTTACGAGTTTGGCTGCAGGTGAGTTGGGAAAGTCTCAAAAACTGGCATCATCCCACCCGCTCCTAGGTTTCCCCCAGACAGTGTTGGACCTGTCGGGTAAGTAGGTAAATAGTTGTTGTTAGGAAGGCAATTATGAGGTGCTTTAATTCTAAATTCTGGATTCCCTGACCATGAAACTTATTTCCTACCCTGTATGCGTCACTGGGCTGCGTGCATCAGGGAAACAGCCCCCAACATGGACAGCAAGACAACGACAACACCCCCTACGGATAAGGGGAACCCCCCTAAAGATGCACCGGGGCAACCTCCCACACAGGCACCCGAGCACACACCCCTACGGATAAGTGGAACCCCTTCCACACAAGCACCAGGGAACTCCCCAGAGGGATCCTTTAAGGTCCCACTGATATCAGTGAGATAAATGATCAGTTAATCTGTTTGATGATGTTGTTTGATCGATGAATGTTACCCAGAGTACTTGGAGGACTTCCTGCTCTTTGAATAGCGCTTTGGGATCTTTTACATTCCAGTGAACAGCCAGGCAGAACTTGGTTTAATAATGTTAAAACTTTCGGGTCCTGATTTAGATGTTCTTTTGGGTACAACAATGGAAACGCGGGGGCACGGTGGCACAGTGGTTAGCACTGCTGCCTCATGGCGCTGAGGACCCGGGTTTGATCCCAGCCCCGAGTCACTGTCTGTGTGGGGTTTGCACATTCTCCCCGTGTCTGCGTGGATCTCACCCCCATAACCCAAAGATATGCAGGTTAGGTAGAATGGCCACGCTAAATTGGCCCTTAATTGGAAAAAAGTAATTGGGCACTCTAAATTTATTTAAGAAAAACAATGAAAACAATTCTCGGAGGTGGGTTGATGCCCTGTGTATGGGGGTGTTTGGACTGTTCAGTATCTAATCACACAATGGCATAACCTCATGATGCAACAATGGCACCATTGTGATCTAAACTGGATCTTCGTGTCCTTCACACAAATAATTCTTCAACCTTCACAAAATGTCTTGAGAAAACACTTGGTAAGATGCGACAAGATGCAGATTGTTAAACAGTCTTATTTCACAACACAGGCTTATATAGAACAACAGCTCTGATGAAAATCATTTATTTAATTGGCTGGCATGGTAGAACAGTGGTTGGCACTGCTGTCTCACAACGGCAGGGACCTGGCTTCAATTCCAACCTTAGGTGACTGTGTGGAGTTTGCACGTTCTCCCTGGCTCTGCGTGGTTTTCCTCCGGGTGCTTCTGTTTCTCCCACTGTCCAAAGATGTGTGGGTTAGGTGGATTAGCCATGTTAAATTGACCCTTAGTATCCAAAAGATATGCAGGTTCGCGTGGGGTTACAGGGATAGGGCGAGGGGAGTGGGCCTAGGTCAGGTGCACTTTCAGGGGGTCGGTGCAGGCTCAATGAGCTGAATGGCCTCATTCTACTTTGTATTGATTTCAATCAGCGCAACTTGTCTTTGAGCAATAATACAAAATAATAAGTGCAGGCTGATTCCACTGGTTTGACATCTTGCATGGCTTAAATCAGATATTTCCAATCTACCTCCTGAATCATATTTCTTTCATGACAAAACCTGCTCTTGTGGCTTTCTGTTCGAAGACTTATGCCTGTGTCTCTGTCTCTATATTATATCTCCCCTCCACCATCCCCTCCCACCACCACCACCTGATTCACAGCCAAATAGGCACCGTGCCTCTCCAGCACAATGAATACTAAGAGCCTATCGATTGTCCAGAGCAGCTGATGAATCCCTTTTTTTCTATAAATTTAGAGTGCCCAATTCATTTTTTCCAAGTAAGGGGCAATTTAGCGTGGCTAATCCACCTACCCTGCACATCTTTCAGGGTTGTGGGGTCAAACCCCACGCAAACACGGGGAGAATGTGCAAACTCCACACAGACAGTGACCCAGAGCCGGGATTGAACCTGGGACCTCGGTGCCGTGGGGCAACAGTGCTAATAACTGTGTCACCATGCTGCCCTTGATGAATTCCTTATTTACTTTCTAGGGGGACAATTCCAGAAGGTATTCAACGAAGTTCCATATCAGAAATATTTAGCAAAATTAAGAGTGCCTGGAATTGGAGGCAATCAAGTAGGCTTCAGAGAGGAATTGGTTAGGAGGAAGGGGGCGAAGATGGGGATAATCAGTATATACTCAAACAAAATCAGAAAATGATGGAAATCCTCAGCAGGTCTGAGAGCATCTATGGAGAGAGACAGGAGCTAACGTTTCGGGTCTGGATGACTCCCAAATTGGGTATACACTCAACATGGTTCAATCCAGAAGTGACGTACACCCCAGGCACAGATCACTCTCTCCCAAGATAGATGGATGCCTACTGTGCGCAAATTGGCTAGATGTAACTAGTGGTGTCTCCCAGCGATCTGTGCTGGGGCTTCAGCTTCTCACTTGATTTATAAATCTGTTGGATGAAGGTGTGTATCACAGTTTGCCGCCAACACTGGCACAGTGTAAGTATGGATGAGAGCAGAAAGTTTCAAAGGAACACTGATAGATTGAGTGGGCAAAACTGTGACAGATGGGAGTTCAATGATGCACAGCGCGTGGTCATCCATTTTGGACCTAATAAAAATGTAATTCAGAAGGAGGCCATTCGGCCCATCATACCTGCACCAGCTCACTGGAAGAACTGTCCAATCAGACTCATTCCTCTCCCTGTTCCCCATAGCTCTGCAACACTTTTTCCCCCTTCAAGTATTTATACCATTTATTTTCAGAGTTATTGCAACTGCCTCCACTGCCAGTTCAGGCAGTACATTCCAAGTCAGAGCAAACTGCCCAAAAGAAGTTTGCCTCGTTTAACCTCTAGCTCTTTTCAAATTATATTAAATTTGTGTGCTCTCTTTACTGACAGTCTTGGAAACAGTTTCTCCTGATTTAAAACCTTTCATGGTTTTGACTCATTCTATTAAACCAACCCAAAGCCTCCTCAGAACAACCCCAGTTTTGTTAGATATATCCATTTATTTCCAACTGGTGAGAAACCGGGACCTGTGGTGGAGCAGAGATTTTGGAGTTCAAGTCCGAGAATCTCTACACGCTAATGGACGGGTACAGGGTGTCATTTTTAAAAGGCTAATAGAACTTATCTCAGGAGGTTTGGAATAAACAAAGGAATGGGAATTAAGTAAAAGCTGGAGAGAGCTGTAGTTAGATCCCATCTGGAATACTTTATTCAGTGTCGGTTTGTGAACGATTAATAAAGAATATTTTTTTAAAAATAAATTTAGATTAGCCAATTAATTTTTCTAATTAAGGGGCAATTTAGCGTGGCCAATCCACCTACTCTGCACATTGTTGGGTTGTGGGGGCGAAACCCACGCAGACACGGGGAGAATGTGCAAACTCCACACGGACAGTGACCCAGAGCCGGGATCGAACCTGGGACCTCAGCGCCGTGAGGCGGTTGTGCTAACCACTAGGCCACCGTGCTGCCCTTTAATAAAGAATATTTATTCACTTCAAAGAAAGTATATGATAAGAAGGACACTACAGCAGTACACTGATGGCTATGCACACGCAAATGTCATGAAGTTACCCCTCGTTCCCAACTACCTACATTTCCTGAAATCTGAAAAATGCCCCTTTTTCCCAATCAATACCCAATAATATATAACTATGAGCTAAATCCAGCAGATAGCTACGACCCACTGGTTAATTTGTCCATGTTTGGGAAAGCCGTCTTCAGTTTCAGCGAAGGAATAAACATTGGTCACACAGCAGATTAAGATTGGTGAGGGAGACAGGGAATGGGTGACCAAAAGGCAGAGAAAGAGCAGGAAGGCAGTGCAGGTGTCCCCTGCGGTCATCTCCCTCCAAAACAGGTATACCGTTTTGGATACTGTTGGGGGAGATGGCTCACCAGGGGAAGGCAGTAGTAGCCAGGCTCATGGCACCGTGGCTGGCTCTGCTGCACAGAAGGGTGGGAAAAAGACTGGCACGGCTATAGTCATAGGGGATTCAATTGTAAGGGGAGTAGACAGGTGTTTCTGTGGTCGAAAACGAGACTCCCGAATGGTATGTTGCCTCCCAGGTGCTCGGGTCAGGGATGTCTCAGATCGGCTGCAGGACATACTGAAGGGGGAGGGTGAACAGCCAGTTGTCGTGGTGTATATAGGCACCAACAATATAGGTAAAAAAAGGGATGAGGTCCTACAATCAGAATTTAGGGAGTTAGGAGATAAGTTAAAAAGTAGGACCTCCAAGGTAGTAATCTCAGAATTGCTACCAGTGCCATGGGACAGTCAGAGTAGAAATTCAAGAATAGTCAGAATGAATATGTGGCTTGAGAGATGCTGCAGGAGGGAGGGGATTCAGATTTTTGGGACATTGGAACCGGTTCTGGGGGCGGTGGGACCATTACAAACCGGATGGTCTACACCTGGGCAGGACTGGAACCAATGTCCTAGGGGGTGCTTTTGCTAACACTGTTGGGGAGGTTTTAAACTAATGTGGCAGGGGGATAGGAACCAGATTATGAAGTTAGAGGTCAGTAAAGAAACAGCAACTAAAGCCAGTAAGGTACGAGATAATAAACTCAATGTGACTAAGGGGAAGAGTAGACAGGGAAGAGATGATGAATGCAAAGGGTTTTTACGTTTGTTTTAATGCGAGAAGTGTAGCAGGTAAGGCAGACGAACTTAGGGCTTGGATCAGTACCTGGGAATATGATGTTATTGGTATTACTGAGACTTGGTTGAGGGAAGGGCAGGACTGGCAACTGAATATCCCAGGGTATAGATGCTTCAGGAGGGATAGAGAGGGAGGTAGAAGGGGTGGAGGAGTTGCATTACTCGTCAGAGATGATATCACAGCTGTGATTAAGGAGGGCGCGATGGAGGATTCGAGCACTGAGGCAATATGGGTGGAGCTAAGAAATAGGAAGGGTGCAGTAACATTGTTGGGACTTTACTACAGGCCTCCCAAAAGCGAGCATGAAGTAGAGGTACAAATATGCAGACAGATTTTAACTTCCTCAACATTGAATGGGATTCGTGTAGTGTTGGAGGCATAGATGGAGCAGAGTTTGTAAGGAGCATCCAGTTTTTTAGAGCAGTATGTAAATAGTCCAACTCGGGAAGGGGCCATACTGGACCTGGTATTGGGGAATGATCCCGGCCAGGTGGTTGATGTTTCAGTCGGTGATTACTTTGGGAATAGCGATCACAATTCCGTAAGTTTTGGGGCAGCAGGGTAGCATGGTGGTTAGCATAAATGCTTCACAGCTCCAGGGTCCCAGGTTCGATTCCCGGCTGGGTCACTGTCTGTGTGGAGTCTGCACGTCCTCCCCCTGTGTGCGTGGGTTTCCTCCGGGTGCTCCGGTTTCCTCCCACAGTCCAAAGATGTGCGGGTTAGGTGGATTGGCCATGCTAAATTGCCCGTAGTGTCCTAATAAAAGTAGGGTTAAGGGGGAGGTTGTTGGGTTACGGGTATAGGGTGGATACGTGGGTTTGAGTAGGGTGATCATGGCTCGGCACAACATTGAGGGCCGAAGGGCCTGTTCTGTGCTGTACTGTTCTATGTTCTATAGAATACTCATGGACAAGGACAAGAGTGGTCCGAAAGGAAGAGTGCTAAATTGGGGAAAGGCGGAGTATAACGAAATTTGGCAGGAGCTAGGGAATGTGGATTGGGAGCAGCTGTTTAAGGGTAAATCCACATTTGAAATGTGGGAGTCTTTTAAGGAAAGGTTGATTAGAGTGCAGGACAGACATGTTCCTGTGAAAATGAGAGATAGAAATGGCAAGATTAGGGAACCATGGATGACGGGTGAAATTGTGAGACTAGCTCAGATGAAAAAGGAAGCATACATAAGATCGAGGCAACTCAAAACTGATGAAGCTTTGGAGGAATATTGGGAAAGTAGGACGAATCTCAAACGCGCAATAAAGAGGGCTAAAAGGGGTCATGAAATATCTTTGGCTAACAGGGTTAAGGAAAATCCCAAAGCCTTTTATTCGTATGTAAGGAGCAAGAGGTTAACTAGAGAAAGGATTGGCCCACTCAAAGACAAAAGAGGGAATTTATGCGTGGACTCAGAGGAAATGGGTGAGATTCTTTTTTTTTCTAAATTTTACAGTACCCAATTCATCTTTTCCAATTAAGGGGCAATTTAGTGTGTTCAATCCACCTACCCTGCACACCCCTGGGCCGTGGGGGCGAAACTCACGCAAACACGGGGAGAATGTGCAAACTCCACACGGACAGCGACCCAGAGCCGGGACCGAACCCGGGACCTCCGCGCCGTGAGACCGCAGTGCTACCACTGCGCCACCGTGCTGCCCACTGGGTGAGATTCTTAATGAGTACTTTGCATCGGTATTCACAAAGGAAAGGGACAAGACGGATGTTGAGGCTAGGGATGGATGTTTAAATACTCTAGGTCAAGTTGTCATATGGAAGGGGGAAGTTTTGGGTATTCTAAAAGACATTAAGGTGGACAAGTCCCCAGGACCGGATGGGATCTATCCCAGGTTGCTGAGGGAAGCGAGGGTCGAAATGGCTGGGGCCTTAACAGATATCTTTGCAGCATCCTTGAGCATGGGTGAGGTCTCGGAGGACTGGAGAATTGCTAATATTGTCCCCTTGTTTAAGAATGGTAGCAGGGAAAATCCAGGGAATTATAGACCTGTGAGCTTGACATCAGTGGTAGGCAAACTGTTGGAAAAGATACTGAGGGATAGGATCTATTCACATCTGGAAGAAAATAGACTTATCAGTGGTACGCAGCATGGTTTTGTGCAGGGAAGGTCATGTCTTACAAACCTAATAGGATTCTTTGAGGAAGTGACAAAGTTAATTGATGAGGGAAGGGCTGTAGATGTCATATACATGGATTTTAGTAAGGCGTTTGATAAGGTTTCCCATGGAAGGTTGATGGAAAAAGTGAAGTCGTATGGGGTTCAGGGTGTACTAGCTAGATGGATAAAGAACTGGCTGGGCAACAGGAGACAGAGAGTAGTGGTCGAAGGGAGTGTCTCAAAATGGAGAAGGGTGGCTAGTGGTGTTCCACAGGGATCCGTGCTCGGACCACTGTTGTTTGTGATCTACATAAATGACCTGGAGGAAGGTATAGGTGGTCTAATTAGCAAGTTTGCAGATGATACTAAGATTGGTGGAGTTGCAGATGGCGAGGGGGACTGTCAGAGAATACAACAAAATATAGATAGATTGGAGAGTTGGGCAGAGAAATGGCAGATGGAGTTCAATCCAGGCAAATGCGAGGTGATGCATTTTGGAGGATCAAATTCAAAAGCGGACTATATGGTCAATGGAAGGGTCTTGGGGAAAATTGATGTACAGAGAGATCTGGGAGTTCAGGTCCATTGTACCCTGAAGGTGGCAACGCAGGTCGATAGAGTGGTCAAGAAGGCATACAGCATGCTTGCCTTCATCAGACGGGGTATTGAGTACAAGAGTCGGCAGGTCATGTTACAGTTGTATACACATTCTCCCCGTGTCTGCGTGGGTTTCGCCCCCAAACCCAAAAAATGTGCAGAGTAGGTGGATTGGCCACACTAA
The DNA here is from genome assembly GCF_902713615.1 of Scyliorhinus canicula. Taxonomy (NCBI): domain Eukaryota; kingdom Metazoa; phylum Chordata; class Chondrichthyes; order Carcharhiniformes; family Scyliorhinidae; genus Scyliorhinus; species Scyliorhinus canicula. Next base: position 50,706,052 of record NC_052150.1, read on the forward strand.
ATTGCCCCTTAATTGGAAAAAATAATTGGGTAATCTAAATTTTAAAATAAATAAATAAATAAATGTTACAGTTGTATAGGACTTTGGTTCGGCCACATTTAGAATACTGCGTGCAGTTCTGGTCGCCACATTACCAGAAGGATGTGGATGCTTTGGAGAGGGTGGAGAAGAGGTACACCAGGATGTTGCCTGGTATGGAGGGTGCTAGCTATGAAGAAAGGTTGAGTAGATTAGGATTGTTTTCGTTGGAAAGACGGAGGTTGAGGGGGGACCTGATTGAGGTCTACAAAATTATGAGAGGTATGGACAGGGTGGATAGCGACAAGCTTTTTCCAAGAGTGGGGGTGTCAGTTACAAGGGGTCACGATTTCAAGGTGAGAGGGGGAAAGTTTAAGGCAGATGTGCGTGGAAAGTTTTTTACGCAGAGGGTGGTGGGTGCCTGGAATGCTTTACCAGCGGAGGTGGTAGAGGCGGGCACGATAGCATCATTTAAGAGGCATCTAGACAGGTATATGAACAGGCGGGAACAGAGGGAAAATAGGAGACAGGTTTAGATAAAGGATCTGGATTGGCGCAGGCTTGGAGGGCCAAAGGGCCTGTTCCTGTGCTGTAATTTTCTTTGTTCTTTGTTCTTTGTCCTTTGTTCTTTGTTCTATCTCTGTTCGAGTTGCATTATAAACAGCATCCCTTTAGCAATAACTTGCTTTCAGGAGAGCCTGCTTTCTATAGCTGGGTGTGGCTATGATGTCAGTTGTTTCTACTGTGTCCCTTTCACCAGCTAGCGTGCTATGGATATCTCATTCTTTCCCTTTGATGTTACCCACCATGCAGACCTGACTTTTAGCATAAAAGTGCCAATTCCCCCATCTCTCCATTTTAAAGTTATCTCTTCTGTCCACCATTGTTTCCCCCCCTAGTCACACAGGTAAACATTTGTTTTTCCCACTGGTATGCTAATTGGCATATCAAAGCAACCCTTCAGGCAGCAGCATGCATCAGCCCACTTTTTATTTTATCCTTATTTCATTTTTAAATCTTATTTTCCTCAATTCTTAACACTAGATAAATGGAAAGTTTCAAACCCGAGATTAATTATTGTCAGGGGCTGGTTTAGCACATTGGGCTAAACAGCTGGCTTGTAATGATGAACAAGGCCAGCAGCGCGGGTTCAATTACTGTACCAGCCTCCCCGAACAGGTACCTTGATGTGGCGACTAGGGGCTTTTCACAGTAACTTCATTGAAGCCTACTTGTGACAATAAGCAATTATTATTATAGCAGAGGGCGCTAAGGGTTATGGAACCAAGGCAGGGAGTTCAAGTGAAGATATAGATTAGTCATAGTCTAATTGAATGGCAAAACAGCCTTGAGGGACTCAGCGGCCTACTCCTGTTCCTATGCTACCTTCAGAATTTTTAATCATCTATATCGTTTTTATCTTCTTAATTTCCATGATTAAATTTTGGCTTATAAAAATCACTTTTGTTTTACAAGCCATTTTTGTGGCAAAATGATGAGAAACAATCCTGAAATGTGAAAAACATGTCTCCTTAAATCTTCCCGGTGTATCCTCGAGAGGGAGGGGCGGACCTGGGAGAACTACCATTTAAAGTGACTTAAACCAAGTTCAAGTCGCTGGGGATCCAAAATGGCCCACACCTGGACCAGGCTCCACAAATGGAACCTCTCCAGCCTGGTGGAGGAGGTGAACAGGGACCTGAAAAGATGGGACTCACTCCCTCTTTCGCTAGCAGGAAGGTTACAGACGGTCAAAATGAACGTGCTGCCTAGGTTCCTCTTCGGTTTCAGATCACTCCCGATCTTCATCCCCAAATCCTTCTTCACCAGGGTCGACAAGTTAATCGTGGCCTTTGTCTGGGGGGGAGGAGTCCTCAGGATACCAAGACCATCTTCCAGCGAGGACGACACGTGGGAGGCCTGGCCCTGCTGAACCTCCTATTCTGCCACTGGGCGGTAAACACAGAGAGGGTGGTGGGGTGGCTGAGGAAACTGGAGGCAGACTGGGTCCGAATGGAGGAGGCCTCCTGCACGGGGACACCTCTCCGAGCACTGGCCACTGCGCCACTCCCGGCCCGCCCACACACACACTCCAGAAGCCCAGTGGTAGTGGCCACACTGAGGACAAGGAACCAGTTCAGGCGTCATTTCCAGCTTGGCGAGATTTCCATAGAGGTCCCCACCTGCAACAACCATAGGTTCACACCGGCGAGGGTAGACACCACATTTGAGACATGGAGGAAGGACAGAGGGTTACTGAGAGTGAAGGACACGTGCATGGATGATAGACTGGTGACCCTGGGATAACTCTCAGAGAGGATCCAACTCCCGATAGGGAACAAGCTCAGGTATCTGCAGCTGCGCGACTTCCTCCGCATGGAGACAAAATGTTCCCCCAGAGACCCAGACACACATTTCAGGACTCAATGGTAGGGCTGGACTGGTTAGGGAACGACGCATGTGGCGACATCTAAGGGCGACTCATAGAAAAGCTCAGGACCACACTGGACGAGACCAGACGGAAATGCCGGGAGAAACTGAATATGGAGATGGGAGTGGACTCTGGATTGAGGCGCTGCACAGAATTAACTTCTCCTGCACTGGGCTAAGCCTGATGTAGATCAAGGTGGTGCACATGGCACACCTTGCTAAGATACGCATGAGCGAGTTCTTCCCGGAGATGAAGGATAGGTGTGAGCAGTGTCAGGGGAGTCCGACCAACCACATTCACATTATCTGGTCCTGCCCTAGACTCAGGGAGATCTGGACGGCCTTTTTTGAGGCCATGTCTAGGGTTGTGGGATGGAGGCGTTCCGATCTGTGGCGATCTTCGGCGTGTCAGACCATCCAGAGCTCTGGACAGGGAAGGGGGCGGATGCCCTGGCTTTCAGCTCACTGATCGCCAGGTGGAGACTTTTGTTAGGCTGGAGGTCGGCAGCTCCATCCAGGGCCTTGGAGTGGCTGTCAGACCTGGCTGAGTTCCTGAAACTGGAAAAAATAAAATTCTCAATAAGACGGTCTGAGGAGAGATTCCACGACACGTGGAAAAAGTTCACTAACCTCTTTGCAGACCTGTTCACAACTTGTAACTAACCATTGGGAGGGAGAGCAGATAAGAAGATAGGAAGGGAGGGGGGGAATAGGAAGAGGGGGGATGCAGGGAGCACCTCCTGGATGAATGAGAGTTTGCGTATAGCAGAAAAGGAACGGGGAGGGGGGCCATTCACAGGAGGGTACGCAGATCCCTCCCACATATACCAAACCAGGAAGGTGGACCAACCTAAACTCCCTCGAGAACAGAAGGTGTAACAGGACTTCACCCCCCATCTCCTCTCCCCCCAGCAAAACTAATGTAATTATAAACAATGTAAAGAGTCCTGGCAGTAATTGTAAATACCTATGTAAAATTGTGTGTATTTCTTATTACTAAACATTACAAATCCCAATAAGGACACTTCTAAAAAAAACTGTATGAATCACAGTAATGTAAATAATATAGGGAAATGATAGAACTGGGATTACTGTCAGAGACGCGGTGGCAGCTTGCGATACTGGTGTTGGTGTTGTTATTGTTTTGGTTATTATTATTGTTTCTAAGGGCAGCAGAGTAGTGCAGTGGGTTAGCACTGCTGCCTTAGGGCGCCGAAGTCCCAGGTTCAATCCCGGCTCTGGGTCACTATCTGTGTGGAGTTTGCACATTCTCCCCGTGTTTGTGTAGGTTTCACCCCCACAACCCAAAGATGTGCAGGGTAAGTCAATTGGCCACATTAAATTGCCCCTTAATAGGAAAAAAAATTAATTGGGTACTCTAAATTTTTTTTTAATTATTATTGTTTCTATATTGTCCTGCAAAGTCTTGATATTAAGTGCAAAAATTCAAAGAAAACTATTTTCAAAAAAAAAGTTTCACCTTGAGGATAGCACCTATGGCAATGCTCCACTTATGCACTAGCCTAGATTGTATTCTATAAACCCATGGCCTTCTAATACAAAGCTGACACTTACTACAACGTAAAAAGTTAACCTGCAATTCTTAAAATCTATAACAGATGACCAAACAGCTAAAAGCCACCTAATTTGCTTTCAAAATATCACACCCTTAAGCCTCAGGTTTCCATCGTCGCACTTGCAAATTGAAGAAAATAGTTTTCTGAAAAAAACTGCTGCGGAAATAACTTGCTTTGCCAGAGTTCATCATCTGGAAAATACTCCGAGAAATCCCCTGGGGTCAGAAACAAAACATGGGAAGGAATTGCCCACAAAGCAAAGGCAATCCCTCAACTCTATTGGGACATCGAAGGGCTGGCAAAATGTCTACCTCTCTTGCATGACATCTGCAAGTGTTTTCCGTTAATCTCTAACTCTGAATGTTGGAATGTAGAACTGGAGAAGTTGACGGGAAGAACAAAACATCATGTAACTTACATAATGCTAAGGAATAAGATTTGCCTTTGAACATCAATCATTTGGTTCACTTTTTCTGGTGCCCGAAATTAAATATGACATAGCACATGTGAGATGAGAGGCCTTAGCCACGAGGAGACTAAACAAACAGCCTTTCTTCATTAGTACAAAGTTTAAGAGGAAAAAAGTTCAAAGCATTGAGAGAATTTGATAAAGTGAATGGGAATAATTCATTCCCCTGCTCAATGAGTTGGTACAGCAGAGAAGTGTGGTGATATGCCTGTGAATAATATTGCATACACTCAGCAATGCGACCTCCCACCAGCAGGTGGAGTCAGACGCCAGTCATGTGACATCTCGCTATCGAGAGTTGGTAGTAAGGCATACACAAGGACAGTCGCACATCAGGTAGATCCAGAGCAAGCTAGTCTGTATAGCATTCTGCATGTTATCCTTTCACGTGTTAACTAATAAATCATCATTCTCAGCAAGTCATCAGAAGTTCTGTATGAATCATTGCAAGGACAAGACAACAGAATACAAGAAGGAGGCCATTCAGAAGGCAGGACCATGCTTGCGTCAACTATTTGAAAGATCTATCCAACTAGATCCCTATTCTTTCCCCAAAGTCCAGAGATGTGCAAGTTAGGTGGATCGGCCATGCTAAATTGCCCCTTAGTGTTCAAAAGATTAGGTGGGTTTACTGAGTTGTGGGAAAGGGTGGGGGCATGGGCCTTTTAGGTAGGGTGCTCTTTCCAAGTGTCGGTGCAGTCTCGATGGGCCGAATGGCCACCTTTTGCATTGTAGTGATTCCATGAGTCTATTCTAGACCTGCACATTTTCCTTTTCGAGTATTTATCCCCTTTTGGTAGTTAGTGTTAAATCTGCTACCACCGCCATTCCAGAAGACACAACTTTCACATCATCACCAGAGGAATGAAAGGGGAAGTTAGACGAACTTTCTTGCTTACAGGGAGCATCATTTGGACTTGATTCTTTCATTGAATTCTTTCTTCTTCTCCATTATAAAACTTTTGTGTTTTGTCCTGGTGATGCCAAAATTTTCAAAACTCTTACTTTGCTTTTGAGTTCTATAAGGGTGGTGATTATTTAATCTTTACTGCAACATCTAATTTTTGAAGATTGCTTTCTTGTACTCCTGGCAAAGACAGCATTTGCTGCTGATTTGGGCGGCACGGTAGCACAGTGGTTAGCACTGTTGCTTCACAGCGTCAGGGTCCCAAGTTCGATTCCCGCTTGGGTCACTGTCTGTGCGGAGTTTGCACTTTCTCCCCGGGTTGCGTGGGTTTCCTCTGGGTGCTCCGATTTCCTCCCACAAGTCCCGAAAGATGTGCTTGTTAGGTGATTTGGACATTCTGAATTCTCCCTCGGTGTACCTGAGCAGGCGCCGGAGTGCGGTGACTAGGGGATTTTCTCAGTAACTTCATTGCAGTGTTACTGTAAGCCTACTTGTGACAGTAATAAATATTATTATTATTAAGAAAGGTTCTTACAACCAGTCACATTGAGAGGAAGTTCAACATTCCGCCTTGCATCTCAAACCACCACCAGGCTCGAATATTTGGAAAAGTCAGCGGTGAACCCTGTATCTGTGCACTCTGGGAAGTGAAAGTTGACACAGCAGCACAGACGCTGCATCAAAGGACCTGATGCAATCATCACCACCTCAATGGGAAAGTTTTTGCAGACACTGAGATGCGCGCATGGTTGGAGAGATCATCATGGCTGCAGGCTTTGAGCTTTGGCAATACTAACAGAGGCAGCCGTCTCATTTAGAGAAACAATTACAGCCAACCCTCCAAGGGTAGTGAGAATGCCTAACTCCATGTGCAGATTGGGTGGATTGGCCATGCTAAATTTCCCCTTGGTGTCTAAAAGGTGGAGGAGTTACCAGGATAGGGTGGGGAAATTGGGCCGAGGTAGGGTGCTCGTTCGAAATGTTGGTGCAGACTCGATGGGCTGAATAGCCTCCATTGGCACTGTGGGGATTCTATGATTTTTAAAAAATCATTCATGGTATGTTGGCATCTCTGGCTAGGCCAGCATTTATTGCCCATCTTTAATTGCCCTTGAGAAGGTGGTGGTGAGCTGTCTTCTTGAACCGCCGCAGTCCATGTGGTGTAGTGTTATAACCTGCCTGCTTACCACTGGCTGGGGACTAATGGCAATCCCACAATCCTTTGGGAGTATGAGCTTCCCCAATGAGGAGGGCGGAGAACCCACGCAGACAGGCAAAGGAGTTGCTGCTGCTGTTGTATACATACGTTATTGTAAATAAATGTTATTTCTTTCTATCCTTCAACCTGTGCTGTATTCTTCGTGGCCCTCACAAAACTGGCGACGAGGGTTAAAGTGAATAGCTGTCTACACTGCTGAAGCCACCTCCCTGGATTTTTGTTGGATACAGGTTGGAAGCTGTTTTCTATTACACCATGCCTCTGTATGGACGTTTGGATGTTTTTGACGCAGCGCTGGAAAGCTGGAACCAGTACGCATAACGGATGCGTTACTATTTCCGGGCAAACAACGTCACCGAAAACGAGCGCCAGGTAGTCATATTGCTCACCGCCTGCAGCCCGCATATGTTTGGGGAGATTAGGAGCCTTACAGTGCGCCGGACACCAAAACGTTTGATGAACTTGTGAACTTAGTGGGGCAAAATTTTAACTCAACCTCCTCCACGATAGTCCAGCGTTACCGGTTTAATACCGCTGAGAGGACCTCAGGAGAATCCCTTGCAGAGTTTCTATCCAGGCTACGCAGGATTGCGGAGTACTGTGACTATGGTGAGACCTTGTCAGAAATTTAATGCGACCTTTTGGTTTGTGGTATTAAAAATGCAGCCACTCAGAGAAAGTTCTTAGCTGAGCCAACATTGACTTTTCAACAGGCCATTCAAATTGTATTGTACAGAGAGAGCGCAGAACGGGGAATACAGGAGCAACAGGGAATGGAGGTGCATGCGTTGGGGTGCAACCCCTTCCACCTGAAAGCATCCCCCTGCACCCCTGTGGTACCTTGGGCGAGCAACGTCCGGATCGACGCCAGTGGCCGTCGGACATTCCTCCCCGAAGGGAGCCTTCTCCAGAACCAATGGATGAGAAGCCATGTCCGTGTCAGACTTGTTGTGGACGCCGGTCCTGGGGGCGCCAGAGGCGCCGTCGTTCCGACCGAAACTGGGGCCAGCCCAGGGGCTGTACCTTCCATTTGGATGAACCTGCGGTGACTACCCCCGAGGATGTGGAGACGGAGGACAACTGCCTGCAGCTGCATTGTGTGGCAGCTCCCCGTGTGGCCCCCATTAAGGTAACAGTACGGGTCAATGGTCACCCGCTTGAGATGGAGTTGGACACTGGCGCAGCAGTCTCTGTGATTGCCCAGAAGACATTCGACCGCATCAAGCAGTGTATACAGACCCTTACATTAACCAACACACAGGCCAGGTTGGCCACCTACACGGGGGAACCATTGGACATTGCAGGAACTACGATGACCCCTGTTGTTTATGGACGCCAGGAGGGGCGTTTCCCACTTATGGTGGTGCGCGGCCATGGGCCCAGCCTGTTGGGTCGGGACTGGTTGCGCCATTTGCAGTTGCAGTGGCAGCACATCCTCCAAACAGTTTCTGGAGGGTTGACTGAGGTACTAGGACGGTACCCAGGTGTATTCTAGCCCGGTTTGGGGAAAATAAAAGGGGCTGTAGCCCGTATCCAAGTCGAACCAGGAGCCACGCCGCGCTATTTCCGGGCGCGCCCGGTGCCTTACGCCTTGCTCGAGAAGGTAGAAGGGGAGCTCACTCGTTTGGAGACTTTGGGTATCATCGGGCCCGTCCGTTTCGCTGACTGGGCAGCACCAATTGTACCTGTAGTGAAGCCTGATGCCACAGTTCGCTTGTGCGGCGACTATAAACTTACAGTGAATATGGCTTCCCGGCTCGACCGATATCCAATGCCTCGCATAGAGGAGCTGCTTGCAGGCAGACTCTCGTTCACAAAATTGGATTTGAGTCACGCCTAGTTACAGTTGGAGCTGGACCTTGCCTCCCGGTTATATGTAACGATTAATTCACACCGGGGCCTGTATGAATATACATGGTTGCCCTTTGGAGTATCCTCTGCTTGCGCTATTTTTCAATACGTCATGGAGGGCATTTTGAGAGGTTTACCGCGTGTCGCTGTCTACTTGGATGGTGTTTTGATTATAGGGACGTCGGAGCAGGAACATTTGGAAAATTTGGAGGCTGTCCTTAGATGCTTTTCAGAGGCTGGAGTCCGTTTACGTCGCACAAAATGCGTTTTTCAGGCGCAGGAAGTAGTCTACCTGGGTTATCAGGTGGACCTGAATGTTTGCACCCCGTCGCAGAGAAGGTGCGCGCAATTCAACAGGCTCCCGCCCCGACTGACACTTCGCATCTTCGTTCTTTTCTCGGCCTCGTAAATTATTACGGGAAGTTCCTCCCCAATCTGGCAACTACGCTGGCCCCATTGCACCTTCCACTAAAGAAGAATCACACCTGGGTTTGGGGTCAGCCGCAAGAAACCGCTTCCCAGCGGGTAAAACAATTGTTGTTGTCTGGGTTACTAACCCATTATGATCCTGGAAAGCCTTTGCTCATCACGTGTGATGCATCCCCGTATGGTATTGGGGCGGTCCTGTCCCACAAGATGGAGAACGGGGCCGAACGGCTGATAGCTTTCGCCTCCCGCACATTGACTGCAGCGGAACAGAAGTACACACAGATCGAGAAAGAGGGCCTGGCAGTGGTCTTTGCGGTGAAATGCTTCCACCAGTACGTGTACGGCCGCCACTTCACTATCGTGACTGATCATAAGCCTCTGCTGGGACTTTTCCGAGAGGATAAGCCAATACCGCCCATTGCTCCCGCACGGATCCAGCGCTGGGCATTGTTGCTCGCTGCCTATGAGTATTCTCTGGAGCACAAACCAGGAACCCAGATTGCGAATGCCGACGCACTGAGCCGATTGCCTTTATCGACCGGCCCCATGTCGACCCCCACGACCGTTGAGGTGGTTGCAACCCTCATTTTTATGAACACCTTGCCTGTCACGGCATCACAGATCCGTGAGTGGACCCAGACGGAGCCAGTCCTGTCAAAGGTTCAGCACATAGTCCTGTATGGTGGGCAGCATAGACAGCTCCCAGGCGAGTTGCGGGCATTTTCCTCCAAGTTGTCAGAATTTAGCGTGGAAGACGGTATCTTCATTGTCCCGGAAAAAGGACAGGAGCTGATACTAAGAGACTTGCACAATGGGCATTCAGGTGTGACCAAAATGAAAATGTTGGCCCGGAGTTATATCTGGTGGCCAGACCTCGACACCAACATTGAGAAGGTGGCCCAAAACTGCTCCATTTGCCAGGAGCATCAGAAGCTTCCGCCGGCCGCGCCCCTACATCACTGGCAATGGCCAGGGCGGCCTTGGGCACGCTTGCATGCGGATTTCGCCAGCCCTTTTCAAGGATCCATGTCCCTTCTGTTAATCGATGCCCAGTCTAAATGATTAGAGGTGCATAAGATGGAAGGCACAACATCCTGTGCAACAATCGAGAAGATGCGTTTGTCTTTCAGTATGCATGGCCTCCCCGAGGTGCTGGTCACGGACAACGGCACTCCGTTCACAAGTGAGGAGTTTGCGAGGTTCATGAAGATGAACGGCATACGCCATATCCGCACCGCCCCATACCGCCCGGCTTCAAATGGGTTGGCGAGCGCACAGTGCAGACATTCAAACGAGGCCTAAAGAAGCAGTCTTCCGGGTCGATGGACACGAGACTGGCTCATTTTTTGTTTTCATATAGGACCACCTCGCATGCGGTGACTGGGGTAGCTCCCGCGGAACTCCTAATGGGCCGGAGACTTCGCACCCGCCTTAGCATGGTTTTCCCAGACATTGGCACAAAAGTACGCCGCACACAAGAACGGCAGGGACATGGCTTTTCTCGGCATCGGCCGATTCGGCAGTTTGCGCCCGGTGACCCAGTGTTCGTTCAGAATTTTGCTGGTGGTGCCCAGTGGGTCCCTGGCGTAATCTTTCGCCAAACGGGCCCTATCTCTTACCAGGTGCAAGCCCAGGGTCGTCTCCAACGCAAGCATGTAGACCAAGTTCGGTTCAGAGGACCATCCCTTCCAAAGATTCCCTGCCCCCGGTGCTCATTTCTACAGCCACAGAGACCAGACACAGTGGAAAGTATTCTTCACAATCTTCCTCTGGTGCCGCACTCAAAGCCTGCGCAAGTCGTTGCAGAACTACATGAATATAGAGACGCCAAGATGGCGGAGGCAGCGGACTCCGACTGGGAGATGGAGACACAGGACGCCTCAGAGGGGGAATCCTCGGGCCCACGGGCCGTGGATGTACAGCCATTACGCCGGTCATCACGGAAGTGCTGTTCTCCGTCTCGTTACACGCCGCCCAATCCAGCGCCTCGTGCAAATGGTGTCCGGCCTGCGGCAAAATGAGACCGCCAGGGTCTTCGGTGGATTCCTTGGACTTTGGGGGGGGAGGGATGTTATAACCTGCCTGCTTACCATTGGCTGGGGACTAATGGCAATCCCACAATCCTTTGGGTGTATGTGCTTCCCCAATGAGGGGGGGGGGCGAAGAAATCATTAGCAGATACCTGCATAAATAAAGCTGGCCTGTTTGGAACCGGCTAGAAGAGAGTGAGCAGCAAGGGCTGCTGCTGCTGTTGTGTATATATATGTTATTGTAAATAATTGTTATTTATTTCTATCCTTCAACTCGTGTTGGATTCTTCGTGGCCCTCACAAAATGTAGGTACACCCACAGTGCTGTTAGGGAGGGAGTTCCAAGGTTCTGGCCCAATGACTGTGAAGGAATAGCAATATATTTCCAAGTCAAGATGATGAGTACTTGGAGGAGAACTTCCAGCTGGTGGTGTTCTCATGTACCTCATATAACAGGGCCGACATCGGTCTTTATTATCATAGAATTTACAGTGCAGAAGGAGGCCATTCGGCCCATCGAGTCTGCACCAGCTCTTGGAAAGAGCACCCTACCCAAGGTTAACACCTCCACCCTATCCCCATAACCCAGTACCCCCACCCAACACCAAGGGCAATTTTGGACACTAAGGGCAATTTATCATGGCCAATCCACCTAACCTGCACATCTTTGTACTGTGGGAGGAAACCGGAGCTCCCGGAGGAAACCCATGCACACACGGGGAGGATGTGCAGACTCCACACAGACAGTGACCCAAGCCGGAATCGAGCCTGGGACCCTGGAGCTGTGAAGCAATTGCGCTATCCACAATGCTACCGTGCTGTCTTCTGGCAAAGTAAACCACCACCCATCAGAGCTATATAGTTATCAGCTTCTGTTTAAAAAATTATACAAATAATCTTGTAAAATTAGTCACCATACAATGCGGTATAATTGAGATACCCAACAGGACCTGGCTGCTCATATTCAGATAAACCACAGTGAGTCAAAGCTGCAATACTCCTAGAATGCCATTGCTCAGTGGTTTAGTTTTCTGGTAAACCACTAACTCCCATCATTTATTCTCTGCGTTATCTTTTCTTTCGCTTATTTTCGGCGCAGTTTAATGCAACCCCCGACAAACCAGGGAACATAAAACTGCACAAATTTTATGGATTATTTAGCCCGACTTAACCATTTAAATATCACATATCTGATTTTAGTCATGGGTTGCATTTCAGTTTCTGAGAAATATGTATCAGGGTTGGATTTCAACCCTTCAAAGAGCTGAACCAATCGATGCATATTAATGAGGTAATTACCACGTTATATGGAGTGAAATCTGTTTCGTCTGACATCTCACATTGACTGAAGAATTAGCTTCAAAAATTTCCAAGTGTAGGCGCAGAGATGAAATGAAGATGCGACACAATGATGGGTGTTTCTATAATACTTCATTGTCTAAATAGTATAAATCAAGAAATATTTGCATATTAATTCATTCCCATACTCCTTTCATTGACTAGTTCCAGAGATTTGATACAGTCTCAAACTTTTCCTCAAACCTTCCTTTGGTTCAGCTTGTGGCGGTTTTGAATAATTACAAGTGATTTAGAATATATTTTATTTCAGACATTAAAAGAGAGTTATAGGGTGATTTAAAGATGGAGATTAACTCTGGTGGTGCAGCAGTTATGGTCCTAGGCTCGTACTGACGGCCATGAATTCAAATTCGACCGTGACATGGTTGTGAAATTGAACTTGATAAATCTGTCAATGGTACTAAAATAAAATGACTGTGATAATCCTCATACACAACAAACAGCAGATGCTGGAAATGAGACACAGAAAATGCTGCAAAAGCTCAGCCAGCATGGAGAAAGGGCCAGTTGAGTTTCAGCAGCAGATCTTGTTTCAGGTTTTGAGAAAGAATCTGTACCTGAAATGGAAACTGGGCTGTTCCCTCTGCTGCTACCAGACCTGCTGCGTTTTGACAGTTCTGTGACTATGAAAGCTGTCGGACTGGTATAAAGAAATGCCCTGACCTCTGTGGTGACCCCTTTCTTGTCTGGCCTACTTGTAGTGGCTCTGGTCGGCATTACATAATTGATTCTTCATACTTCATACTACCAAGACGCTCAATTTCTTGAAGAAGGTAGCTCCTGGCCCACCCCACTCCCAGATTCTCAAAGCAACTAATAGGTTCGCCACAAAAAAAGAAAATGCTGGGCAGCATGCTGGCTCAGTGGTTAGCAGAGCTGCCTCATGGCGCCGAGGTCGCAGGTTCAATCCCGGCTCTGGGTCACTGTCCGTGTGGAGTTTGCACATTCTCCCCGTGTTTGCATGGGTTTGCCCCCAAAAGATGTGCAAAGTAGGTGGATTGGCCATGCTATATTGCCCCTTAATTGGAAAAAATGAATTGGGTACTTTAAATTTATTTTTAAATTTTTTTTCAAAAACAGAAAATGCTGGCAACAACAGCAGGTCTGACAGCCTCTGTGGAGAAAGAGGCGAGCTAACATTTCGAGTCTGGATGACTCTTTGTCAAAGCAAAATGAATTGCCTGTGATAATCCTCATGCACAGCAAACTTTGACAAAGAGTCATCCAGACGCGAAACGTTAGCTCCGTTCTCGCTCAACAGACACTGTCAGACCTGGGGCGGCATGTGACTCAGTGGTTAGCACTGGCTAACTGGTTAGCTACTTGAAACCCGGCCCTGGGTCACTGTTCGTGTGGAGTTTGCACATTCTCCCCATGTCTGCGTGGGTTTCACCCCCACAGGCCAAAGATGTGCAGGGTAGGTGGATTGGCCAGGCTAAATTGCCCCTTAATTGGAAAAAAATAATTGGGAACTCTAAATTTATTTTTAAAAAGATACTGTCAGATCTGCTGAGATTGACCAGCATTTTCTGTTTTCGTTTCAGGTTCCAGGATCCATCAGAATTTGTATTTACTATAATAGGTTTGCCAACTGTACTTAGATACTTAAACTTTAGGGCAGCATAGTAGCATAGTGGTTAGCACTGCTGTCTCACAGCACTAGGGTCAGGGTTCAATTCCGGCCTCGGGTGACTGTGGAGTTTACATTTCTCCCCGTGTCTGCGTGGGTTTTCTCCGGGTGTTCCGGTGTCCTCCCACAGTCCAAAGATGGGCAGGTTAGGTGGATTGGCCAGACTAAATTGCCATATTGTGTTAAACTCAAACATATCTCCCCATTCTACAATGGTGATGACTTTAGATGTGATTCATAAAATCGTGTGTGGAGAACACTTGGGTCTATCAACACCTGGATGTTCCCCTCCAAGCAATACACCATCCTGACCTGGAAATATATCGCCATTTCTACACTGTCACTGGGTCAAAATTCTGGAACTCTCTCCCTAATAGCATTGTGGGTGTACCTACCCCTCATGGACAGCAGCGGTTCAAGAAGGCAGCTTCACCGCCACTTTCTCAAGGACACTAAATGCTGGCCTAGTGAGCGACAACCACATCCGATGAACAAATTATAAAGAAGACCTGGGACAACAATTTTAATAACTGGCTTTGGGCTGTGCATAAGCTGCAGGAACTTTTCAGAAGAAGAGAGACAATTGAATGTTCTACTTCAGGTACAGCAAACAAATACTCATATGTTATTATTTATGAAGTTTTCATGAGTTCACTAAACACTACTGACAAATGTTATGAAAATTTTGGGACGTTGTTTTTGTTTTATCCATGAAGAGATTTTGAAGAAAAGAAGTGTTGCTTCCCAAAACTGGGAACTGTCAGAGGATTTGTCATATCCCTTCCTCAACTTTCCAGTGATTTATTTTTGAGCTGACAATGTTTGTCTTTCATCAGGGTTGTGTAGTGATACGGACATTCTCACTGTAGCTGGCATGGGCAGCGTTTTGAGTTGCCATTGACAGGCCTTATGTCTCCCAGGGATGCAAACTGTGTAATGCATGTTCACAGAACTTTTCCAAGATTAGGAATTCTCATCCAGAGTTTGCAGCCGAGTTTAGTCCCTGGAAGGGCGGCAAAAGTTTCAGGCTGGTGTCAGGAATGACAATAAGTGGGCAGCACGGTGGCGCAGTGGTTAGCACTGCGGCCTCACGGTGCTGAGGTCCCAGGTTCAATCCCAGCTCTGGGTCACTGTCTGTGTGAAGTTTGCACATTCTCCCCGTATTTGCATGGGTTTCGCCCCCACAACCCAAAGATGTGCAGGGTAGGTGATTGGCCACACTAAATTGGCCCTTAATTGGCAAAAAGGAATTGGGTAATCTAAATTTATATGAAAAAAAAGGAATGGCAATAAGAGGAGTGACGTGCCCCAGCATCACCTTGGAGAGGGTAATAGAGTAACAATGTAATCTGAGTTACTGAGAAGAGAAGAATCTCGTTTAAAATCCTGGTTCTCTGCTGACTCCGCACCCCTCTACCCAACACCGCCCCCCAACTGCCCCCCAAATTTTGTGCCAATAGTTTCACTGAGATATTGTCACTGCTCTCCTGACTCAGCCTCCGCACCGAGTGACTTCACATCTTCTGTGATTACAACCTCCAACTCAACTCATCTTTTTCCTCCCGAGTTCATTGGCCTCTTGCCTCCCTTAGTCTTTTCCTCTCTCCATATTAGTTCCTCTACCCATATTCATGAGCACCCTATTTCCTTGCCATCTCACATGCAGTTGCAGCTCCCGTCGTGTCAATCTCAGATAAGATGGCAGAGAATTCCATCTCTGTTCACTTCCTTGTATCGCTCTCCAATCATGTCCCTCTTTTCCTTCCTGTTCCCACTTCCTATATGCCCGACCCTGGAAATAGTTCTCTCCCAATTTACAAAAATTCCAAAAGTGTAGCCTTTGACCCTCCTTTCCCCACAGCATTTCCGCAGCTCTCAACCTGATTAACCCCACCTTCATCCCCAGCTTTGATCTCCTACTCATCATTAAAAATCTTACCGGCTCTCACTCTGATTGTCCCCCCCTCCCCCTCCCCCAATACGGCCCCCATCTCCACTCACTTAATTTCGTGCGACATAAACATGAATGGATTTGGCAGACAGCTGGTTACTGACAGATCCGGTTGGATTACATGGAGCACCATCAGGTCCTGCTCTGGTCGGTAGAATGGCTCCCTATTCCACCATTTTTCTGGAATGTGAAGACAAACCCCCAGCTTCTTCTCTCTACTTCAAACCATCTTCTTCAAAATCCATCCCCTCTTCTCCGCTGTCACCCCCAACAACGAGCTCATCGACCAAAAATGCAGTATGGTTTCCATCTGTGCATTGATGACACACAGCACTTCCTCCGCATCACCTCTCTCCACACCTCCACCTTGATTTTTACGTGAAAGGTGCTGCACCAAAACAAGTTGTTTTTAAAGGTGAATAGTATTTGACTGATTTGATTAAGTCATTTGATGAAATAATGGGAAGGGTTGATGAGATTGATGTTGTGGACATGAGCCTCACTTTTACCCTCCACGGGGCAGTGCACAGTGGTGAGGGTACATCGCCCTCACGTGAGGAGGTGGCAGAGGCAGAGAGGTCCCAGGGCGCCGACAGTGGGAGCCGTTCTGAGATCTGAGGCAAATGACCAGCCTCTGGAGCTGATCATCAGGCAGCAGATACTGCATGTCCAGCGGTGGGCCACGGTCACCATGGTCACCAGGACAACAAAGTCAGCAGCTGCCAGCGAGTGGGGGCACCAAGTGGCAGCACCCACAGCCGTATGGTGAAATCACCCTGAGCACAGCAGGGGTGTGTCACCGGTGACATTATTTGCATTCATTACTTAAACATTTGTGTTTGGGATGCCAACTTTGCATGTTCTTTGTTCATTTACAGTAACATAAACATTTATGTTGCTTTAATGAGCTGAGTTGGCTGGATATGTGGCAGATGCAGCACGGCGTTGGATGGAGCTGGTGTTTCGAGTTGGGCCGTCAGAACAATTGTTTGCAAAGGAGGCACTGCCATTGGCTTGAGGAAGTATCTCTGTTTTAGAAGCCTAGCTGAAGGTTCACCGGATCAAAGCAGCCCTGGTGTTCCTGTCTCTGTGAAGGTTCCTGTCATCTGCCTTGACATCCTCACCTTGCCCGTCCCCAAACTCTTCCTCAGTCCCATCACTGGAGTCATCCTCCCGGGCCTGTGGAGCTGCCTCGCTTTTTCTCAGCCTCCTTTGCCAGAGCTAAGTTGTGCAGGGCGCAACATGTGACAAGTATGAGGGAGACACACTCCGGAGGATACTGCAGTGCTCCCCCCTGATCGGTCCAGGCACCTGAAGCGCATCTTCAGCAGCCCGATATTTCTCTCCAGACAGGTCTGACTCTCTCCTCAGTTCTTGGGTGAGGGAGTGGGGTCAGCAGCCACCTTTTCAAGGGAGAGCCCTCTTCACCCAGGAGCCATCCATCCAAGCGTGCAGGAGCCACGAACAGCCATGATTGCTGTGAGGGTCGGACAAAGCTCCCATCTGCAACAACCATAGGTTCACACCAGCACTGCCTGATGCCACCTTCAAAAGGTGGAGGCAGGACGGAGGGACGCTGACAGTCAGGGACCTATACACGGACGGCAGGATCGCAACACTGGACGAACTGACAGAGAAATTTCAGCTAGCCAGTGGGAACGAGCTAAGATATCTGCAACTCAAAAACTTTTTACGAAAGGAGACAAGGACGTACCCACAACCGCCACGACAAACACTACTGGAAGACCTACTGGACGCAAGTATCTTAGATAAAGGGAACTGTAGCGACATGTATGACTGACTGGTAGAAAGGGCCGACACCGTACTGGACCCAACAAGAAAGAAATGGGAGGAGGACCTGGGGATTGAGATAGGGTGGGGACTCTGGCGCGAGGCACTGCATAGGGTCAACTCCACCTCCACGTGCGCAAGGCTCAGCCTGACGCAACTAAAAGTGGGACATAGAGCCCACTTAACAAGAAACCGTATGAGTAGGTTCTTCCCGGAGGTGGAGGATAGATGTGAATGGTGCCAAAGAGGCCCGGCCAACCACGCACACATGTTCTGGTCTTGCCCCAGACTTGTGGAGTACTGGACAGCCTTCTTCGAGGCTATGTCCAAAGTGGTGGGGGCGAGGGTGGAGCCATGCCCGATAGTGGCGATCTTCAGGGTTTCAGACCAGCCAGATCTATTCCTGGAGAGGAGGGCGGATGCCCTTGCCTTTGCCTCCCTGATCGCCCGCCGTAGAATCCTGTTTGGCTGGCGGTCAGCAGCACCACCCAGAGCTGCAGACTTGCTGTCCGACCTCTCGGAATCTCTCCAAATGGAGAAAATCAAATTCGCCATCCGAGGGTCAGACGACGGCTTCCACAGAACGTGGGAGCCATTCACGCAACTGTTCCAGGACCTGTTTGTGGCCAACGAACAAGAGGAAGAATAGCCGGGTGGCCAAGAATCAGGGGAAAATGGTCAGGAATCGGGGGAAGGTAGCCGGGGCATGGAGGGGAGAGATGGACTGGGAGGGGGGGGAACGGCTAAACCTGAGGAGGGAGAGTTGAACCACACGGGGGGGGGGGGGGGGGGGGGGGGGGAAGACAGCTAAACCTGGGGAGAGGGAGGCGAACTGTGGAGGGGGGGAGAATGGGAGAGGAGGGCCGGCGGGGTGGGGCGGGGGCAGGGAAGCGGGAGCCGGAGGGAGGGCACGGGATGCCAAAACGTGCATGACATCTCCAGGAGCGGGGAACGAGGAGAATGGAGATGGAGGACGGGAGGAGCGGCAGAAGCGGGGGCGAGCGTGGGATGGCAGCGAGACCCGTCCGGGAGGGGCGGACGACAACAACACACAGCACAGCCAAATATCGCACACTGTGATTTTCTCCCCGGCACCCAAATGTGGGTGCCCCCCAGTCCCCTGCCCCCCCCCTCCCCCCCCCCCCCCCCCCCCCCCCCCCCCCCGCAGGCAGTCGCCTACTTGGTGTGGGTAATTTTGCCAGATGTACAGAGCTGCCGCTGTCGAGCTGGTGCACAATACCCCACCAGTTATTCTATTTCATATTTTATTATATTTTTTTATGTTGGGGTGTACCCTTCTCCTCTAAATATGTGTCTATATATATATATATATGCTTCTTATTCTGTGTACATAACGGTAATTATACCTTGTTCAAAAACCCAATAAAAACATTTATTTTTTAAAAAACTTCAGCAGCAACCCGGGGTGGGGGGGAGGTTTGTATTGGAGGGGAGGGGTTACTGTTTTTCTCTGTTGTGATAAAATTTGTTGTTGAAAACTTGAATAAAAATTATTTTTTTAAAAAATGATTGCTGTGAGGGCCGCAAGACGTAAGCATTGTGTGAGCTCCGAGGGTAACCGGGCAGAAACTTGGAGGATCTGTATCCTGTGATCACAGACAATCTGAACATTCATTGAGTGGAAGCCATTTTGATGAACAAAAGCATCCAGCGCACCTGCTGGTGCCTTGATGGCCACATGATGTAACCTACTACACCCTGGTTGCAGGGGAACCCAGCCATCACTGTGAAGCCTCTGTCTCTCACTGCAAGGCTAGCCTCATTTCTCTGGCAGTGGATGAATGTGCCGACGTGATTGAAGATAGCATCAGTCACCAGCTTTCTTTTTAAAAATGTCAAATTGAGAGGAAATTTAGTGTGGCCAATCTACCTACCGTGTACATCTTTGGGTTGTGGGGGTGAGACCCACGCAGACACGGGGATAATGTGCAAACTCCACACAGACATTTACCTGGGGCCAGTATCGACCCTGGGTCCTCGGCTCCATGAGGCAGCAGTGTTTTTTAAAATAAATTTAGAGTACCCAATTATTTTTTCAATTAAGGGGCAATTTAGCGTGGCCAATCCACCTAGCCTGCACCTCTTTGGGTTGTCGGCCGACTCCGAGGCATCCCCCATCACCCCACAAGCTTGTGCTGCGAGACTGCCAGGCAACCCTGGGGGGCCCCGCTGCTACTTTTGCGGGCAAGCCAAGCACCCCAACAGCGCTGCCCGGCCCGCTCATCCATCTGCAAAGGGTGCGGCAAAAAGGGCCATATCGTGGCAGTATGCCAGGCCCGGGCAGTCGCTGCGGTCGCTGGAGGCGAATCGGGACCGCCATCACAACCCTCTCCACGTGCCACGTGCGGCCAGCGGGCGCCGCCATCTTGCCCCTCAGACACCACGTGCGATGGATGGGCACCGCCATCTTGTGCACCCCCAGCCATGTGCGACCAGTGGGCGCCGCCACCTTGGCCGGACTCTCATGACCCCGATTCGGATGACCGCACACCGCCCGAGGAAAATCTCCAACTTCTGCCACGACTCGCCTCGGTGACCCTGGACCAGTCTCGGCCCCGAACGCTCTCGACCGCGACGACGACCGTGCTCATCAACAGACATGAACCATCCTGTCTGATCGACTCCGGGAGCACAGAGGGCTTCATACACCCCAACATGGTAAGGCGCTGTTCTCGTCCCATCCACCCAGTTAATCAACGAATCTCCCTGGCCTCCGGGTCTCATTCAATGGAGATCAAATGGTTCTGCATAGTGAACCTCACGGTCCAGGGAAGGGAGTTTAAAAATTCCCGACTCTACGTCCTTCCCCACCTCTGCGCTGCCACGCTCCTAGGGTAAGATTTTCAATGTAACCTCCAAAGCTTAACTTTTAAATTCGGTGGCCCTATACCCCCCCTCACTGTCTGCAACCTCGCGACCCTCAAAGTCGATCCGGCTTCCCTGTTTGCGAACCTCACCCTGGATTGCAAACCCGTCGCCACCAGGAACAGACGGTACAGTGCCCAGGACCAGACCGTTATTAGGTCGGAAGTCCAGCGGTTACTGAAGGAAGGTATTATCGAGGCCAGCAACAGCCCCTGGAGAGCTCAGGTAGTGGTTATAAAGGCCGGGGAGAACCACAGGATGGTCATCGATTATAGTCAGACCATCAACAAGTATACGCAGCTCGACGCGTACCCTCTCCCCCGCATATCCGATCTGGTCAACAAGATCGCACAATACAAGGTCTTTTCCACGGTGGATTTCAAGTCCGCCTACCATCAGCTCCCCATCCACCCTAGCGATTACAAATACACTGCTTTCGAAGCAGTTGGGTGGCTCTACCACTTCCTAAGGGTTCCATTTGGTGTCACGAATGGAGTCTCGGTCTTCCAACGAGAGTTGGACCGAATGGTTGACCGGTACGGTTTACGGGCCACGTTTCCTTACCTCGATAACATCACCATCTGCGGCCACGACCAGCAGGACCACGACACCAACCTCCAAAAATTCCTCCATACCGCAAAAATCCTTAACCTCACAGATAACAAGGATAAATGCGTGTTCAGCACCGACTGTCTAGCCATCCTTGGCTACGTAGTGCATGATGGAGTCATACGCCCAGACCCTGAACGCATGTGCCCCCTCATGGAGATTCCTCTCCCCCACTGCTCCAAGGCCCTGAAACGCTGCCTGGGATTTTTTCCATATTATGCCCAGTGGGTCCCCAATTATGCGGACAAGGTCCGCCCACTAATCCAATCCACGGTTTTTCCCCTGTCCATAGAGGCCCGCCAGGCCTTCAGCCGCATCAAAGCGGACATCGCAAAGGCCACGATGGACGCCATCGACGAATCCCTCCCTTTCCCCCAGCAGCGCAGGTACAGAAGGCAGCTGCTGGGGAGACACAGGCTCTTATACTCCGCCTTGCTGGGCGGAACCAGTAGGCAGGCTTAATCAGTGAAACAACAGTCTCAGGTACCTCCCACACCAATGGTCTTACAGCATTATTCAGGGTACCGTAATACCACTAATATCGACTACCACAATGGGGAGTGAGTGGGAATATGGAGCTCAGGCAGATGATAAGTCAGGATCACATGGAATGAAGGAGCAGGTCCAAGGGGGTGTATGATCTATTTCTGCTCCTATTTCTTGAAGTTTTATACAAAACTCAGAAACATAGTGAACAATGAGGGGGAGAGTAACAAGACTTCGGGAGATCATTCACAATTGGTGGATGGTGCAGCCATGGCAGAAGAAATTTGGGCAGCGATGCATTTTGATGGGAATAATGAGGAAAGTCAATATGAATTCAACCATGAAGTGGTAAAGATGGCACAGGGACACGGAGTGCCTGAGGGTGTATGTATATAAATCTTAACAAGTGGCAGGACAAGTTGAGAAGCCTGTTAAAAAAAAACATGTGCAGGGCAGCACGGTGGGCTAGTGGTTAGCACAGCTGCCTCACGGCGCTGAGGTCCCAGGTTCGATCCCCGGCTCTGGATCACTGTCCGTGTGGGGTTTGCACATTCTCCCCGTGGCTGCATGGGTTTCGCCCCCACGACCCAAAAATGTGCAGAGTAGGTGGATTGTCCGCACTAAATTGCCCCTTAATTGGAAAAAATAATTGGGTAATCCAAATTTATTTTTAAAAAACATATGAGGTACATGGTTTATTAATAGAGGAATAGAGTACAAAAGCAAGGAAGTTTTGTTATTTATTTTTAGAGAAAATTGCTGAAGTATTGGACGGGAATTTTCCATGGAGGCGGAGTGAGGTGAGGAGGTGGAGTGGGGTGAGGAGATTGATGTGTAGGCTTGAGAGATGAACAGACACTTCCAACACAGATGAAGGTTCAACTCAATTTTATTAACTACTTCTAACTAACTAACACACGATGACTGTGGGTCTAAATAATGCTAACTTGAACTAGAGACCTGAGCCTTGTCCGAACCAGTTGATTCTCTCAGCACGTGTTGTGAGTCAAGTCACTCAGGTAATTCAGAGGTCAATAAGGACATTCTGTTGGCATAACAAAGCCGTCACTTGAATTAGGAAAACTTCCAAATAAGACAGCAGAGGATCACATGGATACATACCCACCATGAGAGAATCTCTTCCTCCTCTGGCTCCACCTCAATGTGAATGAACTTGCATTGATACGGTTCCTTATCACACCTTCCGAACATCTCAAAGTGCCTCAGCACAAATGAATTTCTTTTGAAATGTGGTCATTAATGTTATGCAGATGGTTCACTGCAGATAAAATAGACATTCAACACCAGAGACTCAGACACATACAACAGTGTGAGTGACTCCGTCAGAACTCAAGCGTGCACTAACCACAAGACTTGAACAAAGAAGCAGCAGCATTAAAACCACCGAGACGCCAGATATGTATCAGTGTGTACCACCATGAAAATGGGCCACCTCTGACTGTAAAAAGGGGAAAAACAGTAGTTGCTTTTATCTGGAGCTGTAACTTCCTTTCATTACTCTACGTCTGGCTTGAGAAGAACTTCTGTCTGACAAGTATCAATAATATGCATTGCACATGAGAACAACAAAATATGTTTTGATGTCTGCGGGTCGTGCTATTTTTAAAGATGCAGGCACACTCAGAGTCTGAATTGTGTCAGACTCACATTTTTGAGTGTCACGGATTCTCGCACGAGAACCATTTTGAATTTGGAGCTCTGTGAATCTTAGGGGGAATCTTTGGCAGTGCAATGTAGGCAATTATATCCTGGTATTCCCCTGGTACTCCCCTGTACCTTCATCTGGTCACTGCATGAAGAAAGATTGGGGTCTGTGATGAATTGAGTTCATGGCCAGCAGCAGACCCGGGATTTTCATGTTGGGCAGAGGTGAACAATAGGACAGGGACCAGTTGCACTGATGTTCTCACTTTTTTATAGCTGTCAGAGATTCTGATGTTATTTACTTTCAACGCTGGAAGGGGCCACCCAAGTGCTTGGGAACATATTTAAATGAGGTGACGATGACACTGTGGCATTGAGGTAACACCTTGACCCTCCCTGATCCTGGGTAGTATCACAATAGGGAATGAAGAAAAACTCAGACATTGAAACCTATCGCTGATTTAGCACCATGAGCGGAAATTTACTTCCCTTCAACCTCACCAGGGTTGCTATCAGTCAATCCGTTTCAGTCCATTGCATTGGTGGGGGGAAGGAGGAGTCTAAGGGTGGAATTCTCACATCTGGGACTAAGCCCTGTGACGTGTGCGGGGATAGGAAGTGTTTCCCGCATCAGGATATCCCGCACGGTCCTCCAGCCCTGATGTAATTAATTATGCACCTGGGGGTTTTGTGCTGTCTTCCTTGGTGGGGTGGGCTTTATAGCAAGTGCCCTGCCGTCACATCCAAGCACCATATTTAAAACGTGCCTGGACATCCACAATGTCAGAACAAAACCTGAGAGATGCCTGTAAGATCGTCCACCGCCCAGCTCTGAAATTCAATGTCGCCTCCTGTACCATTCTGAGGTGTACAGGGATGTGACCTATGTGGGAGGAAGTGTCCAAGCAGGGAATCCAATGCTGCAAAGGGATAGGTGGATGAATACGTCGATGGGGCCCACAAGAGGTGGACAACATCCATGGTCACACAATGCACGAAGACCCCAAAATTTCAGGGTCCAAGGACCAGTGACAGTGTCATGACCTGCCTCATAGCCCCACTGCAGAGCACCAACACTGCGAAGAGTGACACTGTGTCTCCTTCACCCTTCAGCAGGTATCGGACACTACATGGCACGTGGGTGGGGGTGGGGGGATGTTGTGGCGGGAGTTGTAGACACAGAGGGAACCAGTAGCTTCCACCAATCACATTCCTGCATGAGCCTTCCTCCTTTCATGTGGATATGCTCAGTGCTATGGAGGGAGCTGGTCCACGACCCTTCAACCCAAATCACACCAGCAATGACCTCCACACAAAAGTGGGCGGTCTTACGAGGAGAGGAATGAGGAATGAACCACATTCCAGTGCTCCCATCCATGCAACATGCAACCCCTCTCAAACACTGTCTCTTCTTTGATCAGGAGAAGATCCATCACAATCATGTCAAATATGAAAGGACGGGAGGGGTGGTGGGGGTCCAGCATTCCTGTGGGCACTCACAGAGTTTACATGGGAGCACAGCAAAGCCATTGGTGATGTCACTTGCACACTTGTTTCTCACTTACAGGTGCTTCCAGGAAGAGACCAAGGCCCGAGAAGGAGGGGCAGGAGGAGAACTCCCGATCAGCCCCCAGCCCCAGCACAGCCCAGAGGTCAGCCAGCAGTGTAGCTATCTGAGATGGCCACCTGCAAAGGACCATGGGAATTATGGCCAACCCAGAACTCAGGCAGATACAGAGCTTCTGGGTATTTGAAATGCAGGTAGCTAGAGCTGACCAATACCTCCGCTCGTTTGCATTCTAATGGCCCATTTCCCCAGAATAATAGAACATAGAACATAAAACAGTACAGCACAGAACAGGCCCTTCGGCCCTCGATGTTGTGCCGAGCAATGATCACCCCACTCAAGTCAACGTATCCACCCTACACCAGTAACCCAACAACCTCCCCCCATTAACCTTATTTTTTTATAGGACACTAAGGGCAATTTATCATGGCCAATCCACCTAACCCGCACATCTTTGGACTGTGGGAGGAAACCGGAACACCCAGAGGAAACCCAAGCACACACGAGGAGGACGTGCAGACTCCGCACAGACAGACAGTGACCCAGCCGGGAATCGAACCTGGGACCCTGGAGCTGTGAAGCATTTATGCTAACCACCATGCTACCGTGCTGCCCTTAAACTTCACTGCACTAGGACTGCACTCCAGAAACCGTTACAGCCACAGACTGATCGGCACCACTGCCTTTACTCAGAGAGCCCAACTGCCAAGGTCAATGACCGCTAAGGACCCGTCCACCCACCAAGGCACCCGCTCCTTTATTGGCTGAAATCGAAGGCAGTGATCAAAGCCCTGTCGAATTATTGGGTCCAAGATTAAGGACTGCCCCAAAGAGTACGAAACTCAGAAGGATAAAAAGGGACACAGCCATGTGTTCAGCCTCTTTTGGACCCGACCTGTGCCAGCCTCCTTTGAATCTGGCCAGTGCCAGCCTAACTGCAGCATAATGACCAGACAGCCAAGTTCAAGACCAACGATCGCTACCTGACGGATGTGCCCAGCAGAGACAGAGCCACTTCTTCAAACCAGCCACGTGAGATCATGACAAAGGCCTTATCCACTTGTACAGTGCCGGTCGCCTGAAGTTAAGTATAGGTTATTGTAGTTGATAGGCGCCTCACGGCGCTGAGGTCCCAGGTTCGATCCCGGCTCTGGGTCACTGTCCGTGTGGAGTTTGCACATTCTCCCCGTGTCTGCGTGGGTTTCGCCCCCACAACCCAAAAATGTGCAGAGTAGGTGGATTGGCCACGCTAAATTGCCCCTTAATAGAAAAAATAATTGGGTAATCTAAATTTATAAAAAAAAAAAATTATAGTTGATAGGTGTAGTTTAACTTGCAGTATATTGTGCTTGCATGTCGAAGTAACCCTTGTGTCTAAATAAACCATCTTTGAACGTGAACTGACTAACTGGTTGTGTGGTCATTTGACCGATATACGGGAAAGTCTTGTGGTTCAGTAAGACAAACAGAAACACCCACAGTATTGGCAAAGCTGTTGGGACATAACATC
This sequence comes from Scyliorhinus canicula, assembly GCF_902713615.1. NCBI lineage: Eukaryota > Metazoa > Chordata > Chondrichthyes > Carcharhiniformes > Scyliorhinidae > Scyliorhinus > Scyliorhinus canicula. The sequence goes on from NC_052150.1 coordinate 50,732,436, forward strand.
ATATCATAAAAAGAGCCTCAGTGTCTATTGGCGACTCTGAAGAGCAACATTATTGGTGACGCTCGTGGGATAATATTCCATTAAATTGGTGTGCTGAATGTATTATACCAATAATCCACCAGTGTATTTGTATCTGTGCTGTTGCCCATGTATTTGTATCTGTGCTATGCTGTTGCCCTTGTGGGCTTCTCCTATGGGCCATTGTAAGGCATTATCCATAGGGGAACATGTTGGAATGTTGGGAGCATGTATGGGCTCCGCCAATGGCTCCTCCCCTTGGAGGGAGGTATAAAGAGCAGTCAACCTGTATGCGGTCCTCAGTATTGGTACAGTCGCAGGCAGGCACTGTTCTAAGTTGATTAAAACCATGGTTTACTTCTACTCATGTCTCGAGTGAATTGATGGTTGCATCAATTGGCAACAGCAGGAAGTGGAAGAGGAGAACTCCACACTGTTCGAGGCATCACAGCGCTTACTTGAACCCTCCACCAGCTCAGGTGGACACACCATGTGGGTATTAATGGTAGTTCACAAAGGGTCTCACACCGGGGGGCAGCATGGTGACGCAGTGGGTTAGCCCTGCTGCCTCATGGCGGTGAGGTCCCAGGTTCAATCCCGGCTCTGGGTCACTGTCCGTGTGGAGTTTGCACAGTCTCTCCGTGTTGCGTGGGTTTCGCCCCCACAACCCAAAGATGTGGAGGCTAGGTGGAATGGCCATGCTAAATTGTCCTTTAATTGGAAAAACTGAACTGGGTACTCTAAATTTAAAAAAAAAAATTAAAATGTATGCGTGGGTCTCACCCCCACACCCCAAAGATGTGCCGATTAGGTGGACTGGCCACGCTAAATTGTCCCTTAATTGGAAAAATAATTGGATACTCTTAACTTTTTTTTAAAAAAGGAAGGCTCTCACAATCTGGTGATCTCCACACGGACACATATCCACGACAGGCGGAAGAAGGGTCAGCCAGTTCCTCGGTTCTCGGAGGACAGCTGGGGAAGAGGCATTTGTGAGCTGCAAGTCCAGAGAATCCTCTAGAATCGGCCTCCAAAAGCATGGTGGAGAGTCAGCGAGAGGAGAGGGGGGACACACCAGGAAGAGTTGCTGGAGACCCTCCACAGAGTAGGATGTGAGTCACAGTCCGTCCACCTGCTCTCTGATGAAGTGGTGCTACATGTCTCCATAGTAAGATGATGGGACCCTGGTCGAGCAGTACAGCCTCTTTCTGTCAGTGATGTGCACAAACTTGCACTCCAGCAGCATTGCTATGGGTAAGTTCAAGCAGTGTCAATGCACCTCGACGTCCCTCCAGGTCCCCCTTCCCCTCAAGGAGACAGGCCGGACCCTCAGGCACCTGACAAGAGATGGTGCAGCAGTTGGACATCCTTGGGTCATCCACCATCAGAGGTTGTCCACTCCCTCCAAATCCCCTCAGCCTGTGACTCCTTCAGCCTCGTCCTCTGTCACTGTGGAGGGAGCAGCTGGCCCACAGCGGGGCAGCCCAAGTCAGCCGGGGGTATTCACGCCTCAGCTCTCCAGAGGACTGCCGCTGAGGTCACCAAAGGCAACAGGGGGACAACTCCACAGGCTGTCACCACCCCTGCTGTGGATGTCCCGGCAGCACCAAGAAGAGGTAACGGCCAAGGAAAATAAATCTATTTTGGTCACACGTTGTTGCACAGGTGGACACCGTCACTGTATTATCTGCAAACAGATTCACTCACTAAATAAAACTGCTATTGTATTTCAACATCAATATATTGGACAGAATTTTTAAAGAGTGCTGCCCCAATTTAAGAAATAAAATTGGACCCCCCCCCCCCCTCCTTGAAGTGGTCTGGCAGTGCCAGGACCAGTCCCTGGGTATGGCCCCTCTCCCTCCAGGGGCTGTACTCACCTGTGCACTTCCGGCTGGTTCTATTCAGCGACCTGTCATGATTCACAATGGCATGTCCTCACATTGAGGTGAATGGACAATTGAATGTCGGGATCAAATAGGCATAAATTTCCGATACTAAGATTCAAATTAATACAAATTAGAATCCCGGCCTTTAAAGTCGGGATTCCCGCTAAGCCATTGGGGGTGGCGGGGACAATCGATTGGAAAACTCGCCCCTGCATCAAAACCGTTTTGTGACTCCTGCTCGATTCTCCACCCTCATTAAATTCCTCCTGGGCTGGGCAGCACGGTGGCGCAGTGGTTAGCACTGCTGCCTCACGGCAGGCACTGAGGACCCGGGTTCGATCCCGGCCCCGGGTCACTATCCGTCTGGAGTTTGCACATTCTCCCTGTATCTGCACGGTTTTCACCCCCACAACCCAAGGATGTGCGGGTTAGGTGGATTGGCCACGTTAAATTGTCCCTTAATTGGAAAATAATAATTGGGTACTCTAAATTTGTTTTTAAATTCCCCCCGGGTTAGCAAGACCTCTCCAACCTTCTCTTCCCCACCTTTTGTGTCCGTGTTTAGTTCTGTGTCTCCACCAAGTATCCTCGCCACCCTTTCTACCGATACCACTACATCCTCATCTGCCCACCCCACCGGTTCCCCCACCCCCACCCCGGCCCTTTAAGACCTCCACCTCCCACTTACACCTAAACTTGAAGCAGGTCCGAAGCATCATCGAAAATCTTGGAAGATGGAGCCAGCTCAAGGAGAAGTCCCTGTCGCTCCATGAAGATCTGAAGCAGCAGCAAAGTTGTAGCTGCTGTGTGGATATCTCCCACCTTCTGGGAGCTGCTTCACGACGGAGATATGTGTGTGAGGATTCACCCGCCATTCGATATTTGTGTGCCTCCAAAGTCAGGTAGCTGTAGGCCTCCAGCATCTTCTTCTCATGGATGGCTGCAGCCTTAGCAAGGCCCTACAGGTACTGGCAGCGTGAAAATAATTGTTGGGCCTCTTGCCAAACTCTCCACCCGCCTGCCATATATTGCGCTGGAGGGCCATGGGGGAATTCTTCCCTAAGTCCCTGAAATATTTCCTGCATACATAGAACATAGAACATAGAACATAGAACGATACAGCGCAGTACAGGCCCTTCGGCCCTCGATGTTGCACCGACATGGAAAAAAAACTAAAGGCCATCTAACCTACACTATGCCCTTATCATCCATATGCTTATCCAACAAATTTGTAAATGCCCTCAATGTTGGCGAGTTCACTACTGTTGCAGGTAGGGCATTCCACGGCCTCACCACTCTTTGCGTAAAAAACCCACCTCTGACCTCTGTCCTATATCTATTACCCCTCAATTTAAGGCTATGTCCCCTCGTGCTAGCCACCTCCATCCGCGGGAGAAGGCTCTCGCTGTCCACCCTATCTAACCCTCTGATCATTTTGTAGAATGTCCCTGAATGTCCTCATTATTCCTGCTACTCTAAGGTGTCATGTGCCTCTAGTCCTTGGCAATGTTATAGATATTGTAGTCAGTCTGGACTGAGGGCCTCACTGGGTCAGCATGGTTCCTGCGCACCTAAAATCTTTTCTCGTGTAGAAGCAGTTTCCAAATTCAAGCATAAGAGCCTGAAACTGGCAGCATCTCCAGTTTGGAGGAAATCTGGCTTGGAGCCTGTGATGATATGATCTGCATACTCGTTTGCCATTGGGCCAGAACGTCGGCTTACCATTGGCCCTGGTCGGTCATGTGCCTCTCGACCGATTGGCCAAGAGGCTGAGTTAACCACGCCTCTATCAACGAGGTATAAATGCTCAGAAGCCTGACGATCGTCCCTTTCCACTGTAGACGATCGCCAGGCTGTGTTCTAGTTAATTAAAGCCTGACATTGGTAAATCACTCGCCTCGCGTGCAATCGATGGTGCATCAATTTAATTAACTACAACTTTGAAGATGGAGTTCCGCATCAAGCCCGAATGCCTCCGCATCAGCCCGCAAACTCCGAACTCTACAGAACTTTTCAAACTCTGGCTGACTTGCCTCGAAGGGTTCCTGGCATCTACAACCACCCCCCCCCACCGGGGCACAGAAGCTGCACGTCCTCCACTCCAGCGTGGGTATTGACGCTTACTCAATAATCGAAGACGAAACAGATCATGATGACGCTATACGGAAGCTAAAAGGACAATTCATCAAACCGATCAACAGGGTATTCGCTCGACATCTGCTGGCCACCAGAAAGCAGGTCCCCGGTGAGTCTCTAGACCAATACGCCCGGGCCCTCTATGCCCTGGGGAGAGGTTGCGCCTGTGAAGCGGTGTCCGCTACAGAGCACATGGAGCTACTCGTCAGAGACGCTTACGTGGCTGGGATGCTGTCTCCCGTGATCCGCCAGCGGATGCTGGAAAGAGACGAACTCAGTTTAATGGAGACGTTGACTCTCTCCGCCTCCCTGGAGGTCGCAGATCTAAGCGCTCGCACCTATGACCCTGGCCAGGCCGCCTCCTGGCACGCTTCCCACCAGCTACCCACCGCTCCCGGCCTCCCTCAGGCTTGTGCCGCGGGGCGCCCCGATAAATCCGCGGGGCCCCGCTGCTACTTTTGTGGGTACGCTAAGCACCCTCGCTCGCGCTGCCCAGCCCGCTCCGCCCTCTGTAAGAGCTGCGGGAAGAAGGGCCACTACTCCACGGTCTGCCAGGCCAAAACGCTGGCTGCAGCTTTTCTGGAAGCTGCGCAGCACTCTCCCCCCCTCCCCCAGGCCTCTGCGAACGGCCTGTGTGCCTCTCTCTCTCCCCCAGGGCCCCTCCAGCCGCTCCCGACTCGCGCCCCGCCGGCCAACAAGCGCACCTCCCCGGCCCCTCCAGGCCTCTGCCTGCCCGCCGCGCACGTTTCTCCCCCCCGCCCCCGGGCCCCGGCGCCCGACCGGCTCGCCTCTCCGGGCCCCCCCGGTCCCTGCCTGCCCGCAGCGCGACTCGGCTCCCCCCGCCCCCGGCCCCCCGCACCCGGCCCGCGGGCCTTACCTCCTCCCACAGCTGATGCACCTAGCCGGCGTCCTGGAGCCGGCTTCCGCATCCCCACCGCTGATGCTTGTTACTCGCCTCCTGGAGCCGGCCTGCGCGCCTCTCCGCTCACAGCGCCGGCAACGCTAGCTCCGCCTCTAGCGGCCACGAGGGCTTCCTGGGCGCCGCCATCTTGGGGTGCCGACCCCACGTGCGGGTCCTGGGCGCCGCCATCTTGGGGCCCCGACCCCACGTGCGGGTCCTGGGCGCCGCCATCTTGGGGAACAGACCTCATCTGGGGATCCTGGCCACCGGCTTCCACATCTGCCACGCAAGGTCCCTCCAGCATGGAATCGGACAGCGACGACGGATTTTCTCCACGGCTCGCGGCCGTTCACCCCACATATGGATCCTGGCCACCGACTTCCACATCTGCCACGCAAGGTCCCTCCAGCATGGAATCGGACAGCGACGACGGATTTTCTCCACGGCTCGCGGCCGTTCAGCTCGACCAGTCTCATCCACGCACGCTCGCCAAAACGACTACGCTGATCCACCTCAACGGCCACAAGACGGACTGCCTGCTGGACTCCGGGAGCACGGAAAGCTTCGTTCACCCTGACACGGTAAGACGCTGCGCGCTCCCTGTCCATCCCGTAACACGCAAAATCGGTTTAGCCTCAGGTTCGCACTCCGTCCACATCACCGGGTGCTGCATCGCGGACCTCACGGTCCAAGGGAAGGTTTTTAAAAATGATAAATTCCTTGTCCTCCCTGACCTTTGCGCACCGGCACTCCTAGGACTGGACTTCCAGTGCAACCTGCAGAGCTTGACTTTTCAATTCGGCGGCCCTATACCCCCCTCACTGTCTGCAGCCTCGCGTCCCTCAAAGTAGACCCTCCCTCCCTGTTTGCTAACCTCACCCCCGATTGCAAACCCGTCGCCACACGGAGCAGACGGTACAGCGCCCAGGACCGATCCTTCATCAGGTCCGAGGTCCAGAGGTTGCTGACAGAAGGGGTCATCGAGGCCAGCAACAGTCCCTGGCGAGCCCAAGTGCTGGTGGTCCGGACGGGGGAGAAAAACCGGATGGTCATCGATTATAGCCAAACCATCAATCGGTTTACGCAGCTGGACGCGTATCCTCTCCCCCGTATCTCTACCATGGTAAACGTGATCGCGAGATATAAGGTCTTCTCAACTGTGGACCTTAAGTCCGCTTACCACCAGCTCCCCATCCGCGCGAGTGACCGACTGTACACCGCGTTCGAGGCTGACGGGCGCCTCTACCACTTCCTTAGGGTTCCGTTTGGTGTCACGAATGGGGTCTCGGTCTTCCAACGGGAGATGGACCGAATGGTCGACAAGTACGGATTACAGGCTACCTTCCCGTACCTTGATAATGTCACCATCTGCGGCCACGACCAGCAGGACCATGACGCCAATCTCCAGAAATTCCTCCAAACCGCAAAACTCCTTAACCTCACGTACAATAAGGATAAGTGCGTGTTCAGCACCGACCGCCTAGCCATCCTCGGCTACGTAGTGCGTAACGGAGTGATAGGCCCCGATCCCGAACGCATGCGCCCCCTGATGGAACTCCCTCTCCCCAATACCCCCAAATCTCTCAAACGCTGCCTGGGGTTTTTCGCATACTACGCCCAATGGGCTCCCAACTACGCGGACAAGGCCCGTCCCCTCATGCAAACCACGACCTTCCCGCCGTCGACGGAGGCCTGTCAGGCCTTTAGCCGCATCAAAGCGGACATCGCAAAGGCCACGATGTGCGCCATCGACGAGGCCCTCCCCTTCCAGGTCGAGAGCGACGCATCTGAAGTAGCTCTGGCGGCCACCCTGAACCAAGCGGGCAGACCCGTGGCCTTCTTCTCCAGAACCCTCCAGGCTTCCGAACTCCGCCACCCCGCTGTGGAAAAGGAAGCCCAGGCCATAGTCGAAGCCGTGCGACATTGGAGGCACTATTTGGCCGGCAGGAGGTTTACCCTCCTCACAGACCAACGGTCAGTAGCCTTCATGTTTGATAATGCACAAAGGGGCAAGATCAAAAATGACAAGATTTTACGGTGGCGGATCGAGTTGTCCACGTACAACTATGATATCTTGTATCGTCCTGGGAAGCTCAATGAGCCTCCTGATGCCCTGTCCCGCCGTACCTGCGCCAGCGCGCAGATAGACCGCCTCCGCTCCCTCCACGCGGACCTCTGCCATCCAGGGGTGACCCGCCTATACCACTTCATTAAGGCCCGCAACCTGCCCTACTCTATCGAGGAAGTCAGGACAGTAACCCGTGACTGCCACATCTGCGCCGAGTGCAAATCGCACTTCTACCGCCCCGAGCGCGCACACCTGATCAAAGCATCCCGCCCCTTTGAACGTCTCAGCATTGACTTCAAGGGGCCCCTTCCCTCTAACAACCGCAACATTTACTTCCTGGCGGTTGTCGACGAACACTCCCGCTTCCCCTTTGCCATTCCCTGTCCTGACATGACCACATCGACCGTCATTAAGGCCCTACTCTCCATCTTCTCGCTGTTTGGCTACCCCGAGTACATTCACAGCGACCGGGGGTCCTCATTTATGAGCGACGAGCTGCGTCAATTCCTGCTCGTCAGGGGCATCGCCTCTAGCAGGACGACCAGCTATAACCCTCGGGGTAACGGACAGGTCGAGCGGGAGAATGGTACCATCTGGAAGACCATACTACTGGCCCTCCGGTCTAGAAATCTCCCTATTTCCCGATGGCAAGAGGTGCTCCCCGATGCGCTGCACTCTATCCGCTCACTGCTCTGTACTGCTACTAATCAGACACCTCATGAACGTCTTCTTGTTTTCCCCAGGAAGTTGTCCTCCGGATCCCCTCTCCCGACGTGGCTGGTCACCCCCGGGCCCATCTTGCTCCGGAAGCATGTGCGGGTGCACAAGTCCGACCCGTTGGTGGAGCATGTCCAGTTACTCCACGCTAACCCGCAGAACGCGTATGTGGAGTACCCCGACGGTCGGCAGGACTCGGTCTCCCTCCGGGACCTGGCACCCGCCGGCCTGCAGCCCCCCCCCCCCCCCCACCACTGACCCCCCTCCCCTTTTTCACCCCAGCACCCCACTCAGCTTCCCCATCCCTCATCCATGGCGTCTCCGCGGCCAGCTCAGGTGACGGAGACTACTCGAGGTCTATCGCTCCCGGACTCCAGGACATCAGCAGGACCATCAGCCGATCCGACGACACCTCCTCCACTACGGCGCTCGGCCAGGACGTCAAGGACCACCAAACGACTGATCGAATCCTTCTAGAGTTCTACGGTCCCATGGACTTCCTTTTGTAAATATTGTTATGTCTGGGCCAGTGGCAAGCCCCCAAATTCGACAAGGGTACGGAGAGAAAATTATTCTCCCGACGGCTACTCATATCATCAGTTCTTCCCCCCCCCCCACCCCGGGTCTCGTTCACACCCCCCCCCCGCCTTCCTTCTCCGTAAGGGGTGAATGTGATGATATGATCTGCATACTCGTCTGCCATTGGGCCAGAACGTCGGCTTACCATTGGCCCTGGTCGGTCATGTGCCTCTCGACCGATTGGCCGAGAGGCTGAGTTAACCACGCCTCTATCAACGAGGTATAAATGCTCAGAAGCCTGACGATCGTCCCTTTCCACTGTAGACGATCGCCAGGCTGTGTTCTAGTTAATTAAAGCCTGACATTGGTAAATCACTCGCCTCGCGTGCAATTGATGGTGCATCAGAGCCATTGGGATTGCAAATGGTTCTCACTTTGATAAATAGGTGTGGGTCCAGGTGGAGCTAGAGAGGTGGAGGCTTCTTCACATTGCCTCGTTTCTGATCTGAAGAGGAGATTCCCAAGTATTTCCTGCCATTACTGAATCAGTAAGACTGCAAGTAACTTCCACTTATATAGAACTTGTGTCCAGCTTTGGTAAACAATAGGAAACGCTGAACAAAAATAATAGAGTATTATGTTAGTTATGGATGCCGTCTCTTCACCTTTTATGTCGCTTCAGGGGTCCTGCTACTGCCAGGTTGTTGAGCTCTCTGATACATTACTCACATTATTTAAAGTAAGGGAGGCCCAGAAAAGTCAATGTTAGGCAGCTCTCTTTCTACCACACTTCCCAGACAGGAAGGTCCCTCGTACTCACATGGCACCTCACCACCCACCCCCCACGGCATTGGCTGGCATTTTGTTAGTGTTCTCTTTGAGGCTGGAGAAATACCCCTGAAAATATTTTCCCTGAGATCAGGTTACGTTCATTTAGAGAAAAATACTCCCCTCATTCGACACAAATCATTCCCACTGGAGAATTCCTTGATGATTTGATCGGATATGCCCTCTCCTTCTCCCCCTTCCAAAGTCTTCCATACTCATCTTCGGAGCCAATAAATGGAATAACAACGGGGCCAGTATTAATTTATACTCCCTGATGGGAGGCATGGTGGTACAGTGGTTAGCACTGCTGCCTCACGGTGCTGAGGACCGGGGTTCAATCCTGGCCCCGGGTCACTATCTGTGCAGAGTTTGCATATTCTCCCCGTGTCTACATGGATCTCACCCCCACAACCCAAAAGATGTGCAGGGTAGGTGGATTGGCCTCACTAAATTGCCCCTTAATTGGAATTTTAAAAAAAAAATTATAAGCACTGCTGGCCTTAAGGTATAAGCTGACCAGGTTCGAGTGGATCTGCTCCAAAAAGTAAAGTTTCAGTTTCCATTTCCACTTTTGGCTAGGTTCCTACACATGCTGCACTTTACACTTGAACAAGCTCCATCCCAACAAAAGGTTGAATCCCAACAGATACTTTGCTGAGAAGTGTCTGCGAACAATTGCTTCCAGCTGATTTCAGAGTTTGAATCGGCGTGACATAATCTAAAACATAAGCAGGTCATTGTGGTTCTCTTATTTCCCCTTACACCAATCATAGCACACAATGTCCACATTCACAGAATGCTTTTTACTCCGAGAGATCTCCGAGCACAACATCACTGGGCCCTTGCCCTCAGGCAACCAGTCACCCAGAGGAGATTGATAAGTGGCGCATAAGCAAATAGCCCCTTTCCTTCTGGCACCCCTCTAACCACTTCTACATTCATAATAAGGTAGGAGTTACCCTACCATAAATATCAGACCAATTATTTTTGCATTAAGCTTTTTTAAGGAACATTTTGGCAGCTTCAAGTTGGTGGTTCATTGCTTTCTCATCACAACTTTTGTGCTCCGGTTCTTCACTTTTCTCCATACTTGGACATAACCTGAAGACGATCAGGCGATAGATTCTGATGTAAGGTTTGCTTTTGAAAATCCAATGTAGGCCCACACTTGACACAAGAAGAGTCACGCGGACCTGAAACATTAGCTCTAATTTCTCCCTCCACAGATGCTGCTGAGTTTCGCCAGCATTTTCTGTTTTTGCTTCTGATTCCAGCGCCCACAGTATTTTGCTTTTCTTTTAATTTTGTTTATTGATCAAGGCTGCTGCAACTGGCTATTGAGCGAGGGACCAATATGCTGGTCCCATTGCAGTCGCAGAGTAACTGTTTCTCTTTGGGCACACTGTGGAAAGCCATTAGCAGGACGATTGGCTTTGCAAGAGTTAGTCAGGCGAAATGCACATTTCGTGTGTCACTTGGTGCATAAGGGAGGCGAGGGGTGAGATAGTGGATGGCGGTGACAATAGTCTTCAAAGCTGTCCTGTGAATTGTTGTGGCATTAATATTAATTTAGCACGCCAACAAAGTGAAGGATATTTACTGCTTCTTCGGAGGCAAAGCAATTGAGGTTCAGCTGGATGAGGGTGAGGACAGAAAGATGGTCCTGTTTGAAGATTCTAATGTTAAGCTTAGACTTTACAAACAGCCTACCAAACATACCACCAACAAGAAATAATCCATTTTATATTTCTTTCTTTCAGATATTATCATATGTCAGGCAGGGAAGAGATGGTCGAGTGAGGGAACCATGGTTGACAAGAGAGGTTGAATGTCTTGTTAAGAGGAAGAAGGAGACTTATGTAAGGCTGAGGAAACAAGGTTCAGACAGGGCGCTGGAGGGATACAAGATAGCCAGGAGGGAACTGAAGAAAGGGATTAGGAGAGCTAAGAGAGGGCATGAAAAATCTTTGGCGGGTAGAATCAAGGAAAACCCCAAGGCCTTTTACACATATGTGAGAAATATGAGAATGACTAGAGCAAGGGTAGGTCCAATCAAGGACAGTAGCGGGAGATTGTGTATTGAGTCTGAAGAGATAGGAGAGGTCTTGAACGAGTACTTTTCTTCAGTATTTATGAATGAGAGGGCCATATTGTTGGAGAGGACAGTGCAAAACAGACTGGGAAGCTTGAGGAGATACTTGTTAGGAAGGAAGATGTGTTGGGCATTTTGAAAAACTTGAGGACAGACAAGCCCTCCGGGCCTGAAGGGATATATCCAAGGATTCTATGGGAAGCAAGAGATGAAATTGCAGAGCCGTTGGCAATGATCTTTTCGTCCTCACTGTCAACAGGGGTGGTACCAGGGGATTGGAGAGTGGCGAATGTCGTGCCCCTGTTCAAAAAAGGGAATACGGATAACCCTGGGAATTACAGGCCAGTTAGTCTTACTTCGGTAGTAGGCAAACTAATGGAAAGGGTACTGAGGGATAGGATTTCTGAGCATCTGGAAAGACACTGCTTGATTAGGGATAGTCAGCACGGATTTGTGAGGGGTTGGTCTTGCCTCACAAGTCTTATTGAATTCTTTGAGGAGGTGACCAAGTACATGGATGAAGGTAAAGCAGTGGATGTAGTGTACATGAATTTTAGTAAGGCATTTGATAAGGTTCCCCTTGGTAGGCTTATGCAGAAAGTAAGAAGGCATGGAATAGTGGGAAATTTGTCCAGTTGGATAACGAACTGGTTAACCAATAGAATTGAGAGAGTGGTGGTAGATGGCAAATATTCAGCCTGGAGCCCAGTTATCAGTGGCATACCACAGGGATCAGTTCTGGGTCCTCTGCTGTTTGTGATTTTAATTAATGACTTGGATGAGGGCGTTGAAGGGTGGGTCAGTAAATTTGCAGACGATACGAAGATTGGTGGAGTTGTGGATAGTGAGGAGGGCTGTTGTCAGCTGCAAAGAGACATAGATAGGATGCAGAGCTGGGCTGAGAAGTGGCAGATGGAGTTTAACCCTGAAAAGTGTGAGGTTGTCCATTTTGGAACGACAAATATGAATGCGGAATACAGGGTTAACGGTAGGGTTCTTGTCAATGTGGAGGAGCAGAGAGATCTATGTTCATAGATCTTTGAAAGTTGCCACTCAAGTGGATAGAGCTGTGAAGAAGGCCTATGGTGTGCTCGCGTTCATTAGCAGAGGGATTGAATTTAAGAGCCGTGAGGTGATGATGCAGCTGTACAAAAATCTTGGTAAGGCCACATTTGAAGTACCGTGTGCAGTTCTGGTCACCTCATTTTAGGAAGGATGTAGAAGCTTTGGAAAAGGTGCAAAGGATATTTACCAGGATGTTGCCTGGAATGGAGAGTAGGTCTTACGAGGAAAGGTTGAGGGTGCTCGGCCTTTTCTCATTGGAACGGAGAAGGATGATAGGCGACTTGATAGAGGTTTATAAGATTATCAGGGGAATAGAGAGAGTAGGCAGTCAGAGACTTTTTCCCCGGGTGGAACAAACTATTACAAGGGGACATAAATTTAAAGTGAATGGTGGAAGATATCGGGGGGATGTCAGAGGTAGATTCTTTACCCAGAGAGTAGTGGAGACATGGAATGCACTGCCTGTGGAAGTAGTTGAGTTGGAAACATTAGGGATCTTCAAGCGGCTATTGGATAGGTACATGGATTACGGTAGAATAATGGAGTGTAGATTAATTTCTTCTTAATCTGGGACAAAAGTTCGGCACAACATTGTGGGCCGAAGGGCTTGTTCTGTGCTGTATTTTTCTATGTTCTATGTTCTATCTTCTATATTCAGATGACCAATGCATTTTACAGCTGTCTTTTGATGTGTAACCACTGTTATAATAGAATCATAGAATTTACAGTGCAGAAGGAGGCAATTCGGCCCATCGAGTCTGCACCGGACCTTGGAAAGAGCACCCTACTTACACCCACGCCTCCACCCTGTCCCCGTAACCCCACATAACTTTTTGGACACTAAAGAGAAATTTAGCATGGCCAATCCACCTAACCTGCACATCTTTGGACTGTGCGAGGAAACCGGAGCACCCGGAGGAAACCCACACTGACACGGGGAGAAAGTGCAAACTCCACACAGTCACCCGATTCCGGAATTGAACTCGGATGCCTGGAGCTGTGAGGAGGCAATGCCAACCACTGTGCCATCTTGCCACAGCAAATGCAGCATATTGCATCTTAAAGGGCTCATCTGGGGGTAGGGTTTGGGGGGGCGGTTGGTGTTTGGAGGGGGGGGGAGTTGGGGGTATAGCCCATTGTCTGCAAGGGTTGACATTGTCCATGGTGGGGTGTGTGGCGGACCCTCAAGCTCACTTAGAGATTGGGGCACCCTTTCAAAATGGCGCCCAGATCTCTGAGGAGCCGATCTCACCAGTGGGTTCAGCTCCCATTGCTGAAAAAATTTCAAAGTGTGGGCTAGACCGTGGAGAAACTCCCCAAGGCCCAAGGAAATGACTTAGGCCAGGATCTACCTGCCACGTCCCGCCCGAATGGGGGCGCGGTGTTGCTAGTAGATGCCAGGAAAGGCCTCATCCAGGCTTCCTGACGGCAGTCCTCAGTGTGTGGGGCTGGATGTGTGTTGCTTACAGGGTGGGGAGTGTCAGGTGGCTGGGAGCCCCCAGGGTCTCCAAGGTAGAAGACCGTGGGCGGCACTCCTTTCGATTCTCTTCCCTTCAGGTTTCTGGGGCCTCTAGGCTCCCCCATCGGATAGAGGGGCAGCTGGAGTGAGATCCAGAAGCCCCTTCATCCTCTGGCACTGACGCTTGTGGATTCCCACCAGTGGCTGCACCATGCAGTTGAAGCCATGCATCATGGACCTCATACCCTCAGCCATGGAGGTCATGAGCTGAACCATGCAGTGCCGCCATGGAGTGGGCATCCTACGCCAAGATCTCCACTGCGAACGCCACCTTCACAGTGTTGGCCTCGTTGCATTGGAGTGACACATCATCTTCTCAAACAGAAGGCGACGGGACTCCTCCTGTCAACCTTGCAGTCTGAGGGGGGATGCTGTCATCCCTTCCTGATGCTCGCGATTCTGCCTTTGTATCTCCAGCAGCTCTGGGATGACTGGACTTAGGGGCACATCATCGGCCCGGCCCTCTGTGAAACATGGTGCTGTCCTCCGGGCAGCCATCCCCCCACCCACACTGCCCTACCCAACTGACTGGACTTGGAACAAATGCCGGGGAAGCCTTTAAAAGGAGCACCCCACTGATTACAGAGATGATGTTCTCCTGGGACGAGGCGAATCAGAGGCAAGCTGCCATTAACATGACGGGAATCACGTGGGGGGAAAACATTCCATTAAAGAGGCTGAATATGTGGTGAGATTTTCCGCTGGAGCCAGTGGGATTCCCCCTGGTTTTCTTGCCGGGACTAACATTTTGAAAAAATATGGGAATAGACGGGCAACATGGTCGGCGCAGGCTTGGAGGGCCAAAGGGCCTGTTCCTGTGCTGTACTTTTCTTTGTTCTTTGTTCTTCGTTATTCTGCCCCATGTGTCAAACAATATGACAGGAAAAGCCAGCAACAGAGCCTGGGGGCTGCACACAGCATTTCCCACCTCAGTTGACACTTGGTCAAAAAATGATCAAATTCCACCTGGTGGTTTCTGCACCAAAGCAGGATTCCTTTTTTTTTTAATTTTCTAGTACCCAATTCTTTCTTTTCCAATTAAGGGGCAATTTAGCGTGACCAATTCACCTAACCTGCACATCTTTTCGGGTTGCGGGTGCGAAATCCACACAGACACGGGGAGAATGTGTAAACTCCACATGGACAGTGACCCAGAGCCGGTATTCAAACCTGGGTCCTCGGCACCGTGAGGCCGCAGTGCTAACCACTGCGCCACCGTGCTGCCCTGTGAAAGCAGATTCCTAACATTGAATTAGATGGCTCTTCCTTTCGTCTGTCTCTGGACATCAGGGTGGTGACAGCCATAATCCCTTCGATAAACTTGACTAAAGCCTTCCAGGTTTGCTGCTCATTGTTTTGTCAATGTTTTCACCCTTATATTTTTTAATGATGTGCTTGCTACAAATTGTTCCTCATTAACTCCCCAACTTTCATAATAATCCTCCAGAAAATTACATAAGGACAGGAAGGGGCAATTCCGTCAACACATTTGTTCTACCATTCAATGACATCATTGCTAATCTGCACCTCTCTCCACTTGCCCCATTCTGTTCCTCGCTCCCTCAGTACCTCACCCAAAACATTCACCAATCTCTATCTTGAAAGGTTCCGTTGTCTGAGCACCTGCAGCATTTTGGGGGAACGTCTTCCAGATTTTTACTGCCTTCTGTGAAAAAATGCTTCCTGATTTCACTGCCAAGTGCCCTGTCTGTTATTTTCAAGATGATGGCCCACCAGAGGATGTATCTTTCTCCTCTATCTATCCTATCGATTGAATGTGCAGCTTCCTGGCTCTCAGCGTGTACTGCTGTTGTCAATATCCACGATTACCGTAGATCGCGGTGTAGAAGTCAACCCAGTGTATAAGACAACCCATTTTTTAAATATAAATTTAGAGTACCCAATTAATTTTTTCCAATTAAGGGACAATTTAGCATGGCCAATCCACCTACCCTGCACATCTTTGGGTTGTGGGGGCGAAACCCACGCAGACACGGGGAGAATGTACAAACTCCACACGGACAGTGACCCAGAGCCAAGATCGAACCTGGGACCTCGGTGCCGTGAGGCAGCAATGCTAACCACTGTGCCATCGTGCTGTCCCAACCCATTTTTCTTATCGTAAAATGTATGTTTAGATCTATACCGAGGGTATAATCAGCCTGCCATTTTTTAGCTAATAAATGCATATTTAGGATTATATTCGCATCAGCTATTGGCCTCAATTTTCCAGCTCAAAGATACACTTTTAGGGGGCAGCACGGTAGCACAGTGGGTTAGCACTGCTGCCTCACGGCACCGAGGTCCCAGGTTCAATCCCGGCTCTGGGTCACTGTCCGTGTGGAGTTTGCACATTCTCCCTATGTTTGCGTTGGTTTCGCCCCCACAACCCAAAGATGTGCAGGGCAGGTGGATTGGCCATGCTAAATTGCCCCTTAATTGGAAAAAATGAATTGGGTACTCTAAATTTATTTTAATAAAAGAAAGAAAGAAAAAAGATACACATTTAGAAGTATATCACCCATATGGTACCAAGCAGGCATAAGGAGCCATTTTGTCAGGTAGATGCCAGGGGCTGGAACTTTCCGCCGTGGCGCATCCCCACTGTGTGTTTCCCAGCGGCAAGGGGTGCACTCAACGTGGGAACGCCTTTGACAACAGTGGGACCAGAAGATCCTGCCGCTGATTAATAATGGGCTGTCACCCGCAGCAGTGGGTTTACCAGGTAAATCCCGCCCTGGGGGTTTAAGACACAGCCATACAAAGCACACTGCGCATGGAGACCAACAAACAGAAATGGGTCTTCCGACAGCAACACTGGTGGTTCACATTTTATACTCAGCATATAAATTGATGCTCGTTTTTGGAAGGAAATTTTATTGTATGCCTCGTTCAATTGTCAGCCAAATGAATATGTTCTGTGTACCGACCAGTTAGCCAACTTGGTTCAAAGAGTCCTTCAAAATCAGTTCAATGCTGTATAATATTACAACACAATATTCATCTTCTTGTGTGAAATGATGTCCGACTAAACACAGCAGGATATTAATATGATGACTGGAATTCAGCACAACACCTCAGATACCGAAGCAGTCCTTGTCCAAATGCAACACAATCTAGACATCATTCAGGCTTGGGCTGATAAGTGGCAAATAGTACCAGGTAATGACCATCTCCACTGGAGATAATCCAACCATCTCTGCTTGACATTCACTGGCAACGTCATCACTTAATCCCCCACTATCAACATCCTGGAGGTGACCATTGACCACGAAACTGAACTGGACTAGCCATATAAATATTCTGGCTACAAGAGCTGGTCAGAGGCTAAGAATCCTGTGGCAAATAACACCTACCCTGCATATCTTTGGGTTGTGGGGGCGAAACCCACGCAAACACAGGGAGAATGTGCAAACTCCACACGGACAGCGACCCAGAACCGGGATCAAACCTGGGACCTCGGCGCCGTGAGGCAACAGGGGTAACCCACTGCGCCACCGTGCTGCCCGTGTTCTTGATTAATAGGGAATTTCTTGATTAATAAAGGTATCAGGAGTTATGGGAGAAGGCAGGAAAATGGGGCTGAGGAACATATTAGCAATGATCGAATGGCAGAGCAGACTCGATGGGCTAAATGGCCTTATTCTGCTCCTATATTTTTTAATTAACTTTAGCGTACCCCATTATTCTTTTCCAATTAAGGGGCCATTTAGCGTGGCCAATCCACCTACCCTGCACATCTTTGGGTGTGGGGGTGAAACTCACGCAGACACGGGGAGAATGTCCAATCTCCATACAGACAGTGACCCTGGACCGGAATCTAACCCGGGTCCGCAGCGACGTAGGCAGCAGAGCTAAATACTGCACCACCGTGCTGCCCCTGCTCCTATATTTTATGGTCTAATGGTGATGGAATACTTCCCAATTGCCCGGATGAGTGCAGCTCCAATAACACTCAAGAAACTCACGCCAGGGCGGTATGGTGGCGCAGTGGCTAGCACCGCTGCCTCATGGCGCAAAAAACCCAGGTTCAATCCTGGCCCCGGGTCACTGTCCGTGTGGAGTTTGCACATTCTCCCCGTGTCTGTGTGGGTCTCACCCCAACAACCCAAAGATGGGTAGGTGAATTGGCCATGCTAAATTGCCCCTTAATTGGAAAAAAAGAAGCTCAACATCATCCAGGACAAAGCAGCCCACTTGAATGGCACCCCATCCACAAACATCCAGTCCCTCCCCCACTGATGCACAGTGGCAGCTGTGTGTACCATCTATAAGATGCACTGCAAGAACTCACCAAGGCCCCTTGGACACCACCTTCCAAACCCACGACCCCTACCATTTAGAACAAGAGCAGCAGATACCTGGGAGCACCACCACCTGGAAGTTCACCTCCAAAGTAGGGCAGCACGGTAGCATGGTGGTTAGCATAAATGCTTCACAGCTCCAGGGGTGGGTTACGGGTATAGGGTGGATACGTGGGTTTGGGTAGGGTGATCATTGCTCGGCACAACATCGAGGGCCGAAGGGCCTGTTCTGTGCTGTACTGTTCTATGTTCTAAATCACTCACCATCCTGACTTTGAAATATATCGCTGCTCCTTCACTGTGTTGGATCAAAATCCTGGCACTCCCTCCATAACAGCACAGTGGGTGTACCTACACCACATGGACTGCAGCCATTTCAGAAGGCAACTCACCACCACCTTCTCAAGGTCAATTAGAGATGGGCAACAAATGTTGGCCGAGCCAGCGAGGCCCATATCCTGTAAATTAATTTTAAAAATGAAATTCCTTTTCATGTAGGCTCTCTGATATTTTCTTGTGAATAGTTCATTTTTTATTGACTGTGATGTTCATCAGTTCAGTTGAAAATTATTCCAACACAAAACAAGAGGTTGTCACTGGCCCGAAAGGAAAACCCAACAATGCTCCAACAGTAGAACAACTCTCCCACCAAAGGCCTTGGCTTCAGGGCCTACCTCTGGAACTACTGACAGATTTGTGCTGGTAATCCTGGGGAATCAATGAGGAAAGAACAATCAATGGACAATTCAGGCCCTGTCTTCCTACCAGCATCTGCAAGTCACAGGGAAGGAAGGGGTGGACAATTGAGGCCCTGTGTGGTCAGGGGAAGGAAACTGAAGCTGGAGTTGCAGTTTGGTGAAAGAGCGTGCTGCCAATTATTCCTGCCATTCATGTCACGAACCCACCTGATTTTGCGGTAGAATGAGGGCAATTAGGGATGGATAATGAATGTTGACCTTACCAGCGAAGCCCACCTCCCTTGAATGAATTTTTAAAAACAGATGAAAATCACAGTCCATGAGTTAAGACTTGCATCCTACTGTTAATTTCTGTTGACTATCTTGTAACTATCTTTTTTTCCAGTGAATCATTAATTAGCTCAGAAGTTGAAGACAGCGGCTTAAACTGACACGGGCTGTCTTGTCGAGCCCTCTGTTCGCATCACTCCTCGCATCACTTGCAGCAGCACTATCATCCCATTTCAATGCATTTCCTCACCAACCTGTGCCCCCCCCCCCCCCCACCCCACTTCCTCCATCCACCAGGCCACTCACCCTAATCCTAAAGGAGGCACGGTAGCACAGTGGTTAGTACTGTTGCTCCAGGATCCCAGGTTCAATTCCCGGCTTGGGTCACTGTGTGGAGTTTGCACGTTCTCCCCGTGTCTGCGTGGGTTTCCTCCGGGTGCTCCGGTTTCCTCCCACAGTCCAAAGATGTGCGGGTTAGGTGGATTGGCCATGCTAAATTGCACTTAGTGTCCAAAAGTAAAGGTTAGGTGGGGTTATTGGGTTAGGGGGATAGGGTGGAGGTGTGGGCTTAAGTAGGGTGCTCTTTCCAAGGGTTGGTGTCAACTCGATGGGCTCAATGGCCTCCTTCTGCACTGTATTCTATGATTTTAATGAAATCTGATACCAGCTCAGTCAGTTCTCCCGATTCTCTACACACATCCTTAAATGACATTGTCAACACATTCTTCAAATGCATGCCAATGCCACTCGTGATGAATCTGTCTGCTTGTCACCCTCATTGGATGCACTGCATCCATTGAATGCCCCTGTGACTTGCAGACACTCACAGATTGGTTTTGCCACCCAATCGGGTGAAGACAGTACCGAGTGGCAGGGAGAAGGCGCAGATTTAAAGTGGACTCCACTGATCATGTTGCTTAGCGCACCGGAAGGCAAGGCTATGATGATACGCAGCATCTCTTCCTCCCTCAGCATTGTAAGTGGCAACGCTGATTGCAAGACTGTAATAGCGAGGCCCCTTTAAGGGGGTGATCTATCGCAGGCCACATGGCCTGCTTATGGCCTATCGCATGGGAGTGCGCAAATGCTGACCAATGGGGGAAAGTAACAGGGCCCTGGGAGCAGAGTGCCCGGGCAGTATGGGCCCAGGAGTCGCGGAGTGAAGAGGTGTTTGATACACCTCTGTGCCTGTACATAGTTAAACCTCATTGTTGTTTCCAATAAACCTCTTTGTTATACAAGAAGCCTCATCAGTGATACCTCGCACTCCTACAAAGGCATTGCAACAGGACGACAGAATTAATCTCTCAGGACCCTCTCCTACAAAATCGATGAACTCTGCTTGATTTAATTTCCAGACAGATCACATGCATTTAAACATTTTATAGTCCAGTGACTAAATCATATTTGTCTCCTCTCCTGCAGGGCTTGCTTCTGATAAACAACAGCCACCGCCCAGATTGGAACTGGACTCCTCAATCAAGATCATACCTGTTGACTGCAACATCTCCTCTTCTTCTCAGGAAGTCGAGGATGACTTTCTTCCACACTGAAACTGAGTACTCAGGAGACTGAGGCTTCCAATGTGTGACCTGCAGCCTCTGTCAAGGGTGGGTCTGATGGTGGTTTGAGGATTGGGTGCTTGGGGTGCCCGGGTTGTCATGCGCTCCTTTCGTTGTTCACATTTGGCTTCAGCTTGCTCTCAGCGATAAAACCCGAGGTGGTCGGCTCCTTCCTGGATGCATTTCCTCTTCTTCGGCAGCCTTGAGTCAGGAATCCGCAGGTGTCGATAGGGATGTTGCACTTTTTCAAGGAGGCTTTGAGGGTGTCCTTGAAGTGTTTTCTCTGCCCTCCTGGGGCTTGTTTTCTCTGTTGAAGTTTTGAGTAGAGGGCTTGTTTCGGGGGTCGTGTGTCGGGCATGCAGACAATGCGGCCCGTGCTGTGATCAATTCTTCAAGGCTCACATTCTCCCCATGCCTGTGCAGGTCTCACCCCACAACCCAAAGATAGGTAGCTAGATGAATTGGCCACGCTAACTTGCCCCTTAATTGGGGATATTGGACTGAGTAAGAATACAGTCATTGGTGTCCCTATCCTGCCAATAGATTTGCAGGATCTTACAGAGGCAATGCTGATGGTACTTTTCCAGGGTTTTGCCGTGCTTGCTGTACATAGTCCCTGTCTCTGAGCCATATAGCAGGATGGGTATCACAGCTGCTCTGTACACCATGAGCTTGGTGCTGAGGTTGAAGCCCTGGTTTTCAAACACTCTCTTCCTCGGGTGATCGAAGGCTGCGTTGGCACACTGAAAGGGGTTGTGAACCTTGTCGTCGATGTCTGCTATTGTTGACAGTTGGCTCCCAAGATTTGGAAAGTAGTCCACGTTTTCCAAGGCCTTGTCGTGGATTTTGCTAACCGGGGGAGGGGGGCAGTGTTGTGTCGCGGGGGCAAGTCGGTAGAGGACCTTTGTCATATGGGTGTTTCATGTAAGGCCCATCCTCTTGTATGCCAAGATGAAGGTGTTGATGATAACTTGGAGCTTCACCTCCGAGTATATAGAGAAATATAGAGAAATACAGCACAGAACAGGCCCTTCGGCCCACGATGTTGTGCCAAACTTTTGTCCTAGGTTAATCATAGAATTTTGGACACTAAGGGCAATTTATCATGGCCAATCCACCCAACCCTCACATCTTTGGACTGTGGGAGGAAACCGGAGTACCCGGAGGAAACCCACGCACACACGGGGAGGATGTGCAGACTCCACACAGACAGTGACCCAAGTCGAAATCGAACTTGGGACCCTGGAGCTGTGAAGCAATTGTGCTATCCACAATGCTACCGTGCTGCCCTTAAGAAGAAATTAATCTACACTCCATTATTCTACCCTAATCCATGTACCTATCCAATAGTCGCTTGAAGGTCCCTAACGTTTCCGACTCAACTACTTCCACAGGCAGTGCATTCCATGCCCCCACTACTCTCTGGGTAAAGAACCTACCTCTGACATCCCCCCGATATCTTCCACCATTTACCTTAAATTTATGTCCCCTTGTAATGGTTTGTTCCACATGGGGAAAAAGTCTCTGACTGTCTACTCTATCTATTCCCCTGATCATCTTATAAACCTCTATCAAGTCGCCCCTCATCCTTCTCCGTTCTAATGAGAAAAGGCCTAGCACCCTCAACCTTTCCTCGTAAGACCTACTCTCCATTCCAGGCAATATCCTGGTAAATATCCTTTGCACCTTTTCCAAAGCTTCCACATCCTTCCTAAAATGAGGTGACCAGAACTGTACACAGTACTCCAAATGTGGCCTGGCCAAGGTTTTGCACAGCTGCATCATCACCTCACGGCTCTTAAATTCAATCCCTCTGCTAATGAATGCTAGCACACCATAGGCCTTTTTCACAGCTCTATCCACTTGAGTGGCAACTTTCAAAGATCTATGAACATAGACCCCAAGATCTCTCTGCTCCTCTACATTGCCAAGAACCCTACCGTTAACCCTGTATTCCGCATTCATATTTGTCCTTCCAAAATGGACAACCTCACACTTGTCAGGGTTAAACTCCATCTGCCACATCTCAGCCCAGCTCTGCATCCTATCTATGTATCTTTGAAGCCGACAACAGCCCTCCTCACTATCCACAACTCCACCAATCTTCGTATCATCTGCAAATTTACTGACCCACCCTTCAACTCCCTCATCCAAGTCGTTAATGAAAATCACAAACAGCAGATGACCCAGAACTGATCCCTGCGGTACGCCTCTGGTAACTGGGCTCCAGGCTGAATATTTGCCATCCACCACCACTTTCTGTCTTCTATCGGTTAGCCAGTTCGTTATCCAACTAGCCAAATGTCCCACTACCCCATGCCTCCTTACTTTCTGCATAAGCCTATGTACAGACGCAAGTATCATATGCATGCAGTAGTTCAATGACAGAAGATGGAACGTCCTTAGGTCAGGCCTGCAGACGGCAGAGGTTAAACAGATTCATGTTTGTTCTGTAATTTAAAGCCATTCCATTTAAAATGGTCCAGGCACCTGAAACACATCTTCACGATGCCAAAGCACCACTCAATCACGCCCCTGGTCGTGGCATGGACGTCGTTGTAGCGAGTCTCCGCATCGGTCTGTGACCTCCAGATAGGCGTAATCAACCAGGGCCAGAGGGGATAGCCCCTGTCGCCCAGGAGCCAACCCTCACCCAGGAGGGTGCCTCAGAGAGTTGAGTTTCCTAGGAAGAAGGCATCATGCATATTGCTCGGGTATCGGGTCCAGATGTGAATGATGTGTAGCTCATGTTCACACACCAGCTGCATGTTTATCGAGTGGAACCCCTTTCATTTTGTGAAGACCATCGTCATGGGCCAGTGCTTGTAGAGTGACATGCATCCCATCGATCACCCTCTGGATCCAGGCCATCTCGGCGATGGTGGCGAACCCCACTGCCCGGGCATCATGGTGGGCTCGGTCCACATTGGATTTGATATATTGTGCCGACCGGGCATATAGGCTGCAGCTGTGCACTGAGGTCTGTGAGATTCCGGGCAGTTCCCCACTCGGCGCTTGGAAGGACCCCGTGGAGCAAAGATTCAGGGCAACCATCACCTTGACAACCACCAGGGGGGGATGTCCTCCTCCATACCCCCGCAGTGCCAGGTGCACCATGATCTGGTAGATATGGCGCACTGTCCCCCTGTTCAGCTGGAGTTTGTTTTTTTTGGTTTTTAAAAAAAAAAATTTTGTTTGTTTTTTTAAATAAATTTAGAGTACCCAATTTTATTTTTCCAATTAAGGGGCAATTTAGTGTGGCCAATCCACCTAACCTGCACATCTTTGGGTTGTGGGGGCGAAACCCACGCAAACACAGGGAGAATGTGCAAACTCCACATGGACAGTGACCCAGAATTGAACCTGGGACCTCAGCGCCGTGAGGCAGCAGGGCTAACCCACTGCGCCACCGTGCTGTCTTAGTCGTACGCAATTCTAACGAGTTTTCATTACTCTTCCTGTGAGGTATGCATGGGGTTAGTACACACTTCCAAAATGGGTTATTTGGTCGATATGGGACTTGAACTTGTGGTTCTTTCTCTTTCTCGCAATTGGATTCAAAGTTTGTGGGTTCCCTCGAAGTGACAAAGTCACTTCTAATCGAATCCCGTCAGAGTTCGCCTGTTTTCGATCCCAACAGCGTCGCAATACTGTTGCTAATATTAATGATAATGTTGGTGAACCACAAGCCTTCCCTTATACCAATCAAATGGCCACACAACCAGTTAGCTAGTTCAAAAGATGGTTTATTTCCATACACAAGAGTTACCTCGACATGCAAACACAATATCTACTACGAGTTAAACTACACCTATCAGCTACAATAACCTCTACTTAACTTCAGGGCGACCGGCACTGTGCAAATGGATAAGGCATTTATCTGGATTTCATTTGGCTGGTTCGAAGAAAGTGGCTCTGTCTCTGCTGGGCTCATCCGTCAGGTAGCGATCATTGGTCTTGAACTTAGCTGGCTGTTCCTGCTGCAATTAGTTTGGCACAGGCTGGATCTAAAAGAGACAGAACACATGGCTGTGTCCTCTTTTATCCCTCTGGCATTTTGCCCTCTTTGGGGCGGTCCTTAACCTTGGACCCCATAGTTCGACAGGGCTCTGATCACTGTCTTCCATTTCGGTCAATAAAGGGTAGCTGGGCAGGTCCTTAGCAGTCAATGACCTTGGCAGTTGTGCTTTCTGAGTCAAGGGAGTGGCGCCGATCAGTCTGTCGCTGTACCAGTTGCTTGATTGGAGTTCTATTGTCCTGGGAAAATGGACCATTGAAATGCAAACGAGCGGGGGTTTCGCTCAGGCCTGGTTACCTATGTTTTGTTGCTCGTTATGCTTTTCCTTAATTTGCTCTGTTTTAATAACCTTTGCTCTAGAGTCGCCAGGTATCTTTCTGATACCACCACGAGGTTCAAAGCCAAGTACTGGTCAATAACTCAATACACCAGTTAGAAAGTTTGAAATCAATACACATTTATTATACACACAGTCAATCACTACTCATGCATAAACTCTACTTACTAAACTATCACTACTACTAAAAGCCTATACTTAGCTTCGAATAGCCCAGCAGGTCAGAGGAACAATGGCCTTTGTCCGGTTGTGATTCTGTTGGCTTCGAACTGGTACGGAATAGTATCTAGGAGCATCTATCTCGTAGCGTGCGCTGATCTGAGACTTACTTGGTTGATGCAGCTGCTAGGTAGGTCTCTCCTCGCTGAGAGCCAAGACCAAGAGAGCGAATTGAACTTGGGGACGCTATCTTATAGGCCCCAGGGGTTTCGCGCCCTTTTGGGCGGAAACCCCGGACTTGGTCCCAATTAATTGGACCATGTCTCAATCGTTCTTATCGATTTTCTCCAATACTGGAGTTGTTCTCTGATTGTTGGGCGGGCCCTAGGTGTTCGTTGGCCTGCCTTTGTTCTAGCTCCCACTGGCGCCGGGGAGTCTGTCTTAGTCCCGATTGTTTCAATGTCTCTTTTTGTCCCTGGAGATAGCTCATTAATATGTTATGGCTATTGGTTTCAGTTCTGTCTGGGTTCTGCAAATCTTAATACACAGGAAACCTTGCACCTGCTTGTGTTCTCTGGTGTTGTCCAATTTTACACTCATTGCAAGTGTCCATTTTAAAATCGGGACGTGGTCACCCCAGGTGGCTACACTTTCAAATACACATAGGCTCTGTATCTGTCTGAGTCCTGGGTTGGCCATAATTCCCATGGTCCTTTGCAGGTGGCCATCTTAGATGGCTACACCCCTTAATTGTAAAATAAATAATTGGGTACTCTAAATTTATTTTTAAAAACTTATTATTATTTTGTACCTTCTGCCTGATGATAGAGGTTGGAAGGGAATAGCCCTGATGGGAGGGTTCATGTGATGGGCTCGGCTGTGTTCGCAACTCTCTATAGTTTCTGTAGTTGATTAAACCAGCTCCATTGATCCCAATACCCACCTTCAATGAACCATTTAGGAGGGTTCTTGTGGATGTGTGGAACCCAAAGCTAAAACAAGACATCAATATCTTCAAACTATTTTGGGTTTATGCACCCAAATCCCAGAGGCCTTAATACCCTTAAAATAAATTACCGTGAAGGTGGTAATTGTAGAAGTAATACACTTTTCACCAGGTATGGGTTACCCAGAAAATCTCAGTCGGATAAGGGATCAGATTTTATGTTCTGGGTATTCCAGGAGGCAATGCTTAGTTTAGGGGTAAAGTGGATTAATTCATCTGCATGCCACCCACAGTCTCAAGGAACCCTGGAAAGCTTCCATCAAAACTTAAAAACAATGATTAAGGCTTATTCTCTGTAACATCCCGAGGATTGAGATAAAGGAGTTTCATTTTTGTCCTTTTCCACAGCACCAGTGTCCCAAGTTCAATTCTCGCTTGGGTCACTGTCTGTGCAGAGTCTGCACGTTCTCAACGTGTCTGCATGGGTTTCTTCCGGGTGCTCCGGTTTCATCCCACAAGTTTGGATTTGGATTTTTTTATTGTCAAGTGTACCGAGGTACAGTGAGAAGGACTTTACTGTGAGCAGCTCAAAGAGATCATTTAATAATAATAATCTTTATTGTCACAAGTAGGCTTACATTAACACTGCAATGAAGTTACTGTGATAAGCCCCTAGTCGCCACATTCTGGCGCTTGTTCGTGTACATAGAGGGAGAATTCAGAATGTCCAAATTACCTAACAGCATGACTTTCGGGACTTGTGGGAGGAAACCAGAGCACCCGGAGGAAACCCATGCAGACACAGGGAGAACGTGCAGACTCCACACAGACAGTGGCCCAAGCCGGGAATTGGACCTGGGACCCTGGAGCTGTGAAACCATAGTGCTAACCACTATACTACAGTGCCTGCCCCACCCATTTAGTATTTGAAAATAAAAGAAAAAAAGAAAATACATAAAACGGCAACACAAGGTACACAATGTAAATACATAGACACCGGCATCGGCTGAAGCATACAGGAGTGTAGTATTAACAGCGGGGAAGAAGCTGTTTTTGAATCTGTTTGTGCGTGTTCTCAGACTTTTGTATCTCATGCCCAATGGAAGAAGTTGGAAGAGTGAATAAGCCGGGTGGGAGGGGTCTTTGATTATGCTGCCCGCTTTCCCAAGGCAGAGAAAGGTGTAGAACGAGTCAATGGATGGGAGGCAGGTTTGTGTGAAGACTATGCTGTGTTCACGACTCTCTGAAGTTTCTTGCAGTCTTAAGGCCGAGCAGTTGCCATACCAGGCTGTGATACAGCCAGATATAATTTTCACAGTAACTTCATTGCAGTGTTAATGTAAGCCTACTTGTGACAATAATAAAGATTATTATTATTATTTAAGGAGTCAACTGGGTTCAATCCTTTTAAATTTATCTATGGACATGAAGTAGGCGGAGCAACTTAAATTAATTATGGTCCAGAAAGAAGAAATTACGGGCGAAATTCTCCCCCCCCCCACGACGGGTGGGAGAATAGCGGGAGGGCCTTCCCGACTTTTTTGACGCCCTCCCGCTATTCTCCCCCCCCCCCCCGCCGAAATCCCGACACGAATCGCTGCCTTGGGGCGAAATTCTCCCCCCCCCACGACGGGTGGGAGAATAGCGGGAGGGCCTTCCCGACTTTTTTGACGCCCTCCCGCTATTCTCCCCCCCCCCCGCCGAAATCCCGACACGAATCGCTGCCGCCGTTTTTTTACGGCCGGCAGCGATTCACAGCTGTTAGAAGGGCCGAAGTCCCAGCCCTTTACGACCTTTTTACGAACGGCAAACACACCTGGTCCTGCCATTCGTAAAAACGTCGTGACCACCTGGAAAAAAATAACCATGGCACCGATTGGCACGGCAGTACCACGGCCGTGCCAAGGGTGCCATGGGCCCGTGATCGGTGCCCACCGATCGCGGGCAGCGGGCCCGATGCCCGCGCACTATTTGTCCTTCCGCCGCCCCGCAGTATCAATACGCGGGGCGGCTGAGGGGCAACCCGGACCGCGCATGCGCGGGTTTCGCGCAAAAACGCGATGACGTCACCCGCGCATGCGCGGGTGGAGTCTTCCCACCTGCGCATGCGCGGCTGACGTCATATGACGCGTCAGCCGGCGCTAAGTCCGACAAGCGGGCTTAACGATTTTCGTTAAGCCCGACTTGTCGGAGCCTCCGACATCGGGCTGCTAGCCCCGACGGGGGACCAGAATCGGTCCCCCGTCGGGAAGGGGCGCGATGCCGTAAAACCCGCCCGGGTTTTACGGCAGTTTGACGATTTCTCCCGTTTTGGGAGAATTTCGCCCTACTTTTTTGGATTATGCATCCAACATTTGAGAAAGGCTGGCAAAAGCTTATGCTGTAGCTCAGGAACATCATCACATTTCCCAACAAACAATGAAAAACCAGGATAAGATAGTAAAACCTCAAACCTTTAGTTCTGGGATAAAGCACTGGGTGCCCTATTACCTTTGCTGGATAAGACACAAAAGGATAGGTTTGCAGGACAGCACGGTGGCATAGTGCGTCAGCCTTGCTGCCTCACAGCGCCGAGGTCCCAGGTTCAATCCCGGCTCTGGGTCACTGTCCGTGTGGAGTTTGCACATTCTCCCTGTGTTTGCGTGAGTTTCGCCCCCACAACCCAAAGATGTGCAGGGTAGGTGAATTAACCACGCTAAATTGCCCCTTAATTGGAAAAAATGAATTGGGTACTCTAAATTTATAAAACAAAGGCTAGGTTTAGTGGACCTTATTATGTTAAAAAGATGAGAAACAAAGTAAACAACATAATTAGTACAGAAGGAAACGTCAACAAGTTTATTATGTGAGAACGTTAAAACACTAATGTGACCGGGAGACTAGCCAACCAGTGAGTGGACATCAGGTGATAAGAAAGGGAAATGGTGATATGAACACACTGGAGGTTAATAGGAATAGGACGTTCTGAGACCAAACCACCCATACTAGAATTGGAAAATGCTGAGATGTTAGAAAATGTAGACAGAATGTTACACCATCTTCCAGAGAAGTCTCAGGCTGACATAGTCAAACTGCTTATGAAATATGAGTCATTATCTATTGATAAACCAGAGCAACCATCTTTAGATCTACATGACATTGATGTAGGAAACGTCACATCGATCAAGCAAAACTCTTATCGACTCAATCCTGGCATGCTGGCTCAAGTAACAGAGAAAGTTACATTTATGCTGGACAATGGCATGATTGAGCAAAGTCAAAATAACTGGGGTTCAGAGTAGCACGGTGGCGCAGTGGGTTAGCCCTGCTGCCTCATGGCGCCGAGGTCCCAGGTTCAATCCCAGCTCTGGGTCACTGCCTGTGTGGAGTTTACACATTCTCCCTGTGTTTGCGTGGGTTTCGCCCCCACAACCCAAAGATGTGCAGGGCAGATGAATTGGCCACGCTAAATTCCCTCTTAATTGGAAAAAATGAATTAGTTACTCTAGGGAAAATGCTGGAAAATCTCAGCAAGTCTGGCGTGGATTGGCCACGCTAAATTGCCCCTTAATTGGAAAAAAATTAATTGGTTACTCTAAATTTATATTTTTTTTAAATAACTGGAGTTCTCCCAGCCATACAAGTGCCGATGGATCACCCAAGCTTCTGAATGGACTACAGGGAGGTTAATGCTGTAACTGACTCTTATCCAATTCACCAACTGGAGGAGGGCATCGATAGAGTTGGAAATTTGGAGCCTGATCAAACGGCCTTGTTGGGCCCAACTTGGGACACAACGAGGTTGGTAGATCATGCAAGTGGCAGTGCTCGGAACACGTCGCAAGATCTAACGTTCCCTCGCTAGGCGGGATTCAGATTAGCATATTTAAGTGAGCAGTTAGGCTCCCAAGGCCCGGGAGCGAACACCCACGGCTGGGAGACCCCGGCATGACGCTGTTTAGATTTAGATTTATTGCCACATGTACCGAGGTACAGTGAAAAGTATTGTACCCAGGCAGATAGTTCCATACATGAAAAAAACATAGAACAAACGATAAATACACAATAAATAGGCATTGAGTGAAGCATAAGGAATATGGTGCTACATCAGTCGAGTCGATGCGTGGAGAGATCAGTTCAGTCCATTCGAGGTTATTTAGGAGTCTGGTAACAGTGGGGAAGAAGCTGTTTTTGAATCTGTTCGCGCGTGTTGTCCGACTTTTGTATCTGCTGCCCGATGGAAGATGTTGGTAGAGAGAATAGCCAGGGTGGGAGGGGTCTTTGATTATGGTGTCTGCTTTCCCAAGGCAGCGGGAGGTGTAGACAGAGTCAATGAATGGGATGCGGGCTCGCATGATGGACTGGGCGGTGTTCACAACTCTCTGAAGTGTCTTACAGTCTTTGGCCGAGCAGTTGCCATACCAGGCAGTGATGTAGCCAAATAGGATGCTTTCTATGGTGCATCGGTAAAAATTACAAGAGTCAATGTGACATGCCGAATTTCCTTAGTTTCCTGAGGAAGTATGGGCACTGTTGTGATTTCTTGGTCGTAGCGTCAAAACAGATGGACCTGGACAGATTGTTGGTGATGTGCACACCTAGGAATTTGAAGCTGTCAACCATTCACCTCGACACCATTCATGCAGACAGGTGTATATGACACTTTGCTTCCTGAAGTCGATGATCAGCTCCTTAGTTTTGCTGACATTGAGGAAGAGATTGTTGCCGTTGGATCATGCCATTAAGTTCTCTATCTCCCTCTGAATTCTGACTTATCGTTCTTTGAGATCTGACCCACTACGGTGGGTCATCAGCAAACTAGTAGTTGGAGCTGGAGTTGAATTGTGCCACACTGTCGTGTGTGTATAGAAAGTACAGTAGGGGGCTATGTACCCAGCCTTGCAGGGCCCTGATATTGAGGACTATTGTGGAGGAGGTGTTGTTGATATCCTTACTGATTGTGGTCTATGGGTCAGGAAGTCAAAGATCCTGGGGCAGCACGGTGGCACAGTGGTTAGCATTGCTGCCTACGGGGTGAGGACCTGGGTTCAAATCCCGGCCCTGGGTCACTGTCCGTGTGGAGTTTGCACATTCTCCCCGTGTCTGCGTGGGTTTCGCCCCCACAACCCAAAGATGTGCAGGGTAGGTTGACTGGCCATGCTAAATTGCCCCTTAATTGGAAAAAATTATTGGGTAATCTAAATTTATAAAAAAAAGATCCAGTTGCAGAAGGAGGAGCCAAGTCCTGAGTTTTGATATGAGCTTGACTGGGATTATGTTGTTGAAGGCGGAGCTGTAGTCAATAAATAGGAGTCTGATGCAGGAGTCCTTGTTGTCGAGATGCTCCAGGGATGAGTGTAGAGCCAAGGAGATAGTGTCTGCTGTGGACCGGTTGTGGCGGTATGCGAATTGCAGTGGATCAAGGCATTCTGGAAGTGTGGAGTTGATGCGTCTCATGACCAAGCTCTCAAAGCACTTCATAATGATAGATGTCAGGGCCACCAAACGGTAGTCATTGAGGTACGTTGCCTGGTTCTTCTTTTGGCACCAGTATGATAGTAGTCTTCTTGAAGCAGGTGGGAACCTCGGAACAGAGTAGGGAGAGGTTGAAGATGTCTGCAAACACAACGCCAGTTAGTCCGTGCAGGATTTGAGTGCACAACCAGGGACTCCATCAGGACCCATTGCTCTCCATGGGTTCACTTTCAACAAGTCTAATCTGACTTCTGAGGCTGTGACGGTAGGTATGGGTATGTCCGAGACTGTTGGGGCAGTTGACAACGGTTTGCTGGCTTCCTGCTCGAAATGAGCACAGAATACATTGAGTTCATCAGAGAGGGATGATTTATTGCCAGAGATTCTACTCGGCTTTGCTTTGTAGTCCGTTATATTGTTTAAGCCTAGGCACAAACAATGGATGTCCGTGTCGTTAGTCTGTGACTCTAGCTTAGTCTGGTATTGTCTCTTAGCGTCCCTGATGGCTTTTCAGTGGTCGTACCTAGATTTCTTCTATAGGTCAGGTCACCTGACTTGAACGTCTTAAACCTGGACTTCAGTAGGGAGTGGATCTCCCAGTTAAACCATGGCTTCTGATTGGGGAACGCATGTACTACCTTCTTTGGCACGCAATCATCGACTGATGAAGTCTGTGAAGCCATACTCGTCTAGGTTGGCCGCTGAGTTCTTGAATATGGACCAGTCCACTGACTCCAAGCAGTTGCGTTTAGCACTGATCCACACAAACATGGACCATGGTGTACTGGCATCTGTGTGGGTCTCCCACCCCAACGGAGGCCCCCTGCTGGCCGGAGTCTGGGCAAGATGGTACTCTGGCTCTCCCACTACCACCCAGGCACCTTGGCACTGCCAGCCTGGCACCTTGGCACTGACTCTTGGGCACCCTGGCAGGCATTGGTAGGCTGGTAGGCTGGCAGGAGCACTACCAGGCTGACAGGCCGGCAGTGCTAAGGTGGCCCAGGGATGCCCTGCCCTTATGAGGTGGGGTGAAGGGCGGCTCAAGGACCCTTAACATGTAGGTTGTGGTGTTGGGGGGGGGGGGTCCGGAGGCCATAATGGGAGGTCTAGTGATTGGGGAGAAATGGCGCCCCGTTCTCTTCCTGCTTGTCAGTGCAGAAAATAAAGGTAAGCACGGCCTCAGAGGGGCGTTTGTCACTGATGCCAAAAAAAAGCCAGAGCCCCATTTAATAGCAGTCATTCTTGGCGAAGCAAGCATCAAGAAACCCCCAGCTAAACACGTCCAAAACAGGGCTGTTTTTTTCCCCATTATATCGCTCTTTTGGACTTTGTAGTAAAACTGATTTGCTTAAAGGTTAACGGCAAGTTCCATTAACTGATTAAGCCAAAGAAATGTTGCATTCGTAACCCAGCATAGCCACTACTGATGCAAGTTCGTGCTCTTTGGGATGAAGAATGGTCAAGAAATGTTACAAAAGTTGAACAGCTAAGCAATTACTGGATTACATGACTGGGTTGTGTATCAATGCTCTGTTGGTTTGTAATAACACCTGGGAAGACCATGTGGACACCTAAGTGCACCATTTTATAGATTCAAAAAAGCAGATTTGCTTATAAATTTGGCAAAGAGTGAGTTCACCAAGGTTAAAGTCACCTCTTTAGGACACCTTGTGGGACAAGGTGAGTGCTGCCCCAATAGGCTAAAAGTAAAGCAATTATGGATTACCTTGGCCCGAAAGCAAACAGAAACTCCTACGGCTCCTGGGGATATGATAGCCTACTGGAGGTTGCCCCCAAATTTCAATGTGATAGTTTCTCCCTTAACAAACTTGTTGAAAAATGTAAAATTTAACTGGTCATTCTGTCAGACCACCTTTGAGAGGTTAATGGCAGTATTAATAAATTAACCTGTTTTGGTTGCTCCAAATGTCAATGAATCCTTCAAAGTAGCTGTTTGTACCAGTGATATGGGTGTCAGAACAGTGCTGTTTATAAGAGCATGACACTGATGTAGAGCAGTGTTTTTCAAACTTATTTGCCCAGGACCCATTTTTACCAACTGGCCATCCTTCAGGACCCAGGCCGGCCGACCTTCGCGACCCACGCCAGCTGATGTTTGCGACCCACCATTTTCTCTTACCTTTAATGCGAGAGGTGAGCCTGGGCTTATATTCTATAGTCCAGAGTAGCGAAGAATGAGAATTGACCACATCAAACAGGCATTATTCTCTCAGGATTCTATACAGCAGATGCGGAATGTAAGTTTTCCTCAGATGGGTGGTTTACAGCCTGGGGACATAGCAAATTACAATGCAACGATTTTAGACATAGATGAGGAGGAATAACTGAACTCAAAGTATTGTGAGTCGTTTTAATCTCTAAAATTCACTATCAAAGAGAGCTCTGCTGGCTCAGCCATTGAGCATATTTGCGACAGATGCGGGAAGACTGAATTGAATTTTTAAAAAATCTTCTCCTGAGTCAGGGCGCTGACGTCAGGAGGAGGCGGTGTTTCCCTCCGGGCTCCGGGCATGCATACTGATGAGCGGGACGCATGCGCATAACGCCCGCAATTTTAAAGCCACTCGCAGCGGCATTTTTAAAAGCCAGCTGCTGCGGCCCTTGCACCTGAATTCCTGGGGCGAAATTCTCCCCTACCCGGCGGGGCGGGGGGTCCCGGCGTAGCGGAGTGGCACCAAGCACTCCGGCGTTGGGCCTCCCCAAAGGTGCGGAATTCTCCGCACCTTTAGGGGCTAGGCCTCGCCGAAGTGGCTCGCGCTCCGCCGACTGGCGCCAACAGCCTTTGGCGCTACGCCAGCCAGCGTGAGTCCACGCATGCGCTAGAGCGTCAGCGGCCGCTGACGTCACCACTGGCGCATGCGCGGTGGAGGGGGTCTCTTCCGCCTCCGCCATGGTGGAGGCCATGGCGGCGGCAGAGGAAAAAGAGTGCCCCCACGGCACTGGCCCGCCCGCCGATCGGTGGGTCCCGATCGCGGGCCAGGCCACCGTGGGGGCACCACCCGGGGTCCGATCGCCCCGTGCGCCCCCCCCCCCCCCCCCCCCCAGGACCCCGGGGGCCCACTCGCGCCGCCAATCCCACCGGCACTGAGGTGGTTTAAACCACGTCGGCGGGATTGACCTGTCAGAGGCGGGACTTCGGCCCATCGCGGGCTAGAGAATTGCCGTGGGGGGCCCGCCGATTGGTGCGGGGGACAAGCCGACCGACAGGGCATGATTCCCGCTCCCGCCGATTCCTGGGTGGCGGAGAATTCCGGCCACGGCGGGGGCGGGATTTATGCCGGACCTGGGCGATTACCCGACCCTGCGGGGGGTCGGAGAATTCCGCCCCCGTGATCGGGAACGCCGCAATGGATGGCTCCATGACCCTCCCGACACTCGCCCGCGACCCATCCGCAGGTCACGACCTCCACTTTGAAAATGCCTGGTGTAGAATATCCAGTCACTTCTCAAGAAAACAATGAATGTCAGCCAAAATTGAGAACGAAACATCAAGTCTTGTTTTGGCTTTTCACCGTTTTTAAGTATACATTTCAAATTATTAAGAAGAGGGGCGGCATGGTGGTGCAGGGGTTAGCACTGATGCCTCACAGCACTGAAGATCTGGGTTCGATCCTGGCCCCGGGTCACTGTCCGTGTGGAGTTTGCACATTCTCCCCGTGTCTGCATGGGTCTCACCCCCACAACCCAAAAAGATGGATTAACCACACTAAATTGCCCTTCATTGGAAGAGAAAACAAATATCAAGGAGAGGTATTAATTTACAATGATCATAATCCACCAGTGCTTTTGGAAAAGTTCAGCAGGAAGAATTTTGTCTATTTTATTGATGCTGCAGCCCCTCAACCTAAAAATTGAGCACTTTGCTGGAGAAAACAATGTAATTATTGATGCTCTGTCAGAGTTTCAAGAAAGGATGTAGAATAATACACTGGCGCTGAGTTCCGACCATTCAATGATGTTTAAATCCCCCTAAATCCTCCTAATCCGACTTGTCACCGGCCAATTCCAGCCAATATATGTAATTGAAAAATGAAGAAGTTACCTGTACGATATGTGATAATCTATTTGTTAGACGTTTATGATGGTAAGATCTTGTAGCAAAGCACTGGTAGTGTAAAGACCCCTTCACTACAGTGAAGCTTTCTTCTCCTCCCCCACCCCCCAGCCCCCACAAGAGAAAAATGTAATGAATGCTATATATTTTGGATTTTTTGCACATGTGTGTTATAGGGGTGGAACAACAGTAATTTTGCACATGCGCAGAATTACTCTTCATTGACTGGAGATTGCCACATTTAAAGCATGCAATGTTCCAAGTTTGATATTTCCGGCTGGAGTGGAAACCCACCAAGTGGTGCAAAAAATGCTTTCGGCAGTGTTCTCTGGGCTCCTCAATACAAGCTCAGGCACATAAGCAAGTTTTAAATACGCATGAAGATATATTTTTTAAAATATAAATTTAGAGTGCTCAATTTCTTTCTCCCAATTAAGGGCCAATTTAGCATGGCCAATCCACCTACCCTGCGCATCTTGTTGGGCTGTGGGGGTGAGACCCATGCAGGCACGGGGAGAATATGCAAACTCCACATGGACAGTGATCCGGGGCCGGGATCGAACCCCGATCCTCGTCGCCGTGAGGCAGCAGTGCTAACCACTGAAACATGAAGATATAACTTGCCCTCAAAGTTTTTTTAAAATAAATTTAGAATGCCGAATTCATTTTTTCCAATGAAGGGACAATTTAGCGTGGCCAATCCACCTAGCCTGCACATCTTTGGGTTGTGGGGGCAAAACACGCAAACACGGGGAGAACGTGCAAACTCCACACGGACAGTGACCCAGAGTCGGGATCGAACCTGGGACTTTAGCGCCGTGAGGCAACAAGGCCACCATGCTGCCCCCTGCCCTCAAAGTTCATCAGGGATTCGATTAGGCTATCGTCACAGTATCATCAGCCTGAAACTTACTGTAAATTCTGAGACACTATTCTGAGATTCTCTTTTTGCTCTACCCAGCCACAACTGTCTTCCTGTTTTCTGATTCCCAGAAGGGATCCATTGGTTTTATGTTAATAACCTATCCCCATTTTACATTATAGAAGTGAAATTCACCTCATCTTTGAAAAGTCAATAAAAATCTACAATTACATTGAACACCATTTTAACCTTCCCATTGATGTCCTTGTTGCACAAGGTTCTAATTTTCATATCAAATTGAATGCTTTCAAAAGAATCCAAAATGAACAATGCTGCTCTAACTGATGTCAGAATACTTGGAGAATAAGTCATCTGGCCCCCCATTTCAAAAAGACATCACAGGTTATGAATATAAATGATGCTTGATAGGAAAATGGGTAATGCATTTTTTATTGCACAAGTCAGTTATGTATGTCTGCATCATGTCACAAGTGTAATAAAAAATTATGCTACCATATTCCTGATCAAATATAGTCGGGTCATATTTTTGGCTTCACTAGCTGGGCAATAATCTAGTCGAGCAGAACTCGCATCATTACAGAATCTGCCCAATTTTCATTCGATTATCTTACATTTATATAACGGCTTTAACATACAAAAATGTCCCCATTGTTTCATGAAGGAAATAAATGGAAGAATAGATTCTGAGAAAAGGGGTAAACAAGTCGGTAAATTTCTGTCTTTTATTTTCAGTTCCTTCTTTGGCACTTGACTTGGTGAAGGAGATTGAGCAGAAGTATAGTGAGCTGCTGGAAATGTCATATAGGACCAAACAACACAAAGTTCAGATTTAAATACTAATATACAGATTCCTGGCCAACGACAGAAAAAAAACATTTCCTCCAATGGCTGAGAATTAGCAAGGAGATAGTTTCAGGGCAGGGCAATCTGCTTCAAGGAGGCCTACAGGAAACTTTGACCCTGGGGAGAGGAAGGTTTATTGACTGTCAAGGTGATCAGAGATCTCAATTGTTATGTTCGCAAGGTCATTCCAAGGTCATTCCAAGTCAACACAAATAGCCGTCAATTTGTGTTCATTGATGGATCAAGTAGGTAATTGATGTTTTATCCCCACTGACCGGGAACAGCAGTATTGTTGGGCTGTTAAACATAGAAACATAGAAAATAGAAGCAGGAGCAGGCGACTCGGCCCTTTGACCTGCTCCGCTATTCATTATGTTCATGGCTGATCATCAAGTTCAAAACCCTGATCCCGCCTTCCTCCTATATCCCTTGATCTATTTAGCCCCAAGAGGTATATCTAGATTACCCAATTATTTTTTTCCAATTAAGGGGCAATTTAGCGTGGCCAATCCACCTACTCTGCACATTTTTGGGTTGTGGGGGCGAAACCCACGCAGACACGGGGAGAATGTGCAAACTCCACACGGACAGTGACCCAGAGCCGGGATCGAACCTGGGACCTCAGCGCCGTGAGGCGGTTGTGCTAACCACTAGGCCACCGTGCTGCCCTACCAAGAGGTATATCTAATTCCTTCTTGAAGTTACTCAACGTTTTGGCCTCAACTACTTTCTGTGGCAGTGAATTCCTCAGATTCTGCACTCTCTGGGTGAAGAAATTTCTCCTCACCTCAGTCCTAAAATGTTTGCCCTTTATCCTCAAACTATGACCCCTAGTTCTGTACTCCCCCACCAGCGGGAACATTCTTTCTGAATCTACCCTGTCTAATCCTGTTAGAATTTTGTAGGTTTCTATGAGATTCCCTCTCACTCTTCTTTTTTTAAATATAAATTTAGAGTACACAATTATTTTTTCCAATTAAGGGGCAATTTAGCATGGCCAATCCACCTATCCTACACAGCTTTTGGGTTGTGGGGGCGAAACCCACACATACATGGGGAGAATGTGCAAACTCCACACGGACAGTGACCCAGGGCCGGGTTTCAAACCCAGGTCCTCAGCACCATAGGCAGCAATGCTAATCACTGAGCCACCATGCTGCCCTCCCTCTCACCCTTCTAAATTACAATGAATATAAACCTAATCGACATGGTCTCTCCTCATATGATAGTCCCGCCATTCCAGGAATCAGCCTGGTAAATCTTTGCTGCACTCCCTCCATAGCAAGAACACCCTTCCTCAGGTAAGGACACCAATACTGACAGGTTGCTGTCTTTCTTAAAGTACAGAGAATGGTATTGATGGCACCATGAGGCCATGTTGCCATTGCCTATAATATGACACCTGCTGGAACAGAAAGAGATTTGACTGCATTAATCTGCATTTGGTACACAATCATCAGTAGCATACTGTACAAGTCAACACCCACTTCACAGACAGATCCCACAATGGTCTTATTCACCATCGATCATCCGTGTCAAGATTATTTATCACAACAGTCACTGGTGAGCCTAACGTCTGTGGTGGGTAAAGTCTTGGAGAGGATTATAAAAGATACGATTTATAATCATCTAGATAGGAATAATATGATTAGGGACAGTCAGCATGGTTTTGTGAAGGGTAGGTCATGCCTCACAAACCTTATCGAGTTCTTTGAGAAGGTGACTGAACAGGTAGACGAGGGTAGAGCAGTTGATGTGGTGTATATGGATTTCAGTAAAGCGTTTGATAAGGTTCCCCACGGTCGGCTATTGCAGAAAATACGGAGGCTGGGGATTGAGGGTGATTTAGAGATGTGGATCAGAAATTGGCTAGTTGAAAGAAGACAGAGAGTGGTAGTTGATGGGAAATGTTCAGAATGGAGTTCAGTTACGAGTGGCGTACCACAAGGATCTGTTCTGGGGCCGTTGCTGTTTGTCATTTTTATAAATGACCTAGAGGAGGGCGCAGAAGGATGGGTGAGTAAATTTGCAGACGACACTAAAGTCGGTGGAGTTGTAGACAGTGCGGAAGGATGTTGCAGGTTACAGAGGGACATAGATAAGCTGCAGAGCTGGGCTGAGAGGTGGCAAATGGAGTTTAATGTGGAGAAGTGTGAGGTGATTCACTTTGGAAAGAATAACAGAAAGGCGGAATATTTGGCTAATGGTAAAATTCTTGGTAGTGTGGATGAGCAGAGGGATCTCGGTGTCCATGTACATAGATCCCTGAAAGTTGCCACCCAGGTTGATAGGGTTGTGAAGAAGGCCTATGGTGTGTTGGCCTTTATTGGTAGAGGGATTGAGTTCCGGAGCCATGAGGTCATGTTGCAGTTGTACAAAACTCTAGTACGGCCGCATTTGGAGTATTGCGTACAGTTCTGGTCGCCTCATTATAGGAAGGACGTGGAAGCTTTGGAACGGGTGCAGAGGAGATTTACCAGGATGTTGCCTGGTATGGAGGGAAAATCTTATGAGGAAAGGCTGATGGACTTGAAGTTGTTTTCGTTAGAGAGAAGAAGGTTAAGAGGTGACTTAATAGAGGCATACAAAATGATCAGAGGGTTAGATAGGGTGGACAGCGAGAGCCTTCTCCCGCGGATGGAGGTGGCTAGCACGAGGGGACATAGCCTTAAATTGAGGGGTAATAGATATAGGACAGAGGTCAGAGGTGGGTTTTTTACGCAAAGAGTGGTGAGGCCGTGGAATGCCCTACCTGCAACAGTAGTGAACATGCCAACATTGAGGGCATTTAAAAATTTATTGGATAAGCATATGGATGATAAGGGCATAGTGTAGGTTAGATGGCCTTTAGATTTTTTCCATGTCGGTGCAACATCGAGGGCCGAAGGGCCTGTACTGCGCTGTATCGTTCTATGTTCTATGGTCGGGCAGTCTCTTGGAGGCCAAAGCTATCCTCTTCAAATAATGGCTCACACATCAAGGTCAGGCAACCTTCAGATTTATTAGTGACACCTTAATCTTGACCACTTTGCTTCAAATGTCTTGATGAATAAGGAGGTGCATTACATTACAACCCACATGGGAGTGTATTCTGTGGAACCAAAAAAGCGGAAAACATGGGGCTAGATTCTCCAATCCCCGACGCCGAAATTGCATTTGGCGACAGGCAGAGAATCCATGTTGCCGCACGAAATCGGGAGCGATGCCGGTTCTTCAATTCTCTGCCCCCCGGAAATTGCCGTGCTCCGTGCCAAATATCCACTGCCTCAGGCCATTGCCTGAGGCCTGTGCTGCGATGCTCCACCCTGACTGGCCGAATTCCTGACGGCGTCGATCTCTCATGGTCCCACAGTCCGGGAACCTCGTGAGGCGGCTGCGGCTCAGTCCGGGGGCCGCCATAGTCAGGGGAGGGCCGGCTGCCAGGCGGGGTGTGTTCATTCGGTTCGGGGCGCACGAGCGGCCGATGCGTGGCACTATTTTGCCGGTCCAGGTCCGTGGGCTGAATCCGCCATGGAGCACAGTGCGGCCGCTGGAGGCCGCCGCCGTGCGCATGCGCGGCCTCTGACCCGGAAGTGATGGGGGCCTTTTGACGCCAGTTTTCCTGCCGTAAAACACCACAGTTCTCACCACGGCGTGGTGAGTAGTGTAGTCCCAAAAACGGAAAATCCAGCCCATGGTGTGCATGGACTTCATTTTTTAAAAATAAATTTAGTGTACCCAATCATTTTTCCAATTAAGGGGCAATTTAGAGTGGCCAATCCACCTAGCTTGCCCATTTTTGGGCTGTGGGGGCGAAACCCACGCAAACACAGGGAGAATGTGCAAACTCCACACGGACAGTGACCCAGAGCCGGGATCGAACCTGGGACCTCAGCGCCGTGAGGCCGCAGTGCTAACCCACTGCGCCACCGTGCTGCCCTGTGCATGGACTTCATTATGCAGGATGTAAAATCTCAATTACTCAACAGCAGGTTGAGATGCAGAGATAAAGTCAGCGGAGTCTTTGATATGTGTAAGGGCGGCACTATGGCGCAGTGGTTGGCACTGCTGTCTCATGGTGCCGACAACCAGGTTCGATCCCGGCCCCGGGTCACTGTCCGCGTGGAGTTGCACATTTTCCCCGTGTCTGCGTGGGTCTCACCTCCACAACCCAAAAGATGTGCAGGGCACGTGAATTGTCCACGCTAAATTGCCCCTTAATTGGAAAAAAAGAATTGGGTATTCCCTAAATTTAAAAAAAAGTGTTTGGTGCGTGTAGAGCCTCATGCCAGCTGTGGTGTGTACATACTTATAATACATTCGCATAAAATACTTTTAAATTACATCGTATCTTCAAGATAAAGTTAATGGCGCATGAGAATCTTCTGACACCCTTTGCACCTTTGTATACACCAGTTAGCTTTGTGCAATAGTGTAGGAGGTCAGCAGTTTAACTCTGCAGCACAATGGCCTGGTGTCCTGGGTGTGGCAGGGAGTGGGGCAGTGGGAACAGTCAAGATAAGAAAATGAGGGGCCTTACCCGAGGTATTCACATGTGAGTCCATCTCAGTGCGCTGGCGGACAATGTCCTTTACAGTGCATAGAAGACAGGGCCAACTGAGGCTGCAAGTTCAACCATGTCTCACTGCATGGTAATTACAATACTAGACACTTAACATGAACATTCAATAAAGAGTGAGGAAAAAACAAAACATTGTTTCTTCCACAATAAAGGATATGTATCTAACTCCCCTGTAATCATCAATGTGTGCGAACCATGAGGCGTGCCAGCACAATTAGCTCTATGACTAAGCCAGTTTTGATAGATAACAACGATGCACACATGAATAAATGTGATATATTTACAAGTGAAATCTAAATTTGGAAAACGCCCTTTGTGCTCTCAATAAATCTTATGTAAATAGCATTGTAGTTGGGCAGGAAAGCTTGGGATGTGATGCGGAGCTGCCCTGTTTGTCCAGGAGGTTCTTTTACAGCCAGTTTGTATCTGTTACATTGTCAACTGCTGGCAGCTTTCAGCAATGACAAGGTGCGCGCACCGCGGAATCACACGCATATCCCGGGCATCGTCGTCAGCACTTCAAATTCTAATTGTACTCGCAAAGGATATGCAAAAATGTGAGAGAGCAGAAGTGGCGCAACTTTCAGTCACACCCTGAGAGAACGACGCACTGTTGCCAGGATCTGCCCTGGGAATGAAATGCTCCAAGACTCCAAACTCAGATACAACTGCTATCATATTGTGGCCAGTAGCTTGCAGTTTTTGATCAGCAGCTTGCTGAGCACAAGGCTCCGCCAATATCCTGAAACTCATAGAACAGAATAGAATCCTATAGTAGGGGCAGCACGGTGGTGCAGTAGTTAGCACTGGGACTACGGCGTTGAGGACCTGGGTTTGAATCCCGGCCTTGGGTAGCTGTCCGTGTGGAGTTTGCACATTCTCCCTGTGTCTGCGTGGGTTTCGCTCCCACAAGCCAAAGATGCGCAGGTTAGGTGGATTGGCCACTCTAAATTGCCCCCTAATTGGAAAAACAAGAATTGGGTACTCTAAATTTAGAAGAAAAAAAAGAATCCCTACAGTGCTGAAGGAGGCCATTCGGCCCATCAAATCTGCACCAGCTGTCTGAAAGAGCGGCCAGCCTAGGCCCACTCCCTCGCAACCCCCTAACCCCACCTACCCTTTGGACACTGAGGGGCCATTTGGCACGGCGAATTCACCTAACCTGCACATCTTTGGACTGTGGGAGGAAACCGGAGCACCCAACGGAAACCCACGCAGACATGAGGAGAACGTGCAAATTCCACACAGGCATCAAAGGTCGGAATCGAACCCGAGTCCGTGGTACCATGAGGCAGCAGTGCTAACCACTGTGTCACCATGCCACTGTACTCGGAAATGTTTGTCCAAGGAGCCCATGAATGTTGATGTCTGCTGCATGGGTGTTATATTTGAAGCACAAATTCAGGCTATAAAATACATCAAAGCAGGAGTCTCCCACTGATTATGAGGATGCACCAACGCAGTGGGAAGAATAGTGTGCAATGTGTTCATCTCAAGTCATCCTTCCATCGGCAGGTCCTTGCCTCATTGTCTACTGATGCTTCATCCTCAACTGTTCTGTTTGGGTTGTGGGGGCGAAACCCAGGCAGACACGGGGAGAATGTGCAAACTCCACATGGGCAGTGACCCAGGGCCATTCGTACCCAGGTCATCAACGCCGTAGTCCCAGTGCTAACTGTTCTGTTTTTGCCAGGGATGGTTTGCCATTGCCTTCCTCTCACAGGGACAGGGCGAGGAGACAGGTCCCAAGGCTACCTCAGCCAGAACAGCAATCAAACCTGTGCTGAGGCACTAATCTGAATCACACACTAGCCATCTATCAACTGAGCTAAGTGTGCCCCTCTCGTACAGAGGATGTTTGTTATAATCCCTGACACCTTCTCTAAGGAAACCTCCTGGTCACATTTACAAAATAAAGTGCTGAGAAATCTTCAGCCATCAATGTTCTGGACCTATTCAATTACTATCAATTCCTAACCTTTCATGCTACCTCATTCTGCAGGATTATAAATAAAATCTCAGCCTGCGTCAAGTGCAGCCAGCGTCTTTCCCCACGCGGCAATGTGTGAGCAATGTTCTATTGTGCTTCACCTTCATACTGGTGGTTTGTGCATTGTGGTGGTATGATTTGCATAGCTGTCTGCCATTGGTGCAGAACACTGGCTTACCATTGGCCCTGGTCGGTCATGTGCCTCTCGACCGATTGGTTGAGACCAGTCATGTGACGGCTCCCCGATTAGTCGAGAGGCTGAGTTAACCCCGCCTCCAGAGCGAGGTATAAATACCCAGAACGCCCGGCGGTCGTCCATTTGCTGTAGTCGACCGCAGGACAGAAACAAAAGGAAGTAAGGGGAAAAGTGCAAGGCAGAGAAGACATAGTCAAAAATCTAAAAGGGCGACAGTACAAGGTACAGTGACTGAGGGGAGCTCAGTGAATAGGCCCAGTAATAACAAAAGGAATAAAACTGGAGATGTTAAGATTCAAAACAGAGGTAAAAAAACCAACATAAGTGTACTTTACCTGAATGCTCGTAGTATTCGGAATAAAGTAAATGAGTTGATGGCACAAATCATCGTAAATGGCTATGATTTAGTGGCCATTACTGAAACATGGTTAAAGGATGGTCACGAATGGGAGTTAAATATCCGAGAGTATCAAACTATTCGGAAGGACAGAGTGGATGGTAAGGGAGGTGGTGTTGCTCTGTTATTTAAGGATGACATCCGGGCAATAGTAAGGAATGACATCGGTGCTATGGAGGATAAGGTTGAATCCATTTGGGTGGAAATCAGGAATAGTAAGGCGAAAAAGTCACTGATAGGAGTAGTCTATCGGCCACCAAATAGTAACGATATGGTGGGGCAGGCAATAAACAAAGAAATAACTGATGCATGTAGAAATGGTACAGCAGTTATCATGGGGGATTTTAATCTACATGTCGATTGGTTTAACCAGGTCGGTCAAGGCAACCTTGAGGAGGAGTTTATAGAATGTATCCGCGATAGTTTCCTAGAACAGTATGTAATGGAACCTACGAGGGAACAAGCGGTCCTAGATCTTGTCCTGTGTAATGAG
This sequence comes from Scyliorhinus canicula, assembly GCF_902713615.1. Classification (NCBI taxonomy): domain Eukaryota; kingdom Metazoa; phylum Chordata; class Chondrichthyes; order Carcharhiniformes; family Scyliorhinidae; genus Scyliorhinus; species Scyliorhinus canicula. Next base: position 50,777,374 of record NC_052150.1, read on the forward strand.
ACAGGATTGATTCATGATCTCATAGTTAGGGATCCTCTCGGAAGGAGCGATCACAATATGGTGGAATTTAAAATACAGATGGAGGGTGAGAAAGTAAAATCAAATACTAGTGTTTTGTGCTTAAACAAAGGAGATTACAAGGGGATGAGAGAAGAACTAGCTAAGGTGGACTGGGAGCTAAGACTTTATGGTGGAACAGTTGAGAAACAGTGGAGAACCTTCCAAGCGATTTTTCACAGTGCTCAGCAAAGGTGCCCAACAAAAAGGAAGGACGGAAGAAAGAGGGAAAATCGACCGTGGATATCTAAGGAAATAAGGGAGAGTATCAAATTGAAGGAAAAAGCATATAAAGTGGCAAAGATTGCTGGGAGATTAGAGGACTGGGAAATCTTTAGGGGGCAACAGAAAGCTACTAAAAAAGCTATAAAGAAGAGTAAGATAGAGTATGAGAGTAAACTTGCTCAGAATATAAAAACAGACAGTAAAAGTTTTTACAAATATATAAGACAAAAAAGAGTGGCTAAGGTAAATATTGGTCCTTTAGAGGATGAGAAGGGAGTTTTAATAATGGGAAATGAGGAAATGGCTGAGGAACTGAACAGGTTTTTTGGGTCGGTCTTCACAGTGGAAGACACAAATAACATGCCAGCGACTGATAGAAATGAGGCTATGACAGGTGAGGACCTTGAGAGGATTGTTATCACTAAGGAGGGAGTGATGGGCAAGCTAATGGGGCTAAAGGTAGACAAGTCTCCTGGCCCTGATGGAATGCATCCCAGAGTGCTAAAAGAGATGGCTAGGGAAATTGCAGATGCACTAGTGATAATTTACCGAAATTCACTAGACTCTGGGGTGGTCCCGGTGGATTGGAAATTAGCAAACGTGACGCCACTGTTTAAAAAAGGAGGTAGGCAGAAAGCAGGAAATTATAGGCCAGTGAGCTTAACTTCGGTAGTAGGGAAGATGCTGGAATCTATCATCAAGGAAGAAATAGCGAGGCATCTGGATAGAAATTGTCCCATTGGGCAGACGCAGCATGGGTTCGTAAAGGGCAGGTCATGTCTAACTAATTTAGTGGAATTTTTTGAGGACATTACCAGTGCAGTAGATAACGGGGAGCCGATGGATGTGGTATATCTGGATTTCCAGAAAGCCTTTGACAAGGTGCCACACAAAAGGTTGCTGCATAAGATAAAGATGCATGGTATTAAGGGTAAAGTAGTAGCATGGATAGAGGATTGGTTAATTAATAGAAAGCAAAGAGTGGGGATAAATGGGTGTTTCTCTGGTTGGTAATCAGTAGCTAGTGGTGTCCCTCAGGGATCCGTGTTGGGCCCACAATTGTTCACAATTTACATAGATGATTTGGAGTTGGGGACCAAGGGCAATGTGTCCAAGTTTGCAGATGACACTAAGATGAGTGGTAAAGCGAAAAGTGCAGAGGATACTGGAAGTCTGTAGAGGGATTTGGATAGGTTAAGTGAATGGGCTAGGGTCTGGCAGATGGAATACAATGTTGACAAATGTGAGGTTATCCATTTTGGTAGGAATAACAGCAAACAAGATTATTATTTAAACGATAAAATATTAAAGCATGCCGCTGTTCAGAGAGACTTGGGTGTGCTAGTGCATGAGTCACAGAAGGTTGGTTTACAAGTGCAACAGGTGATTAAGAAGGCAAATGGAATTTTGTCCTTCATTGCTAGAGGGATGGAGTTTAAGACCAGGGAGGTTATGTTGCAATTGTATAAGGTGTTAGTGAGGCCACACCTGGAGTATTATGTTCAGTTTTGGTCTCCTTACTTGAGAAAGGACGTACTGGCGCTGGAGGGTGTGCAGAGGAGATTCACTAGGTTAATCCCAGAGCTGAAGAGGTTGGATTATGAGGAGAGGTTGAGTAGACTGGAACTGTACTCATTGGAATTTAGAAGGATGAGGGGGGATCTTATAGACACATTTAAAATTATGAAGGGAATAGATAGGATAGATGCGGGCAGGTTGTTTCCTCTGGCGGGTAACAGCAGAACTAGGGGGCATAGCCTCAAAATAAGGGGAAGTAGATTTAGGACTGAGTTTAGGAGGAACTTCTTCACCCAAAGGGTTGTGAATCTATGGAATTCCTTGCCCAGTGAAGCAGTTGAGGCTCCTTCATTACATGTTTTTAAGGTAAAGATAGATATTTTTTTGAAGAATAAAGGGATTAAGGGTTATGGTGTTCGGGCCGGAAAGTGGAGCTGAGTCCACAAAAGATCAGCCATGATCTCATTGAATGGCGGAGCAGGCTCGAGGGGCCAGATGGCCTACTCCTGCTCCTAGTTCTTATGTTCTTATGTTCTTATGTTCTAGCTTATTAAAGCCTAACTTTTGTACAGCAACTCGTCTTGCGTTCGATTGATGGTTCAGAAATCTTTAAACCTTGGCTGGCATGTTTCGATGGATACCTGCCGTCCACAAACAGCCCCCCCCCCCACCATGGCACAGAAGCTTCACATCCTCCACTCCAGCGTGGCACGGCGGCCTACGCGATGATTGCGGAGGAAAAAGATTACGATGCGGCCATGCTTAAGGTGAATGGACAGTTTCTTAAACCGGTAAACAGAGTATTCGCCCGACATCTGCTGGCTACCAGACAACAGCTCCCTGGTGAGTCATTAGACTAATTTTACCAGGCCCTCGCTGTCCTGGGGAGGAATTGCTCCTGCCTCCAAGTTTCAGCCACGGAGCACATGGAACTACTGATTAGAAATGCTTACGTGGCTGGGATGCAGTCTGCCGCTATCCGCCAGCAGATGCTGGAGAAAGACGACCTCAGCCTAACTGAGGCACAGACTCTCTCCACCTCCCTGGAGGTCGCCGATTTAAACGCCCGCGCCTATGTCCCCAGCTGTGCTGCAGCACCCTGGGCCTCCTGGCACGCTTCCCCACCGCCATCCGCCGCTCCCGACCCCCCTCAGGCCTGCGCCGCGGGATGCCCTGACAAGCCCGCGGGGCCCCGCTGCTATTTCTGTGGGTTCGCTAAACACCCTCGCCCGCGTGCCCGGCCCGCTCCGCCCTCTGTAAGAACTGCGGGAAGAACGGCCACTTTTCATCCGTCTGCCAGGCCAAATCGGTCGCTGCTGTACGAACGGGGATCCCCCCTTCCGGGCCCTTGCGAGCCCTTCCAGTACACCGCGCCAATCTCTCCCCCCCCCCCCCCCCCCCCCCCCGGCCCCCGGGCCCCTGCGCCCGGCCTGTGCGCCTCCCCCTCTCCTCCGGGCCCATCCGGGCCCTTCCAGCGCACCGCGCAACTCTCTCCTCGCCACCCCCCGGCCCCTGCGCCTGGCCTGCACGCCTCTCTGCCCCCGCTCCGGTCGGCCCACCGGCACCGCTAACCCCATCCTCAGCAACCACGAGAGCCCCGTGGGCGCCGCCATCTTGGGCCCCGGGCGCCACGTTCGGGTGCTGGGCGCCGCCATCTTGGGGCGCCGACTCCACGTGCGGGTCCTGGGCGCCGCCATCTTGGGGCCCCGACTCCACGTGCGGAACCTGGGCACCACCACCCTGGACTGGCACGCAAGGTTCTGCCAGCAACTGCTCGGCCAACGACGACTACAACGATGGTTCTTCTCCACGGCTCGCGGCCATTCAACTCGACCAGTCACGGCCACGCACGCTCGCCAAAACAACGACGCTGATCCACCTCAACGGCCACGAGACGGGGTGCCTGCTGGACTCCGGGAGCACGGAAAGCTTCGTTCACCCTGCCACGGTAAGACGCTGCCCGCTCCCTGTCCATCCGGTAAAACACAAAATCGGGTTAGCCTCAGGTTCGCACTCCGTCCGCATCACCGGCTGCTGCATCGTGGACCTCACGGTCCAGGGGAAGGTTTTTTAAAATTACAAACTCCTTGTCCTCCCTGGCCTTTGCGCACCTGCACTCCTAGGACTGGACTTCCAGTGCAACCTGCAGAGCTTGACCTTCCAATTCGGCGGCCCTATACCCCCCCTCACTGTCTGCAGCCTCGCGTCCCTCAAAGTGGACCCCTCCTCCTTGTTTGCTAATCTCACCCCCAATTGCCAGTGGTCAGTGGCCTTCATGTTTGATAATGCACAAAGGAGCAAGATTAAGAATGACAAGATCTTACGGTGGCGGATCGAGTTGTCCACGTACAACTATGATATCTTGTATCGTCCTGGGAAGCTCAATGAGCCTCCTGATGCCCTGTCCCGCGGTACCTGCGCCAGCACGCAGAAAGACCGCCTCCGCTCCCTCCACGCAGACCTCTGCCATCCAGAGGTGACCCGTTTCTACCATTTCATAAAGGCTCGCAACCTGCCTTTCTCCATCGAGGAAGTCAGGACAGTAATCCGTGACTGCCACATCTGCGCAGAGTGCAAACCGCACTTCTACCGCCCCGAGCGCGCACATCTGATCAACGCATCCCGCCCCTTTGAACGTCTCAGCATTGACTTCAAGGGTCCCCTTCCCTCTAGCAACTGCAACATTTACTTCCTGGCAGTAATCGACAAATACTCCCGCTTCCCCTTCGCCATTCCCTGCCCCGACATGACCACATCGCCCGTCATTAAGGCCCTCCTCTCCATCTTCTCCCTGTTCGGCTACTTCGCATACATACATAGCGATCGGGGGTCCTCATTTATGAGCAACGAGCTGCGTCAATTCCTGCTCAATAGGGTCATTGCCTCTAGCAGGACGACCAGCTATAACCCTCGGGGTAACGGACAGGTCGAGCGGGAGAATGGTACCATCTGGAAGACCATACTACTGGCCCTCCGGTCCAGAGATCTCCCTATTTCCCGATGGCAAGAGGTTATCCCCGATCCCCTACATTCTATCCGCTCACTCCTCTGTATCACAACAAATCAGACACCTGATGAACGTCTTCTTGTTTTCCCCAGGAAGTCGTCCTCCGGATCCCCTCTCCCGACGTGGCTGGCCGCCCCCGGACCCATCTTGCTCCGGAAGCATGTGCGGGTGCACAAGTCCGACCCGTTGGTGGAACAAGTCCAGTTACTCCACGCTAACCCGCAGTACGCGTATGTGGAGTACCCCGACGGTCGGCAGGACACGGTCTCCCTCCGGGACCTGGCACCCGCCGGCGTGCGGCCTTCCCCCCCTTCACCACAGACCCCCCCTTTTTTTCCCCCAGCGCCCCACCCAGGCCACCCCTTCCCCATCCACCACCAGCTCGGGTGACGGAGACTGTTCAAGAACCATCGTTCCCGGACTCCAGGACATCAGCGGAACCACCACCATTGGCTGAACCAACATCACCAACTCCACTGCGGCGGTCTGCCAGGACGTCACGGGCACCAAAAAGGCTGATCGAGTCTATTGAATTCTCAACAACTCCATGGACCTTGTATGGACAATATGTACTATTGTTAATTGTCTGGGCCAGTGGGAAGCCAAGATTTTTTTTCTCCCTTCTCTGGCTGCTACTCATACCACCAGTTCCTCCCCCCCCCCCCCCCCCCCCCCCACCGGCTCTCGTTGATGCCCCCCCCGGCTTCTTTCTCCGCAAGGGGTGAATGTGGTGGTATGATTTGCATAGCTGTCTGCCATTGGTGCAGAACACTGGCTTACCATTGGCCCTAGTCGGTCATGTGCCTCTCGACCGATTGGTTGAGACCAGTCATGTGACGGTTCCCCGATTGGTCGAGAGGCTGAGTTAACCCCGCCTCCAGAGCGAGGTATAAATACCCAGAACGCCCGGCGGTCGTCCATTTACTGTAGTCGACCGCAGGGCTAACGTCTAGCTTATTAAAGACTAACTTTTGTACAGCAACTCGTCTCGCGTTCGATTGATGGTTCATCATGCTATTGCCTAACCCCTATTCGATTGTTTTACCGCAAGCAATTCTCTGCAGAAGGGGGTTGTATACTGACTGATAGCTGGTCAGATGTACCTCCACGGACTGAGAGTCCTGTAGATGATCCTTATAGTGTGCAGTTTCTGATAAGCAGGCCTTTTGGTGATAATTCCTAGACATTTTAAAAGAGGCCCTCCCCGAACTGTATATGCCCCACCGACCCACCCCCAGACAGTACATAACTCGTCGTTACTGGCTAACACCCACTGTTCCTCACCTGCCTATGACTTGTTGGGTACCATTTCCCCAAATCACTTTCTAAACATTCTGAGATGTGAGTACCATACCGTTCCTTGGTGTCTTAGAACATCTTAGGGTTGCAATCCCAACAGTTGTACTGGAATTGTGCCCAACGTATTAACCTTACCGAAGTTTCTGAGGTCATTAGAGGGGCACCTAATTCATATTGAGGCAGTAAGTGATTGCACTACAATTGACAAATTTCCATTACCCACCTGCCCTGTGTTGTTGGGAAATCCACTGTGTGCCCATCATCAGCTAGGGGGCAAATCCCAGGCACAGCACTCCACAATTCAATAGAGCCACGCTCCCAACTACCTGTATGAAGGAGGAATTTGTTTAAAATCCTGTTCCATCTTCAGTGGCCCAGGCTCATCTACATCGTACCTTGCACAACCAAAGGTCATCCCAATGCACTTTGCGGTCAATGTCAATTTGAAGTGGTGCTGCAGTTATAATACTGGAAATGCAGCAGTGAATTTGTACGGTGGGATTTCTGGCAGGAGATCTTAGGCTGGAGGCTCTCCTTGTGGGCTTTAGTGTTCCCTTTAAGCTCAAAAAGAAGCCATCAGCCTTCCCCACGCTAGAACAATATCCTGGCACTCCCTCCACAAACCCAAACTAGCCCCGATCCCTGCAGCCTGGTTTCCCCACCCCCTGAAGAGCCCTCCAAACCACAGTTCCAGGGTCTCGAGTGGCTCCCCTCTCCCAACAGTCCTGTACAAGACCCCAAAAACCTAGCACCCTGACCCCCCCCCGCCCCCCCACCCTATCACCAGTTCCTATTTTTTCAGCCCTAACTGAGTGCCAACAATCATCGCTGCCCAATGGCCTCCTGCCACTGACAGCACAAGCCCCTTTATGATAGGTGCTACAGTATTATACCATCAAGCTGACCAATTCCATTCTTGTTGGACAGAATTGTCTTCTTGATGCAAGTTGGAGCTAGACTCCTTCATGCTTTTGTGGCTTTGTGTTTCCAGCTGATTGGCAGGTTACCCGGGTAACCTAGCATTTCTTGGTGTATGTCTATCAGGCCTCTTCAGTAGCAACTGATTCCTCAACAGCAGAGCTAGCATGCAATCTCATCCTCTGGTGAGTTGGCATAGAGGTATTTATTGCTCTTCTCTTGCTCTTGGACATTTGTGCCAAATAATTCACCATACAAAGACGCCTTCCCCAGCTTCACCACTAAAGTAAGCAACATGGCGACCTCCAAGCAGGTGGTTTGATCAAGTGACCGTACATCTTGACGTATACTGACATCCTCATCCTGAAGTGAAGGATATCTCGACATTTCAGCACCTGGAATGAAAGAGAGAGGCGATGGTTAGCTTTTCGATTCTTACTGTCATTGTGAATAACCTCACACTTACTCACATTATACTCAATCTGCTCACGTATCTCCTTTCAGCCTCTCTGAGTCCTCATCGCAACTGAAGAAAGAAGGGAGTGTGTTATTGACAGTCTTGTGAAGTTTTTGGCAAATATGTTTATCATGGCTATGGTCCGTTGGCGTATATGTAGTATAAGGTATAGGAAGTGAGAATTGCATTGGAGGTAAGTGTGTGAATATGAGGGAAAGGAGATGAGGTGAAGTGTAATGGAATGATTGTGGGTGATTTAAGGGAAGGAGTATTTGGAATTCTGCGAGTGGAGATAATGAAGGTGTGCTCAGAATGTGAGAGCAGTGTTCTCATCTTGATGACTCTGGTGAGGTCATTAAACTTTTTCCGGCAAGGGCAGCACGGTGGCCTAGTGGTTAGCACAACCGCCTCACGGCGCTGAGGTCCCAGGTTCGATCCCGGCTCTGGGTCACTGTCTGTGTGGAGTTTGCACATTCTCCCCGTGTCTGCGTGGGTTTCGCCCCCACAACCCAAAAAAATGTGCAGAGTAGGTGGATTGGCCATGCTAAATTGCCCCTTAATTGGAAAAAATAATTGGGTAATCTAAATTTATATTTAAAAAAATTAAAAAAAAAAAAAAAAAACTTTTTCCGGCATGAGAACCATGAGAGATAAGCTCCTGGCTTTGAGCTACTATGCTCTCTCATTCCACTGTTGGTGGAAGCATTACAATCGGAGCTTTCTGCCTCTTGTGGGGAACACCATTTCCCTCTGCCTCTTCACTACCTATACCAAGGGCTTTAACGGCATCAGAAAACCCAGGTGCCTTGCAAAAAGCCCTTGTGCCCATTTTGTTCTATTCAGCCAGAGTGCACCTCACTTTAAAGAGATACCAGCTGCCTTTAAGTGGCATTAGGTATGCCTGATTTACAGTGTTCTCCCCTAACAGGCAAGTGTCCAATCCATAACACAGATAAAACAGGCCGCACATCTGAGTCACTTTAATGAGGCCCTGGCACAAATGCTGCATGTGATCCTTCCTTCCCATAGCCCAATCCAATCCCTCCTTTGGGATATACCTGAGAGCCACTGCAAGACAAGCCAATGTTGATCTCTTCTCTGGAGAGAGCTGCTTGTGGAGGCATATCCAGCACCTCACATCAAGTATTTTCATGAGGTCCAAAGCTTAATTTCCATCCACCCTCAGGCCTCTCAGTTTGAGTGTGCACTAGGCCCGAAAACAGGCCCCAGGCCAAAGTCTACCCTTATTTAGTTTAACAAAGCTATTGACACAATGCCACATAACAGATTGGTGCACACAGATGGAGCAAAATAAAGTGAAAACTGCTGGACCAAACCAGAAATTAGTTCAATCAGGAGGAACAAAGAGTAGTTGTATAAACAGCTGCATCATAATAGAAGAGTGTGATTAGCATGATCCCTCAGGGCTCATTGCGAGGGATTTTTACTGATAACATTGTTTAGAAATAATTTGAAAGTGGGGTCAGCAAAGAAGCTGTTTAGGTTTGTTGACAGTACAGAATTTGTGAGTGGTCTATGAAGAAAAGGGATCAGGCAAACACAGATGGATTTGGAGGATTGAGCTGACATGTGATGTATGACATGTAATGTGATCAAGTGCAGTACCAAAGAATCTTTAGCGTGCAGAAGGAGGCCCTTTGGCCCATCAAGTCTGCACTGGATCTCTGAGAGAGCAATCTACTTAATCTCATTCCCCTGCTTTATCCACACAACTTTACTTAATCTGACTTTTCAGATCGCAATCCAATTCACTCCTGAATTTCTCTATCAAACCTCCCTCCACCACCCTCTCAGGAAGTTCGTTCCAGACGCCAACCACCCTTTGGGTGAAAATTCTTTCCCTCACATCACTCACACTCCTTTTGTCCATTATTTTGAATGTGTGTCCTCTAGTTCATTTTTATTTAAATTTAGAGTAGCCAATTATTTTTTCCAATTAAGGGGCAATTTAGCGTGTTCAATCCACCTAGCCTGCACATCTTTGGGTTGTGGGGGCGAAACCCACGCAGACACGGATAGAATGTGCAAATTCTACACCGACAGTGGCCCAGAGCTGGGATCGAACCTGCGACCTCGGCGCCGTGAGATTGCTGTGCTACCACTACGCCACCATGCTGCCCGTGTCCTCTAGTTCTTGATGCTCTCTTGAGGGGGAACAGTTTCTCACTATTTATTTCTTCCATACTCCTCAAGATCTTGAATACCTGGATCAAGTCTCCTCCCAGCCTTCTTTCCACCAAGGAAAACAGCCCCAACCTCTCCAATCTATCCTCATTGATACAGTGGTTTATCTCTAGAATCATTCTTGTGAATCTCCCCATGTACTTTCTCCACTGCCTTCACATTCTTCCTCACGTATGGTACCCAGAACTGAACACGGTACTCCAGATGAGGCCTAAGTAATGTCTTATACAAGTTCAACATGACCTTCTTTTGACTCAATGCCTCCATTGATAAAATCCAGGCTACCATTTGCTTTATAAAAAGCTCTCTCAACAGGCCCTGCCCCCTTTGTTGACTTGTGTAATACTGAGGCCCCTTTGTTCCTGCACCTCCTTTAGAGTTTCTCCCTTCACTTTTTAATGTCCCTCCACATTCTTCCCTGCCAAAATGAATCACCTCAGAGTACAGATGATAATTCTGGGGGAGAGATGTAAACAGTTGGGAATCTAATTGCAATAAACCACAGGACACAACATTCAAGGGGAATCTGGGGTTATGACAGGATACTTTGCTGAATTAATTCCCCATCAACACAAAGGGTGAGTTGCCCTGGGAAGGTCGGACATTATCCCACTCAATTGCAGAAAAGTCACAGTCAACTGTGAAAATGGCAGCAATGGCACGATGACTAGAATTTTGTTTTTCAAAGGTTTTAAGAACTCTTTTTCTGAAGTTATGGTAACTGTAGCCACCTGAGTTGGCCACTTCCTCACACAAAATGGAAGAACGCAAAGGCTACAGGGAAAAATGGACAGTTGCAAAGAGACAAGCAGTTTGCAGAATCCCCTGTGTATTCCAGCTGCTAAAGAAACCAGACAGCATTGTAACTAATGAGCTGCGCATATTAAGTGAGCGATTCCCGGTGATTCCCAGGCACAACGGACACAACAATTAGAAGAGATTGAAACATTCTATAGAAGGTCAGACATCCCGGCGCCAGTGGAGTCTGAAACAAAAGGGCACAAATAAGGTGTAAGGAACCGCCTGGTGATCGAGGAACGGCCCCGTTATTGGGGAAATTCAAATCAATCGATTGGGAAGAGACCCAATCGATTGCAAGTTTATAGAGGGTCCGCCCAGAAGGACGCGAAGCCCCTGGGACCTATAAAAGTCAGGTCCCAGGACTGATTCTTTCTTCTTGACCAGCCGGCCCTCCCAGCAGAACACCTTTGCAGTAGAAGAACCTTTAGAAGGAGAGGCCTGGTCAGCAGCCGCCATCAAGTAAGTGTCATACAACGCACGCTACGAGAGTAGACACTCCTGACCCCTTTAGTCCACACCAACTGGAAGCCTGCGGATCCAGGACAAAGCAAGAGGCCATTGTTCCCTGATCCGGCAGTTCCCTTATTCCAGATAAGTATTGGCCTGTTAGTGGTAGGAATAGCCTAGTCTTTTAGTGTTATATGCATGAGTAGTAAATAACTGTGTAATAATAAACGTGTCTTGTTTGAACTTACTAACTGGTGTATTAAGTCATTGGTCTGAACTTGAACTTGAATCTTGTGGCGGTATCATAAGGATACCTGGCGACTCTAGAGCTCAGGAATAAAACAGAGCCATTTGAGTGTAAAGCACACTCACCCAGAATGAGCAACAGTAACAAGCAGAAGAAGCACACAAAATCACCCCCAATGTTTGACAGCAATAAAAAGGGTCAACATGCGCCTGGGCCAGAATTGTGCGCTTCACCCGTTGGTTTTTGTGGTGGGGGGTGGGGGGGGGTGGGGGGGGGGTGGGTGGAACATAAGAGTGCTGACAGAACCTGTGCACTGACTGCTTAATGAAACAAAATACAGCTGGAAATGCTCAGCAGGTCTGGCAGCATCTGCAAAACTCGAGACAGAGTTAACAGGTGGGAGTTTTGTGACATCACCCAGCGTGTTTTCCAGCAGGGAGGTGGCCCTGCCGTTGGCCAGCGGTGGGATCTTCCAGACCAGCCGATGTCTACAGGATTTTGTGTGGCCCGCACACTCCGGCACTGGAGAACCCACTGTGAAGGGTCGCAAGGCAGGACTGGAACACCGGGACTTCCAGTGGCGGCATGTAAGTGAAGGTTGGGCACTGGGTAACTCCCGCCAGGGTGCTTGTTTTATTGGCCCTTTTTGTCTGGTTCCCAGGTTTTTGGTGGACAGATTCTACATATGTGAAAGTGGAAGGTGCCTACTGTTGAAGAATGCCAAAAAAGGCTGGAGCAAAGAATTCTGCGAGTGGAAATGATTTGACTGACTCGGAGGTTTCGCGTAGCACCTCAGTGGGTAAGATGGCGCTGGACTCTCTGGCAGTTGCAGACGCCCCGATTACAGCAGACATGCTGACTGGCACGCTGGCAACTGAATTGTACAAGCATTTCGAAAGGCAACGGAGAGTGATGTTTGAAACCCTCTGGAAATCGATTGAGAAAGCGTTGGGTCCTGTCCAAGAAAAGTTGGAGAGAACTTTGGAAGCTGTGAAGGAGCATGGTGAGGTGTTGAAAGGGGTGGAGATGGCTCTGTTGAGGCACAACAACCAAATTGCCTCCCTGGAGGCTAAGATCTCATTGGTGGCAGAGAAAAGTAAGAGTCTGAGGGCAAAGGTGGACGACCTGGAGAATTTTGGTCGAGGAGAAAAACCTCAGAGTCATGGGGTTGCCCTAGTCTATGGAGGGCCCAAATCCTACTGTGTGTTTCTCGCAGATGTTCGGGAAGATGATGGGGAAGGGTGGACTGGTGTCCCCTCCAGAGATGGACAGGGCTCATCGAACACTCTGACAGAAGCCTCCGACTTCCAGTCGGGCAACCACGAGCAGTTTCCATAAGTTTCCACAGGTTCCAGGAGAAAGAGTGGGTCCTGAAATGGGCCAAGGAGAACCGTGATTTGGGGTGGGAAGAGAGCATTGTTAGAATCCATCAGGATGTTGGAGCAGAGCTTGCGAGGAGACGAACAGCCTTCAATAAGGCTAAAGCAGGTATGAGCAAGAGTTGAATGTTTGGAGCGGTGTATCCAGCAAGGCTGCAGGCTACCTTCGATCAAGGGACTCTTCGACACTTTGTGGGAGGCCTTTGTTACAAAGCATGGATTGTGATCAAGTTAATTGGCCTCTTTGGGGACTCTTATCGTTGTTGAGGGGAATTTTGTACTTTGTATATATTGGTTGTTATTTCTTTGTTCTTGAAATGGGAGTGTTCTGCATAAATTTTACAATGGGGGATGAAGGATTAACTGTTCTGAGCGATATGGTTTAAGGTATTATTTTTGGAAATATATGGCTCCTTGTGGTATTTTGATCTTTGTAGGGGTGTTGAATTACTTTTTGCAGCCGGGAGGGCTAGTTATGTTTCTTTCTCTTTTGTCTGCTCTGGGTAGGGGCTAACTCGCCAGCAGTAAATTTTTAGCAAGCGAACAGGAGGGAGGTGGGGGGAGCAGCTGAGTTCCATTGGACCTGTTGTCCATGATTCAATGAGCCTATCATTTTTGTTTTGTTGGATTTGGGGTCGGAGAACCACCCGGGGCCGGCCCCCGCCATGTCCCAAATTCTCCGCCCCCTGAAATTCGGCGGGGGCGGGAATCACACCGCGCCAGTCGGCGGGCCCCCCGTGGTGATTCTCCAGCCCGCGATGTGCCGGTCATCATAGAATGATTATCATAGAATTTACAGTGCAGAAGGAGGCCATTCGGCCCATCGAGTCTGCACCGGCTCTTGGAAAGAGCACCCTACCCAAGGTCAACACCTCCACCCTATCTCCATAACCCAGTAACTCCATCCAACACTAAGGACAATTTTGGACACTAAGGGCAATTTATCAAGGCCAACCGACCTAACCTGCACATCTTTGGACTGTGGGAGGAAACCGGAGCACCCGGAGGAAACCCACGCACACACAGGGAGGATGTGCAGACTCCGCACAGACAGTGACCCAAGCCGGAATCGAACCTGGGACCCTGGAGCTGTGAAGCAATTGTGCTATCCACAATGCTATCGTGCTGCCCACTGCTGTAAGTCCTGCCGCTGACAGGCCTCTCCCACCGGCGTGGATTAAACCACCTACCTGACCGGCGGGATTGGCGGCGCGGGCGGGCTCCGGGGTCCTGGGGGGGGGCGCGGGGCGATCTGACCTGGGGGGGTGCCCCCACGGTGGCCTGGCACGCGAACGAGACCCACCGATCGGCGGGCGGGCCTGTGCCGTGGGGGCACTCTTTTTCTTCCGCCTTCGCCATAGTCTTCACCATGGTGTGGGCGGAAGAGACCCCCTCCCCTGCGCATGCGCCAGTATGACATCAGCAGCTGCTGACACTCCGGCGCATGCGCAGACTTATGCCGGCCGGCTAAGTCCTTTCGACCCCGGCTGGCGTGGCGCCAAAGGCCGTTCACGCCAGCCGGCGGAGTGGGAACCACTCCGGCGTGGGACTAGCCCCTCAATGTGAGGACTTGGCCCCTAAAGATGCGGACACTTCCGTACCTTTGGGGCGGCCCGACGCCGGAGTGGTTCACGCCACTCTGACACGCTGGGACACCCCGCCCCGCCGGGTAAGGGAGAATCCCAGCCGGGGTTTGTTAGGATTGTTCTTTGGCATGTAACCAACATGTACATTTGGGCGGGGTCTGGTTCAACGGATGGAGAGAGGTGGGGATAGGGTTAGTTTTCTGATGATGACTATAGAATTTTCTTTGTTTGACTTTATGGGTGGGTTTGGTGGCCATCTTGGGCAGGCCTTGGGCCTATATCCTCTGGGCAGACGATTGATAATCCTTCACTGTGGAATTGGATGACTCCGGGTTGAGGGGGTGGTGGGAGGCCTCCGGTTTGGTTGGTCACCTGGAATGTAAGGGGGTTGGAGAATCTAGTAAAAAGGTCAATATGTTTCTCTCACCTGAAGAATCTGAGGGCTGATGTGGTGTTTTTGCAGGAGACTCATTTGTGGGTGAGGGACCAGACCAGACTGCACTTGGGCTTTGATGGCAGTGCTTCGGGGGTAGTGGGGAGCAATTTTAATCAATAAACAGGTTCTTAATCGGCAGATAAGTTCATGATGGATACATACGGCAGGTATGTGATGGTCTTTGGCAGGTACGGTGGTGGCATTGATTAATGTATATGCCCCAAATTGGGACGATGCACCATTTAAAAAAAAATTTTGAGTACCCAATTCATTTTTTCCAATTAAGGGGCAATTTAGCGTGGCTAATCCATCTACCTTGCACATCTTTGGGTTGTGGGGGCGAAATCCACACAGACACCGGGAGATTGTGGAAACTTCTCAGGGACAGTGACCCAGAGCCGGGATCAAACCTGGGACCTCAGCGCCGTGAGGCAGCTGTGCTAACCACTAGGCCACCGTGCTGCCCTCGCACCATTTATTAAGAAGCTGTTGGCTTCCATTCCAGATTTAGACACACACCAACTGATATTTGGGGGTGATTTAAATTGCGTACTTGTTCGAAGTTAAATCGTTCTAGGCCGAAGTGGTGGCTCCTTTGGGGGGGCCGAAGACGCTGTCAGCACTTACGGAACAGATGGGCGGGCAGATCCGTGGCAGTTTATTCACACGGCTGTTAAAGAATTCTCGTTCTTTTCTCTCGTCCACAAGGTTTATTCGAGGATTTACGTTTTCCGGTCTGTCTCTTCTCCTTTGGGTGGGGCAGGCAGGATACTCGGCCGTTGTCATCTCGGGGCATGCCCGCACGTGGTGATTTTGGTTTTGGAATTGTACCCCGCTCAGCGCCCACTGTGGAGGTTAGATGTAGGGGCATTGGCAGATATGGGGTTCTGTGCGTGCATGTCTAAGGCCATTGATGAGTTTGTTGAATTTACTAGGAATGAGTCTGTCTCACGTTCCATGCTTTGGAAAGTCTTGAGGATGGTTATTAGAGGAGAGGTCATGTCATACAAGGTGCCTGAGGACCCCGGTTCAAATCTGAGGACCCGGGTTCGAATCCCGGCCCTGGGTCACTGTGGGTGTGGAGTTTGCACATTCTCCCCATGTCTGCATGGGTTTCACCCCCACAACCCAAAGATGTGCAGGTTAGGTGGATTGGCCACGCTAAATTGCCCTTGATTGGAAAAAGAAAAAAATAATTGGCTACTCTAAAAAAAATGTTTTTTTTAATTATCATATAGATAGGGAGATATTGGTGGAACGGCAAAGGTTGGAGGATGATAGGTTGGAGGCTGATATCTTGGAGGTGGGCCACAGGTGTTCATGAGATCCCAGACCTCCTGGCGAGCAGGAAGAAGCTGAAGACGCAGTTTGATCCGTTGTCCACAGGGAAGGCGGTGAGCCAGTTGCGGCGCTCGAAGGGGGTCTTTTAAGAGTAGGGGAAGAAAGCCAGTGTCTGTTAGTTCATCATCCAAAGATGCGTAGGTTAGGTGGATTGGCCATGCTAAATTACGCCTTAGTGTCTAAGGTTAGGTGAGGTTACGAGGATAGGGTGGGGGAATGGGCCTGCGTGGTGTGCTCTTCATCCAGCTCCCCAGGAGCTCTGGCATCTCATGAACACCTGTGTGGGATGCAAACCGTTGGTTTCCGAGGGCTGGCGCAGACTCAATGGGCCAAATGGCCTCCTCCTTCACCGTAGGGATTCTATGATTCATCAGCTAACCAGCAGGCAGCCTCCAGGGAGATTATTTAGGTTAGGGACTCAAGTGGTAGCTTGATCTCCACCCCAGATAAAGTTAACGTTGTGTTTGAGGCTTTTTACAAGAATCTTTATAGGCCGGAGCCCTCAGTGGGGGGGTTTGGACATGTCAACAATTTTAGGTGGGTTGGAGTTTCTGGTGGTAGGGGATGACAGACGGGAAGAGTTGGAGGACCTGTTAGGCCCTGAGGAGAATTTGATAGGTATTGGACGGATGCAAATGGGTAAAGCTCCTGGGCCTGATGGGTTTCCTGTGGAATTCTACAAGAGGTTTGCGGATCAGGTGGTTCCGTTGCTGCTGGATATGTTTAATGATTCTTTCTCCCACGGATCCCTGCTTGCTGCACTCTCACAGGCCTCTAGTTCCCTTCTGTTGAAGAAGGATAAGAACCCCACCGAGTGTGGGTCATACTGGCCTATTTCGCTGTTAAATGTGGGCACCAAGATACTGTCTAGATGTTGACAGTAAGGCTGGAACCCTGTCTCCCTGAGGTAATTGCGGAAGATCAGACAGGCTTTGTTAAGGGCCGGCAATTCTCAGTCAATATTTGGAGGCTGTTGAATGTTGTTCTCTCCCTGTCCATTGGGTCCGAGGTGGAGGTGATTGTGTCTTTAGATGCCGAGAAGGCATTTGATAGGGTGGAGTGGAGCTATCTTTTCAAAGTTCTGGAGGTTCGGTCTGTGGCCAAAATTGATTTCATGGGTACGGTTATTGTACGAGGTCCGCTCGGCTAGTGTTCGTAACAGCACCTTGAGCTCTGGGTGGCAACCGATCGGCGGGCGGGCCAATTCCGGGAGGGGCCTATGTTCCTTCGCGCTGGGCACCTGTAGGGCTCCACCATGTTGCCCGGGGGCTGGAGCGGAGAAGGCAACCCACGCGCATGGGCGAACCTGCGCCGGCCATGGTGCGCAAGCGCGGACCCGCACTGCCCGTGCTGGCACCCGTATCGGCAGCTGGAGCTGCATGAAGCACTCCAGTACAGTGCTGTTCCCCCCGTGCGGTGCAGGATCGCTGCTTCTAGCGGCTAGATGACAGCGTCGTAAAACGCTCCGATGTTTATGACAGTGTCAACACTCTGCCGCTAAAACGGAGAATCCCGCCCAGGATGTCCCTATATGCTAAGGAGTTGCTGCTTTATGTTATGGAGGCGGTCCCCACTATGGGTGAAATAATTAAGTTACTGAGGAATATTGGTTCTGTTTCAGAATACAAGTTGAACCTGGAAAAAAGTGAGTACTTTCCAGTTAATACCCCGGGGAGGGGAGCCAACTTGGGGTTGCTGCCTTTTCTCTTGGCCAGCTCTAGCTTCAGGGATCCAGGGTTCCAGGTGGCCCACGATTGGACCCGGCTCCATAAATTGAACTACGCAAGTCTGGTGAGTACTGGGCAGCACGGTGGCGCAGTGGGTTAGCACTGCTGCCTCACGGCGCCGAGGTCCCAGGTTTGATCCCAGCTCTGGGTCACTGTCCATACAGAGTTTGCAGACTCTCCCTGTGTTTGCGTGGGTTTCACCCCCACAACCCAAAGATGTGCAGGTTAGGTGGATTGGCCACGCTAAATTGCCCCTTAATTGGAAAAAATTTTTTTTTAAATTTAGATTACCCAATTATTTTTTCCAATTAAGGGGCAATTTAGCGTGGCCAATCTACCTACTCTGCACATTTTTGGGTTGTGGGGGCGAAACCCACGCAGACGCGGGGAGAATGTGCAAACTCCACACGGACAGTGACCCAGAGCCGGGATCGAACCTGGGACCTCAGCGCCGTGAGGCGGTTGTGCTAACCACTAGGCCACCGTGCTGCCCATTAATTGGAAAAAATTAATTGGGTAAAATTATAAGAAAAAAAAAAGTCTGGTGACTAAGGTTAAGTCTGATTTGTAAAAGTGGAATAACCTCCCACTGTCCTTGGCGGGTAGAGTTTGGTCTATTAAAATGAATATTCTCCCAAGGTTTTTGCTTCTTTTTCAATGTCTTCCTGTTTTTCTCCCTAAATCATTTTTGTGAGGGTTAATAGACTGATCTCATCCTTTATACAGGTCAGGGGGCCTAGCGTTGCCCAATTTCCTTTTCTATTATTGGGCAGCCAATGTGGAAAAGGTGCTGGGGTCAGACAGGGACAGACTGAGACGGGGTTGTGTAGGGAATCTAGTCTGGGTGCGCTGGTGACGACGGCCTTGCTTCCATTTTCTCCGGCAAGTTACTCCTCGAACCCGGTGGCCGTGTCCACTTTAAGGATATGGAGACAATTTAGGCAGCACTTTAAGCTTGGATCCGTATCGCAGAATACCTCTATTTGTGCCAATCATCTATTTGAGTGTTGCGACTGAACGCCACATTTGGGGTGTGGGGAGGGAAGGGGCTTGAGAGATTGGGGGATTTTTTTTGAGAAGGGTGGTTTGCCAGCTTGGAGGAATTGTCGGCAGAATTTGAGATTTCGGAGTTGAATTCTTTCAGATACCTCCTGATAAGGGATTTGTATGAGAGGCCTTCCCGCCATTCCTGAGACATGGCTGATGGAGAGAATCCTTTCGTTGGCAGCGTCCGAGGAGGGTAGCATGTACGGTATTTACAGGCGGATTCTGTAGAAAGATTTGAACCGGAGGATGAGGTGTAGGTGAAATGGGAGAGGATTCTGTCGAAGGATTCGAACCGGAGGATGAGGTGTAGGTGAAATGGGAGAGGAAGTTGGGAACTATAGTGGATGATGATGTGCGGAGTGAGGCCCTTCCTTTATTTAGAGTATCCAATTAATTTTTTCCAATTAAGGGACAGTTTAGCGTGGCCAATTCACCTACCCTGCACATCTTTGGGTTGTGGGGGCGAAACCCACGCAAGCATGGGGAGAATGTGCAAACGCCACACGGTTAGTGACCCAGAGCCGGGATCGAACCTGGGACCTCGGCGCCGTGAGGCAGCAATGCTAACTCTTTGCCACCGTGCTGCCGTAAGTGAGGCCCTTCCTTTTTTTTTTAAATTTTAGATTACCCAATTATTTTTTCTATTAAGGGGCAATTTAACGTGGCCAATCCACCTACTCTGCACATTTTTGGGATGTGGGGGCGAAACCCACGCAGACGCGGGGAGAATGTGCAAACTCCACACGGACAGTGACCCAGAGCCGGGATCGAACCTGGGACCTCAGCGCCGTGAGGCGGTTGTGCTAACCACTAGGCCACCGTGCTGCCCTAGTGAGGCCCTTCCTAAGGTGAACTCCACGCCTTCATGTACGCGACTTGGTCTGATTCAGTTGAAGGTCGTACCTAGGGAGGGGCGGTATGGTGGCGCATTGGTTAGCACCTTTGCCTTTGGCGCTGAGGACTCCGGTTCGATCCCGGCCCCGGATCACTGTCCGTATGGAGTTTGCACATTCTCCCCATGTCTGCGTGGGTGTCACCCCCACAACCCAAAGATGTGCAGGGTGAGTGGATTGGCCACTCAAAATTGCCCCTTAATTGGAAACATTTATTTAAAAGGTGGTACATAGGGCGAACCTGACCAAAGCTAAGATGAGTGGCTTCTTTCCGGAGGTAGAGGATAGGTTGAGCAGTGTACCAGGAGGGGGGGGGGTGGCGTCGGGGGCGGCCAACCACATACACACATATTCTGGTCTTGTCTCAAACTTGTAAGCTTTTAGGTCTCCTTCTTAAGCACCATGTCAGCGATTCGGAACATTGATCTGGAGCTTTGTCCTCTGGTGGCCATTTTTGGGGTATTGGACTTGGCGGGGCTGCAGACGGGAGTGAAGGCGGATGTCCTCGCCTTCACCTCGTTGATTGCCTCAGAGGTATGTTCTGCTGGGGTGGAAGTCTCCTACTTAATCCAGTGCCTCAGTATGGTTGGGTGATCAAATGGAATTCTTGAACCTGTAGAAAATGCAGTACCCCGTCAGGGGGTGGGTTGAGTGGTTCTACCGGAGATGGCAGCCATTCATTACCTATTTTGAGGAACTAGTCACGGTAGGGGGGGTTAGGTGGCAGGGTTTAGGTGGCAAGGGAGAGGGGAGACTTTTCTCTCTCCTGCTCTCCTCTTTGTGGATGAGGTGTGTGAGGTTGGTTGGGTGTTTGTTCTGTTGGTTTTGTGTAACATCTGCTGTGGGTAATGTGGGTTTGATTATAAAATGCATTGTAAATGAAAAATCTTTCATAGAAGGATCTATTCTTTTCAATTAAAAGAAGGACTGGAACATCCCACCAGCGAGAAGGGTCGGAAAATTCTGCCCACATGGCGGGGTGAATATGACGCTTCGTCAGAAGTTAACTCTGTTTCTCTCCCCACAGGTGATGCCAGACCCTCTGAGTTTATCCAGCATTTTTTGTTTGCATTTAAGATTTTCAGTGTCCACAGTATTTTGCTTTTATTTAATGGGCTGGTAAAACCGTCCTGAGGTCTGGCTCAACATCAAGGGAATATTTTCAGGATTTTTTTTCAACAGATGCACGGGATTTCCTGCTCACCTGCACACCTGCCCAGCTCAAAGCCAGAAATGGGCGGGATCATGTCAGGACCCCGACCTGACACGACCTTTCTGGGATTTCATCCCACGCCCGCACCCAAATCTACATCCCCTTGGCTGGTAAGATTCTGCTTGGTGGCTTTGGAAAGGGTACTGAGAACGCAAATAAATGAATACTTTTAGTTTCAGGCCCTAGCTTGAGGGAGGATAATTTTTAAAAAATAATTTTAAAACTGGGCAGCATGGTGGCGCAATGGGTTAGCCCTGCTGCCTCATGGCGCCGAGGTCCCAGGTTCGATCCCGGCTCTAGGTCACTGTCCGTGTGGAGTTTGCACATTCTCCCCGTGTTTGTGTGGGTCTCACCCCCACAACCCAAAGATGTGCAGGATAGGTGGATTGGCCACGCTAAATTGCCCCTTAATTGGAAAAAATGAATTGGGTACTCTAAATTTAAAGGGGAAAAAGAAAATAATTTAAAAAAATAAAGAAACTGAGGATATTTACACCAGAAAAAAGAAGGCTCGGAGGACTACTGCGGTTTTCAACAAAATTCTGAGGGGTACAGTTAAACTGAAACCTAATAAATTATTTGGCAAATTGTAATTAGGAGATTAGGAGGGTGCGGACACAATCAGAGGGAAGATAAACAGTTTGAATTCAACCATTTCACAAAGTGGGTAATAAGCACATGGGACAGAATTGTACAGTCTCCCACTGGCTGGGTTGTAGGGAGGGTGGGTCTGTAAAATTCCCCAGGTGGCCTTCTCAATGCTGTCCCACCCACCCAAGACTATCTACAATTTTACAGGGAATGAGTGAGGCCTAGGTCAGCCTGCCCAACATTTCTCCAATTTAAGCCATTCAATGGGTAATGAATGATCACTTAACAGCCGTTTCCCACAAATCCTCACGTTGGTAGGCAGAGGGGATGCCTGGAAGGTGACCCTGCTCAGGCCTTTGGCAGGAGAGCGGGGGAGGCGAGACAGCAGGTCTGGCAGTCTGTGAAGTGAGAAATAGAGTTAACATTTTGAGTCAAATATGACTCTTCTTCAAGAGTTAACTCTGTGGCTCCCTCCACAGAAGCTGTCAGACTTGTAGAGCTTTTCCAACATTTTATTTTTTTATTTCAGGTTTCCAGCATCCACACTATTTTGCTTTAATTTCATTGGCTGGTAAAGCCTTCTTGAGGTTGGGCTTATAGGAAACGCCGCCATATCTGAAACATCCTTCCCATGGAGGTGGTAGTGATCAACTGCATAACAGGCGCAAGCACAAAGACAGACACGCGGGTGCAGTACTGAGGGAGCGCTGCATTGTTGAAGGTACTGGCTTTTGGGTGAAACATTGAGCCGAGGTACCACCAGTTCTTTCAGGTTGATTATTACTGGCTTTATTTCAAAGCAGAACATGGGCATTCTCCCCAGTGTCCTGGCCAATATCTAACATTCAAATAACATCACATAAATAGATGATCTGGTCATTCTCACATGTTGAAGTTTGCAGTGCACAAACTCTCTATCACGCTTCCTACATTACAACAGTGACTGTAGATCCCAAAACAGAAAGACAAACAGGAACACACGGTCGGGTATAAATTAATGGCTGGTTTATTACGGTATACACAGAATCATGAAAACTACTCCTCTCCCCGAAGAGCCATCTTCCCTGACCTATACCAGGTCAGGATTTTTATACAGAATAGTTTCCCCTTTGTTATGTTCTGTGATATGACCGTAGTAATGATGTACATATAATCAGAACATACAATTGTTTAACTAGGAAGATGATTTATTAACAAACACGTGGAAAGGTAACTAATGAACTTTAATACAGACGATGGCTATCAAATAAATTCAGTGAATTCTCCTGGAGCTACTCTAAATGTGGCTATCTTCTTGTACGACTTACTACCAACTGGCAGGTGTCTCGAATCACGTGATAGATCTCTAACGCCACCTGCTGATCGGAGGTTGTACCAATAATTATGTGCACTGACAGACAACTATATACATTGATGTGTACCACACCCTTGTTAAGGGGAAACGCCATCCCCAATTACCGGGGGAGTTCATACTCTGCTGTGTAAGGGGGGAATGGAATGGAGCACAGTCCTTGGCCCCCAAGGGAGTCGTAACAGTGACCACATTTCAAATGGCCTTTAAAGTGCTTTGAGATATCTGCTGGTTGTGAAAAACGCTTTATAAATTCAAGTCTTCCTTCTTTCTTTTACACGAGAGAACCGGATAATTGGTTGCGAAATAATTTTTCCAGGAGTGTTATAAATAATGTAAAATTGGTCCGACTAAATGGGTCATAATGGTCCTCATCAATATTGTATGCTCCTGTGGACCAGACAACCTGATCATATCATATTCCCATGTCCTTAATGGCAACCAGCGTTGCAAAGGAGAGATAGGGAATAAACTTCCTTAAACGGGTGGAAAGCGAAGGATCACAATTTGAACCACGGCAAGTTCTGGACTAGAGATCAGAAAGAATAAAGCCACATCCTGCTCTCTTCTTGAAACCAGGACGGTCAGTATCCAGCGGACAGAGAGTTAAAACAATTGCCAAGACAGAGGGCAGCTGATGAGAAAAGTCTTTATTCTGCGAGTTGTTATGATCTGAAATGTATTGTCTCAAAGGTTGGTAGAAGCAGATTCTTTCAAGAATATGTTTCAAAAGGAATTGGATATATCCCAAAAAAGTAAGGAAAAAAAACGGCAGGGCTAAAGAGAAAGAGCAGAGGAGTGGAACTAATTGGATATCTCTTATAAAAAGCCACCAAAATAGTTATGGGCTGGTCAGCCTTGGGTCTGTTGTTAGCACCTTCACCTCCAAGTCAGAAAGTTACTGGTTCAAGACCTGTCCAAGAGACTCAGACACAGGCTGATAAACCAGTATAGCACTGAGGACGTGCAGCACTGTCGTTTTGACAAGAGGACCTGTCTACTCATTCAACTGGCCACAAAAGATCCCATAGTTCTTAGATAGTCCCTTGGGGTTGAGGATAACTTGCTTCCACTCCGGTTTGATAAGTTCTGAGATAACTGATGAGTCCAATGACCTGCAGACTCTGCCACATGTGGGGCAGGTGGTGCTTGCAGAGTGGAGTAGATGAGTGGTCCCTCAGATTCCTTAGCACATCCCCAGAAAAGTCTTGCACTGCGTTCAATGTCTTTCCCGAATGAACCGTCTCCAATTTGGTTCGACACAAGCCAGGCTGCCCCATAAATTGGACAGTATATTTGGCTGTTTGAGGGATCCTTTGAGGTATTTCCACTGTCGTCCTTGGAGTCTCCTGCCACGACTGAGCTCCCTGCAGAGCAATCATTTCGGGAGTCTGGGGTTGGATTCTCCTCTACCCGGCGTGACGGAGGGTCCCGCCATAGGGGAGTGGCGCCAACCACTCAGGGGTCGGGCCTCCCCAAAGGTGGGGAATTCTCCCCACCTTTGGAGGCCAGCCCCGCGCCGGAGCGGTTGGCACCAGAAGACTGGCGCAAAACACCGACGCCCCCGGCAGCGGGGCTGGCCGAAAAGCTTTCGCCGGTCCGCGCATGCGCCGGCAGTGACGTCAGTGGCCAGCTGCCGCTGACGTCACCACCGGCGCATGCGAGATGTGGGTTTCTCTTCCACTTCCGCCATGGCGGAGGCTGTGGCGGCCGCAGAAGGAGAAAGAGTGCCCCCATGGCACTGGCCCGGAGTCTGAGTGGGGGGCCCCGATCGCGGGCCAGGCCATCGTGGGGGCACCCCCCGGGGTTCGATCACCCCCCGCCCTCCCCAGGACCCCGGGACCCGCTCGCGCCGCTGATCCCGCCGTTACAGAGGTGGTTCAAACCTCGGCGGCGGGAGAGGCCTCCCAGCGGCGGGACTTCGGCCCACCCGGGCCGGGGAATCACCGTGGGGGCTTCGCTGATCGGGGTGGTGAGATCCCGCCACCGCCACTTCCCGGGTGGCGGAGAATCTCTGCCACGGCGGGGGCGGGATTTTAGGCGGCCCCAGGCGATTCTCCGACCCTGCTGGGGGTCGGAGAATTTCGCCCCTGATGTCAGTCATACAAATAATATGTCCTTCCCAACGGAACTGGTTTTGAATGATTAGTGCCTCGATGCTGGGCATGTCAACTTGGGAGAGGATTCTGCTTTTGGAGCACCTTTCCTGCCACCGGGTTTGGAGGATCATACAAAAGCATCACTGGTGGTAATTCTCGACTGTTTTGAGGTGGCTGCTGAAGTTTATCCTGGTCTGTGAAACAAGTAGGGGCACTGAGATCACTGCCACCCTGTAAACTATGACCTTAATGTTGGGTTTGAAATCTTGGTCCTACAATAATGTTGGAGTTGGTTGAAAGAGGGCCTTATTTTTCCAGGAGGTCAGTGAAAGGCCGATTCTCTCATATGCTTCGAAGAAGGAGTCAACAATGACCTGGAGCTCAGTTTCTGAATGAATGCACATGCAAATGTATATTCAGAGAAAAGCAGGAAGTTCTTCCGGGTATCCTAGTCAATATTTATATCCCAACCAACATCTAAAAGCAGATTATTGGGAGCCCTTGCTGTGTGCAAATTAGTCGACACATTTCCTATACTGCACTTCAAAAGTACTTTGAATACTTTGGGAAACCCTGAGGTTTTGAAAGGTGCTATAGAAAAGCAAATCTTTTTTTCTAAATTTAGAGTACCCAATTCATTTTTTCCAATTAAGGGGCAATTTAGCGTGGCCAATCCACCTACCCTGCACATCTTTGGATTGTGGGGGTGAAATCCATGCAAACACAGGGGGGTATGTGCAAACGCCACACGGACAGTGACCTACAGACTGGATCGAACCTAGGACCTTGGCGCCATGAGGCAGCTGTGCTAACCCACTGTGCCACCGTTTCGCCTGGCAAATGCAAATCTTTGAGGTTTTTTTCCTATCAAGCTGCAAACTGCCAAGGCTGTTACAAATTACAAACAACTTTTCCCTCGACTTCTGAGGAGAATATTTCTATCTACAAGACTGTTTGCTTTCATCACAAAGGACAGGTTTCGCACCATTACCGATGAATATATTTTTAAGAAAGTGACTTCATGTAGGATCTACCCACCTGTAACAATAGGGGACAAACAGGCCCCAAAGCGGCAAAACCCTTAGAAACATGTGAGAGTAAGACACAGCTGTTCTTGCCTGGCTAATTACTGTGTCACATAATTCATGCTAACACAGCAATTAAGAATAAAACACGGAATAGGCATTGGCATCAAAACGATGGCATTTAATCACAGCACTAGATATAACATATTTCATATGATTCGTGTGTGCGCTGGATATTATGCGCCAGGCAGATGACTACGTGCTCACTGAAGCATTGCAACTGTGCCACAGTGCCGAAATCATGACACGGCACAGAACGTGCAGTTTATTTTTTCGGCGCTCCTCTTTACACAGTTGCTCTGTGGACTATTATCTGGGCACGCTCAGTGGGCAATTATGCACTGCAGAGTTGCTGACAGAGGGAATTCCAGACCTGGGTGACTCACATCACCCAATTAGCAGACATGTGCCACACAATCCCCACTGGGCCATTGTTCACAAGCCTGACCAGGTGCTAAATGCCAGCTGTGGACTGGGGACAACATAACAGAGAGGGGAAAAAAACTCATTCTTCAATTACAATGTATGGGAGGACAAATCCGTAAACACAATAACCAGATGGGAATTTTTATTTAAGTTGGAAAAAGTCTTCAAGCCTCATTTCCAAAAGACCTTTCTTGAAAAAAGCCGTCAGCCTTTCATTTTCAAAAGAAAAGCTTGCAGCCTGTAATTTGACTTGTGTGTGTGTTTGTGTTTATTGATGCTCTTTAATTATATTTTTTGGCACAACTTTTCTTTCCGGAAGGTTTTTCTTTTATGCAGTGGTTTATTTTAAAATGTTCAGTTTGAACATTTTCCTCTTCACCAGGGAAATCTTTCCCAGAGAGGTTCGGACATGTCCTGGAGGCATCTGCAGCAATTAGTGGGCCCTGAGCATATCAGGCTTTAAAGAGCACACAATTGCTAATTTAGCATAATAAATTGCATTACAACAAAGTGGAGTGAATATTCCCAATCCTAATGGGAGCTGTCACTGACAGACTTATGTTTCGCAGGCTTTTGCCACAGGACTTTCCACCCTCGGAATCTTGTTTGTGTTGCCATGACATCAGCACAAATGAATAAATGAATAATGTGTCTTCGGTGTCCAATTGTCATCAGGCTGCCCCTCACTATGCACTTTTGGTACATCACTTCCCGGGATTCTGCAAACTTTTAACTCAGCCTAACTGTGTGATGTTTATACTCAAGCAGATAATTTAAAGGTGAAAATAAGCAGAAAATTCTACTTTCTCTTGGCAAGTTTATCCCATGCTACCTTGGATTTGGGTTTATTGTTACATGTACCGAGGTATAGTTTAAAGAATTGTTCTGCATACAGTCCAGCCAGATTGTTCCATATGAAAAACATAGGACATACGATAGATACACAATGTAAATAAATAGACACAGACAGCAGGTGAAGCATACGAGCCGGGATTCTCCGATCCCGCGTCAGGTCGGAGAATCGGCGGGGGGTGCGAGAATCGTGCCACACCCCTCTGAGCCGCCAATTCTCCGATTCTCCGGTGCCTGCAGGGTCGCCTCCGCGCCGGTTGGGGGCCGTTGCAAGCGCCCCCCCCCCCCCAGCGATTCTCCACGCCTCGACGGGCCGAGTGCCCACCGTGTTCGGCCGAGTCCTGCCGGCGTGGGTAACATATGGTCCCACCCAGTGGGACCTCGGAGTTCTGGCTGCGGGGGCTGTCCTGGTGGGTGGGGCGGGGGCAGGGGATCCGACTCTGGGGGCCTCCACGTTGGCCTGGCCCGCGATCGGGGCCTACTGATCGGCGGGCAGACTAATTCCGTGGGGGGCCAATATTCCTCCGCGCCGGGCCCCTGTAGGACTCTGCCATATTGCCCTGGGGCCGGTGTGGAGACGGGAACCCACATACATGCGTAGACCCGCGCCGGGCGTGGCGCGCCAGCTTTTGAGCAGCGGACACCACTCCGTACTAGCCCCCTTGGACAGGGTGAATACCTGGGCCTGGCGGTGCATTGAAGAAGCACAAGATGGCGGCCGGCGGAGACCTAGAGGAATGGAGGCAGTGGGCGCAGGAGCAGCAGGAGACTCTCCAGCGCTGCTTTCGGGAGCTCAAAGTGGAGCTGCTAGAGCCGTTGAAGGCTTCCATTGACAAGCTGCTGGAGACTAAGACAGCCCAGGGGGTGGCAATCCAGGAGATCCGACAGCAGGCCTCTGAAAGAGAGGATGAGGCCTCAGCCCTCGCGGTAAAGGTGGAGATGCATGAGGCATTCCACAAAAAGTGGCAGGAGCGGTTCGAGGAGATGGAGAACCGGTCGAGGCGGAAAAATTTGCGGATCCTTGGCCTCCCGGAGGGGCTGGAGGGGTCGGACTTGGGAGCCTACGTGGTCGTCCTGCTGAATTCGCTGATGGGAGCTGGGTCCTTCCAGGGGCCCCTGGAGCTGGAGGGGGCCCACAGAATACTGGCAAGGAGGCCCAAGCCGAATGAGCCGGTGCTGGTGCGGTTCCACCGGTTCGTTGACCGGGAGTGTGTGTTCAGGTGGGCCAAGAAGGAGCGGAGTAGTAGGTGGGAGAACGCGGTGGTACGGATCTACCAGGACTGGAGTGCGGAGGTGGCTAAGCGGAGGGCTGGGTACAACCGGACGAAGGCGGTGCTACACAGCAAAGGAGTGAAGTTTGGCATGTTACAGCCGGCGCGTTTGTGGGTCACCTACAAGGACCGACACTTTTACTTCGAGTCCCCAGAGGAGGCGTGGGCCTTTGTGCAGGCCGAGAAGTTGGACTCAAACTGAGGGTTGGGTGCGGGGGTCTGTATGTATTTTCTGAGGGGGGGCTTTCTGTTTAATGCTGGTTCTGTGTGGTTTTCAGGGCGGGCGGGGCACTGTCTTTTTGCGTGGGTTCGGTGGACGGGCTCGAGGTGGGGGATAGATTTGTAGTGTGGGGAGCTGATGGTGGGAAGGGGCTGGGGCCCCGTGAGGGGCTTGGGCCGACAATGGGAGCTGCCTTAGAGGAGGCGAGGTCGGGCAGGTGGAAAGCGCGGGCTTTTTCCCGCGCTGAGGGTTGATGGGGGTGGGGTTGGAGCTGAGAAGCGCGCGCTTTTTTTTCTTTTTTTCCCGCGTGAGAGCGGGAGGGGGAGGAGGAGAGCCTGCTGGTGGGCACTGGGGAGGAGGGGTAGCCCCACGCTGGGAGGGGTCGGAGGAGTGACGGGAGCTGCCGGGGTCAGCAGGACTCAGCTGACTTACGGGAGTATTATGGAGGGAGTGACGCGGCTAGGAGGGGTCCTAGCTCGGGGGGGGGGGGGGGGGGGGGGGGGGGGGGGGGGGGGTACCGGGTTGCTGCTGGAATGGCCAGGAAGGAGCTGGAGTATGCAGGGGGGAGTCGGGATGGGGGTTTGCCGCCGTGGGGACCAGGCCGAGCGGGGGGCGCTGGCCAGTGGCGGGCAGGGGAAGGGTTATGGCTAGTCAGCGGGGGAGGGGGGCAGGGAGTCCCCTGACCCGGCTGATAACTTGGAATGTGAGGGGACTGAATGGGCCAGTCAAACGGGCCCGTGTGTTTACGCACCTGAAGGGGCTGAAGGCGGACGTGGCCATGCTTCAGGAGACGCACCTGAAGGTGGCGGACCAGGTTAGACTGAGGAAGGGATGGGTAGGCCAAGTGTTTCATTCGGGGCTGGATGCAAAAAATCGGGGGGGTGGCGATCCTGGTGGGAAAGAGGGTGTCATTTGAGGCGTCAAATGTGGTGGTGGACAGCGGCGGGAGGTATGTGATGGTGAGTGGCAAGCTGCAGGGGGAGTGGGTGGTGCTGGTGAACGTATATGCCCCGAACTGGGACGATGCGGGTTTTATGCTGCGCATGTTGGGATCTGGATGTTCATGTTCCAGATCTGGAGGAGGGGGGCCTGATCATGGGGGAGGGACTTCAATACAGTGCTGGATCCCCCACTGGATTGATCCAGGTCCAGGACGGGTAGGAGGCTAGCGGCGGCTAAGGTGTTGAGGGGGTTTATGGACCAGATGGGAGGGTGGATCCTTGGAGGTTTGCGAGGCCGAGGGCCAGGGAGTTTTCATTCTTCTCCCATGTGTACAAGGTCTATTCCCAGATCAATTTTTTAATTATGAGTAGGGGGCTGGTTTCGAGAGTGGAGGATGCCGAATATTCGGCAATAGTCATTTCGGATCATGCCCCGCACTGGGTGGACCACGAGCTGGGGGAGGAGAGAGACCAGCGCCCGCTCTGGCGCTTGGAGGTGGGGCTGCTGGCAGATGAGGAGGTGGGCGGGCGGGTTCAAGGATGTATCAAGAGGTACCTGGAGGCCAATGATAATGGGGAGGTTCGAGTGGGGACGGTCTGGGAGGCATTGAAGGCGGTGATCAGAGGGGAGTTGATCTCCATCCGAGCCCATAGGGAGAGGAGAGAGCAGAGAGAGAGGGAGAGGCTGGTGAGGGTGGATAGGAGATACGCTGAGGCTCCGGAGGAGGGATTGCTGGGGGAGCAGCGTAGTCTTCAGGCCAAGTTCAACTTACTAACCACCAGAAAGGTGGAAGCTCAGTGGAGGAAGGCACAGGGAGCGGTGTACGAATATGGGGAGAAGGCGAGTAGGATGCTGGCGCATCAGCTCCGTAAGCGTGATGCGGCCAGGGAGATTGGTGGAGTTAAGGATAGGGGAGGGAATGTGGTGCGAAGGGGGGTGGACATTAATGGGATCTTCAGGGACTTTTACGGGGAATTGTATTGGCCTGAACCCCCAGCGGAGGGGGGGGGAATGGGGCGCTTCTTCGACCGGCTGAGATTCCCGAAGGTGGAGGAGGGGCAGGTGGAGGGACTGGGGGCGCCGAATGAGCTGGAGAAGCTGGTCAAAGAGATAGGGAGCATGCAGTCGGGGAAGGCGCCGGGGCCGGATGGGTTCCCTGTCGAATTCTATAAAATGTATGCAGACCTGCTGGGTGGTCCCCTGTTGGTTAGGACCTTTAACGAGGCAAGGGATGGGGGGGGCTTTGCCCCCGACTATGTCCCGGGTGCTGATTTCCTTGATCCTTAAGCGGGACAAGGACCCCCTGCAGTGTGGATCATACAGGCCGATTTTGCTGTTAAATGTAGACGCCAGGCTGTTGGCGAAGATCTTGGCCACAAGGATAGAGGACTGTGTGCCGTGGGTCATCCACGAGGATCAGACGGGGTTCGAGAAGGGAAGGCAGCTGAACACCAACATACGGAGGCTCTTGAATGTCATTATGATGCCGGCAGTAGCGGGGGAAGCGGAGATAGTGGTGGCGCTAGACGCGGAGAAGGCCTTTGATAGGGTTGAGTGGGGTACTTGTGGGAGGTGCTGGAAAGGTTTGGGTTTGGGGCGGGGTTTGTCAGATGGGTGAGGTTGTTATATGAGGCCCCGATGTCGAGCGTGGCCACGAATAGGAGGAGATCGGAGTACTTTCGGTTATACCAAGGGACGAGACAGTGGTGTCCCTTGTCCCCCTTGCTCTTTGCATTGGCGATCGAACCCCTGGCCATGGCGTTGAGGGAGTCGAGGAACTGGAGGGGACTGGTGGGGGGTGGGGAGGAGCACCGAGTGTCGCTTTATGCGGATGACTTATTGCTATATGTGGCGGACCCAGTGGGGGAATGCCGGAGGTGATGAAGATTCCCAGGGACTTTGGGGACTTCTCAGGGTATAAGCTCAACCTGGATAAGAGCGAGCTGTTCGTCGTGCACCCGGGGGACCAGGAGGAGGGGATTGGTAGGCTCCCACTAAAAAGGGCGGAGAGGAGCTTTAGGTACCTGGGAATCCAGGTGGCCAGGAGCTGGGGGGCCCTACACAAACTTAACCTTACAAGGCTGGTGGAGCAAATGGAGGAGGAGTTTAAAAAATGGGACATGTTGCCGCTGTTGCTGGCGGGCAGGGTGCAGTCAGTCAAGATGATGGTGCTCCTGAGGTTTTTGTTCCTGTTCCAGTGCCTCCCCATCCTTATCCCAAAGGCCTTTTTTAGGAGGGTCAACAGGAGTATTACGGGATTTGTATGGGCGCACGGGACCCCGAGGGTGAGAAGGGTGTTTTTGGAATGGGGCAGAGATAGGGGGGGGGCTGCCGCTGCCCAACCTCTGTGGGTACTATTGGGCTGCCAACGCAGCGATGGTGCGTGAGTGGGTAATGGACGGGGAAGGGGCAGGATGGAGATGGCGTCCTGTGTGGACACAAGCTTGGAGGCGCTTGCAACGGCGCCGTTGCCGCTCCCTCCAACGAGGTATACCACGAGCCCGGTGGTGGCGGCTACCCTCAAATTTTGGGGGCAATGGAGACGGCACAGGGAGGAGGTGGGGGTCTCGATGGGGTCCCCGATACGGGGGAAGCACCGGTTTGTTCCAGGAGAATCGATAGCAGGTTCCTGAGTTGGCACAGGGCAGGTGTTAGGAGGTTGATGGACCTGCTTGTAGATGGGAAGTTTGCGAGCCTAGGTGAGTTAGAGGAGAATTTTGGGCTCCCCCCGGGGAACATTTTTAGGTATATGCAGGTAAGGGCATTTGCCAGGCGGCAGGTGGTGGGGTTCCCTCTGTTGCCCCCACGTGGGGTCCAGGACAGGGTGCTTTCGGGGGTGTGGGTTGGAGGGGGGAGGATTCCGGACATGTACCAAGTGATGCAGGAGGTAGACGAGGCCTCGGTGGAGGAGCTGAAGGGTAAATGAGAAGAGGATCTGGGTGAGGAGATTGAGGAGGGGACGTGGGCGGATGCTCTGGAAAGAGTGAACTCCTCCTCTTCATGTGCGAGGCTTAGCCTCATACAGTTCAAGGTGCTACATGGGGCTCATATGACCGGGACGAGGTTGAGTGGGTTCTTTGGGGGCGAAGACAGGTGTACTAGGTTCTCGGGGAGCCCAGCGAACCATGCCCATGTCGTTTCGGTGGGTTGGGTTGAACGGGTGTGTACACGTGTTCTTTGGTTATGGCGGGTGTTAATCTCTTTCTTTTTTTTGTATTTAACGGGGAGGGGGGGTGGGTTTGTTGTTTTTCTTAATTGTTAATATTTTTGTTTTTGTTAATATTTTCTGATATTGATATTTTGTGAAAATCTGAATAAAAGTTAATTAAAAAAAATAGGGACTTTTCCCACCTGCTGTCAGCTTCCACTAAGGGATAAATGCTGGAGAGGTTCACGATTTTCTTTCAATGAAGCCTCTGAATAACAAGGGATCAGCAGTTTCTGTTGAGTGAATCACAGAATGGAATCCCTACAGTGCAGGAGGCCATTTGGCCCGTCAAGTCTGCACCGATCCTCCAAAAGAGCACCCTACCTAGGCCTATTCTCCCGTCCATCCTGCCCTACCCCATAACCTAACCTGCACATCTCTGGACATTAAGGGGCAATTTTAACATGGCCAATCCACCTAGCCTGCACATCTTTGGACTGTGGGACTTCCGGTGGCAGCTACATAAGAACATAAGAACTAGGAGCATCTGGCCCCTCGAGCGTGCTCTGCCATTCAATGAGATCATGGCAGATCCTTTGTGTTCTCAGCTCCACTTTCCGGCCTGAACACCATAACCCTTAATTCTTCAAAAAACTATCTATCTCTATCTTAAAAACATTTAATGAAGGAGCCTCAACTGCTTCACTGGGCTAGGAATTCCATAGATTCACAACCCTTTGATCATAGAACATAGAACATAGAGAAATACAGCACAGAACAGGCCCTTCGGCCCACGATGTTGTGCCGAACTTTTGTCCTAGTTTAATCATAGTGTCCAAAATTCTATGATAATCTAAGGGCAATTTATCGTGGCCAATCCACCCAACCTGCACATCTTTGGACTGTGGGAGAAAACTGGAGTACCCGGAGGAAACCCACGCACACACGGGGAGGATGTGCAGACTCCACACAGACTGACCCAAGCCGGAATCAAACCTGGGACCCTGGAGCTGTGAAGCAATTGTGCTATCCACAATGCTACCGTGCTGTCCTTAAGAACAAATGAAGAAGTTCCTCCTAAACTCAGTGCTAAATCTACTTCCCCTTATTTTGAGGCTATGCCCCCTAGTTCTGCTTTCACCTGCCAGTGGAAACAACCTGCCCGCATCTATCCTATCTATTCCCTTCATAATTTTATATGTTTCTATAAGATCCCCCCTCATTCTTTTAAATTCCAACTAGTACAGTTCCAGTCTACTCAACCTCTCCTCGTAATCCAACCCCTTCAGCTCTGGGATTAACCTAGTGAATCTCCTCTGCACACCCTCCAGTGCCAGTACGTCCTTTCTCAAGTAAGGAGACCAAAACTGAACATAATACTCCAGGTGTGGCCTCACTAACACCTTATACAATTGCAGCATAACCTCCCTAGTCTTAAACTCCATCCCTCTAGCAATAAAGGGCAAAACTCTTTGCCTTCTTAATCACCTGCTGCACCTGTAAACCAACTTTCTGTGACTCATGCACTAGCACACCCAGGTCTCTCTGCACAGCAGCATGTTTTAATATTTTATCATTTAAATAATAATCCCTTTTCCTGTTATTCCTACCAAAATGGATAACCTCACATTTGTCAGCATTGTATTCCATCTGCCAGGCTGCCTCTCCCCTAAAAGTAGGGAGCAAAGTAGCAATAATGTACCGAGATCACCAGGGTGCATATTTGGTACTAAGTTCTCCAGCAGAACGCGGCCAGTCCAGTGTTGCTGGTCTGATGGCACACTTTGGGTTCAGTTTACTTTCAAAGTGGATGTTCATGCATTAGGTACCTTCTTTTGTCCTTTTGTTCAAACCATCAATGTTCCAATGCCATTTTCCTTGTCTGCTATTGACCCCTGCCCTGTTGACATAGGAATGAAGGATTTGAGAAACAGGCCTATTTTCACTGCTCACACCTGTTCAAGTCTTCCATGTTGATGCAATACAAAGAACAAGCAGTTTCCATGTAAGACCCATTGGCCTTAATTCTGAATGGAGATGTGCAAATGTATAGGGGGTATGGATGACACTGGAATTTTATAAATCCCCCAAAAAAAATTGAATAACTAGTATTCTATCTGCCAGACCCTAGCCCATTCACTTAACCTATCTAAATCCCTCTGCAGACTTCCGGTATCCTCTAAACTTTTTGCTTTACCACTCATCTTAGTGTCGTCTGCAAACTTGGACACATTGCACTTGGTCCCTAACTCCAAATCATCTATGTAAATTGTGAACAATTTATTTCCCATTAAGTCCCATTATTAAATCTCCCCTCTCATCCTCTAAAGGACCAATATTTACCTTAGCCACTCTTTTTTGTTTTATATGGGCTGATTGGTTGCACACAAGGTGCCCCAGCAGCCCATAATTCACCCATACCCACCATCACAGCTTCCGAAGTCAGATCGGCCTTCCTGAAAGTGAAACCTCAGAAGGCGACGGGCCCAGACGGGATCCCTGGTCGTGCACTAAGAGCCTGCATGGACCAGCTGGCAGAAGTATTCACAGACATCTTTAACCTCTCCCTATTCCACTCCGAGGTCCCTTCCTGCTTCAAGAAGACCACCATCATTCCGGTACCAAAGAAGGACCAGGCAACGTGCCTCAATGACTACCGTCTGGTTGCCCTGACTTCAGTCGTAATGAAGTGCTTCAAGAGGTTGATCATGAAGCGCATCACCTCCATACTCCCGGAACGCCTTGACCCACTTCAATTCGCATACCGTCGCAACCGGTCCACATCAGACGCCATTTCCCTGGCCCTACACTCATCCCTAGAGCATCTCGAAAACAAGGACTCTTACATCAGACTCCTATTTATTGACTACAGCTCCGCCTTCAACACCATAATCCCTGCCAAGCTCATATCAAAGCTCCAAAACCTAGGACTTGGCTCTCCACTCTGCAACTGGATCCTCGATTTTCTGACCAACAGACCACAATCAGTAAGAATGAACAACAACACCTCCTCCACAATAGTCCTCAATACCGGGGCCCCGCAAGGCTGCGTACTTAGCCCCCTACTTTACTCCCCGTACACACACGACTGCGTGGCAAAACTTGGTTCCAACTCCATCTACAATTTGCTGACGATACGACCATAGCGGGCCGGATCTCGAATAACGACGAATCAGAATACAGGAGGGAGATTGAGAACCTAGTTGAGTGGTGTAGCGACAATAATCTCTCCCTCAATGCCAGCAAAACTAAAGAGCTGGTCATTGACTTCAGGAAGCAAAGTATACACTAAAGTACACACCCCAGTCAGCATCAACGGGGCTGGGATGCAGATGATTAGCAGTTTCAAATTCCATGGGGTGCACATCTCCAAAAATTTGTCCTGGTCCACCCACGTCGACGCTACCACCAAGAAAGCACAACAGCGCCTATACTTCCTCAGGAAACTAAGGAAATTCGGCATGTCCACATTAACCCTGACCAACTTTTACAGATGTACCATAGAAAGCATCCTATCGGGCTGCATCGCAGCCTGGTATGGCAACTGCTCGGCCCAGGACCGCAAGAAACTTCAGAGAGTCGTGAACACCGCCCAGTCCATCACATAAATCTGCCTCCCATCCCCTGACTCCATCTACACCTCCCGCTGCCTGGTGAAAGTGGGCAGCATAATCAAAGATCCTTCCCACCCGGCTTACTCACTCTTCCAACTTCTTCCATCGGCCAGGAGATACAGAAGTCTGAGAACACGCATGAACAGACTCAAAAACAGCTTCTTCCCCACTGTCACCAGACTCCTAAATGACCCTCTTATGGACTGACCTCATTAACACTACACCCTGTATGCTTCATCCGATGCCAATGCTTATGTAGTTACATTGTATATCTTGTGTTGCCCTATTATGTATTTTCTTTTATTCCCTTTTCTTCCCATGTACTTAATGATCTGTTGAGCTGCTCGCAGAAAAATACTTTTCACTGTACCTCGGTACGCGTGACAATAAACAAATCCAATCCAATCCAATCCTGCTTCGAGATATTGGTTTTGGTTCTTTCTGCCCATTTAATGGCCAACCTTTGTTGATAAAGTGTGAAGTGAGAGAAGGGCAGTGGGGCGGGGTTCTCCGACCCCTCGCAGGGCCGGAGAATTGCTGGGGGGGGGGGGGGGGCGGCATTAATCCCATCCCGCCACCCCAGTGCCAGCTGCCGAATTCTCCGGCACCGGTTTTCCGGCGGGGTCAGGAATCGCGTTGCGCTGGTCGGAGGCCGATGGGCCAAGTGGCCGCCCATTTTTGGCCAGTCCCGCCGGCGTAAATCAAACAAGGTCCTTACCGGCGGGACCTAGCTCTGCGGGCGGCCTGCGAAGTCCTGTGGTGGCGCGGGGGGATCTGGCCCAGGTGGCCTGGCCGCGATCGGCGCCCACCGATCTGTGGGCGGGCCTGTGCCGTGGGGACACTCATTTGCTCCGCGCCAGCCGCTGTAACAGTCTGCCATGGCCGGCGCGGAGAAGAACCCCCTGCACGTGCGCTTTGATCACGCCAGAACACGCTGGTGCTCCCGCGCATGCGCCAACTCGAGCTGGCCGGTGGAGGCACTTCGGCGCTGGTTGGCACGGCGCCAACACCGCCAGCACCACGCCAACCCCACTGGCGCCGGCCTAGCCCCTGAAGGTGCGGAGGATTACGCACCTTCCAGGCGGCCCGACGCCAGAGTGGTTCACGCCACTCCGGTACGGTCCACCCCGCTGGATAGCGGAGAATCTCGGCCGTGGTTTCTCCCCCAGAGTGGAATATCAGTGGTGTATCAGACCCGGCAAAAGTCGGGGAGAGCCTGAGATCAGGAATTGGAGGACGTTCATGATGCAGCAACATTCGACAAAATGGCGGAGGGGGAAAGGTCAGCGTTGTCAGCCACACTGCCTTATGGAGCAGTTGATGGATTTAATTAAGGAGGAATTTCATCAACAATGAAAGAAGATACAGGGAGTCTGGACTCATGCGGCTGAGGGAGCAGTAGCTCCTCTTCGCGGGACTTTGGATCGTGTGAAGGAGCGGTTGGTGGCCTGGTTTGCCGGAGGGGGTAGAGTGAACGAGTGCCACGAGCTTCATTGCGAGGCTGTTTGAGAAGTTGATGGAGAAGATCTTCAATAGGGCCCCAGGCGTGGATCATGCCCATTGGTCTCGCGGCCTGTGGAGCCCCTTGAGTGGTGATAGCGCATACGCAGCCTCGATGGGTCGAATGGCATCCTTCTGAAAATATAGCAGGGTGGTGCGGTGACACAGTGGTTAGCACTGCTGCCTCACATCTCCAGGGACCTAGGTTCGACTCTGGCCTTGGATGACTGCCTGTGTGGAGTTTGCACTTTCTCCCTGTGTCTGCGTGGGTTTCCTCCGGGTGCTCTGGTTTCCTCCCACAGTCCAAAGATGTGCAGGTTAGGTGGGTATGCCATGAACAATGCGTGGGTTATGGGGATAGGACGGAGAAGTCACAGGTTTCAAAGGGTTGGTGCAGATTCGATGGACCGAATGACCTCCTTCTGCACTGTAGGGATTCTATGGATTCTATACTAAATAGGTATAACCATTTGGTGAAATACAGAACTTTGCCAGGTTTGTCAGTCGGAAATCTGAGTAACATAACTAATAGTATGTTACCCTGGTTTAGTGACTGGATCTGCTCTGAATTTAAAGCAGCATTAAGTACTCCTGCTACTGTAGATACAGCATTTGTTGACTAACACACTAGGATGGGTCACCACTTTGATGTGGTGGAGAGGTTTGTGCACTCCGACAATCTGTTCGCCGATGCCGTCAGGAGTTGCTTGTTGATGGTCAGGTCACCCATGCCAGCCGGGTTGGGCGGGAGGACAGGCCAGACAAAGTGCCCTCCGAAAAGTTCTGAATGGCAGAATAGGCAAAGGATGATTCCGCATCTCACTGGCTGCAAATGCTGCAGTGGCGATGTGGTCTCTCTCATCATGGTTCAATATGCCACCCTGAGAATCTGGAAGCAATTCAGGCCACATTTTAAGCTGCTTCCTGTCTTCACTAGCCCCCATCTGTAATAACTTCCTTTTCCTGCCAGCGGGTTTGGACTCTAAGTTTAAGAGGTGAGAGCGAAATGGGAAGATGAACTGGATATTGAATGAGGCCCTTCACAGGGTCAACTCAACTCGGCTAAATCTGATCCAATTAAAGGTGGTTCACAGGGCGCATCTGACTATGGCGAGGATGAGTGGATTTTTCTCTGGGGTGGAGGACAAGTGTGAGAGTTGCTCCCAGGGTCCGGCTAACCATATTCATATGTTCTGGTCTTGTCCCATGTTGGTAAACTTTTGGGCCTTTTTCTTCAATACCATGTCAGAAATACTCAATGTTGATTTGGATCCATGCCCGCTGGTGGCCATTTTTGGGGTATCAGACTCACCGGTGCTTCAGACGGATGCCTTCGTCTTCACCTCAATAAGCCCAGAGACGAGTTCTGTTGGCTGGAGGTCAGCCTACTCAGCCTAATGCCTTGGCTTGGTTAGGTCACCTCATGTCTTTCTTCTATTTTTTTTTAATTTAGAGTACCCAATTCATTTTTTCCAATTAAGGGGCAATTTTGC
Organism: Scyliorhinus canicula; assembly: GCF_902713615.1. Taxonomy (NCBI): domain Eukaryota; kingdom Metazoa; phylum Chordata; class Chondrichthyes; order Carcharhiniformes; family Scyliorhinidae; genus Scyliorhinus; species Scyliorhinus canicula. The sequence goes on from NC_052150.1 coordinate 50,816,769, forward strand.
GTGGCCAATCCACCTAATTAGGGTTAGGGTTAGCCTGACCCAATCCACTTAGCCTGCACATCTTGGGTTGTGGGGGTGAAACCTACGCAAACACGAGGAGAATGTGCAAACTCCACACAGACAGTGACTCAGAGCCGGGATCGAACCTGGGACCTCGGCACCGTGAGGCAGCAGTGCTAACCACTGTGCCACCGTGCTGCCTCGCCTTTCTTCTATTTGAAGAAGGTTTAGTACACCATTAGAGGGTCGTTAGAAGGACTCTACCTAAGAGGGCAGCCATTGATTTTCTTTTTTTTAATAGATTTAGAGTACCCAATCATTTTTTTTCCAATTAAGGAACAGTTTAGCGTGGCCAATCCACCTACCCTGCACATCTTTGGGTCGTGGGGGTGAAATCCACGCAGACACGGGGAGCATTTTCTTTTTTAAGGAGCTTGTCACCGTCAGCTATTGGGGGTTTCAGTTTAGTCTTTGGCGTTAAGGTAAGATGTGCTTTAGCTTGTTAGTCTTGTTCTTTTATTGTGTAAATTTGATCAGTTGTTGGGCGGCATAGTGGTTAGCACTGTTGCCTCACACGTGCCGAGGACCCATGTTCGATCCCGGCCCCGGGTCACTGTCCATGTGGAGTTTGCAAATTCTCCCCATGTCTGCATTGGTCTCACCCCCCACAATCCAAAGATGTGCAGTGTTGCTCGTTCTGGGTGAGTGTGCTTTACACTCAATTTGGCTCTGTTTTACTTCTTAGCTCTAGAGTCGCCAGGTATCGTTACAATACCGCCACAAGATTCAAGTTCAAGTTCAGACCAATAATTCAATACACCAGTTAGTAAGTTCAAACAAGACACGTTTATTATAATACAGTTATCTATTAATTATGCATATAACACTAAAAGACTAGGCTATTCCTACCACTAACAGGCCAATACTTATCTGGAATAAGGGAACTGCCGGATCAGGGAACAATGGCCTCTTGCTTTGTCCTGGATCCGCAGGCTTCCAGTTGGTGTGGACTAAAGGGGTCAGGAGTGTCTACTCTCATAGCGTGCGTTGCATGACACTTACTTGATGGCGGCTGCTGACCAGGCCTCTCCTTCTAAAGGTTCTTCTACTGCAAAGGTGTTCTGCTGGGAGGGCCGGCTGGTCAAGAAGAAAGAATCAGTCCTGGGACCTGACTTTTATAGGTCCCAGGGGCTTCGCGCCCTTCTGGGCGGACCCTCTATAAACGTGCAATCGATTGGGTCTCTTCCCAATCGATTGATTTGAATTTCCCCAATAACGGGGCCGTTCCTCGATCACCGGGCGGTTCCTTACACCTTATTGGTGTCCTTTGTCTTAGACTCCACTGGCGCCGGAATGTCTGACCTTCCATAGAATGTTTCAATTGCAGTTAACTGTTGTGTCCATTGTGCCTGGGAATCACCGTGAATCGCTCACTTAATATGCGCAGCTCGTTAGTTACAATTCTGTCTGGTTTCTGTAGCAGCTAGAACACAGGGGATTCTGCAGACTGCTTGTTTCTTTGCCAATGTCCATTTTTCCCTGTAATCTTTGGGTTCTTCCATTTTGTGTGAGGAAGTGGCCAACCCAGGTGGCTACAGCAGGTTAGCTGCATTGGCCACGCTTAATTGGAACATGATTATTTTTTAAAAGATTAACTTTGGTTAATTGTGTTGTATGAATTTGTTTATTATGGAAAATTTTTACTGAACATATATATTTTTTATTAATTTGCCACTTAAGGCCTCAATAGGTGGTATGTCACCATCCCACCTAATTGCATGCCCTCCCTGCCAAAGAGAGCAGAAAATTCCACCCAATGGTAGAAACTACCCCTCGTGTGAACATTGATCGACTTACTGTGTACTCTGCCATGGTCTTTATTTCAGAGTTCCAGCATTTCACGTTGTATAACCGAGTGGTCACATGAGAACGTGATGACACGGCTACATAAGAGGTAATGTGGCGGGAGTTACCCCAGGGCCCTGGTAGATCACAAGTGTTATAGCTGTTGAGTTCGGGAATATACTACCTTTGTTGGAAGTCCTTGATGTCAGAGATTTAAGGAACCTATAACATTCTACATAAGGGCGGCATGGTAGCACAGTGGTTAGCACGGTTGCTTCGCAGCTCCAGGGCCCCGAGTTCGATTGCCGGCTTAGGTCACTGTTTGTGCGGAGTCTGCATGATTTACCGTTTTGGTTACAGAGAGAAACTCATACATCTTCTGGCTGTGACTGCAGCTATCCAGCTCTGAAAACAAAACTAAAACACACCCTGCAGCCTGCTCAAAAACGAAAGTAGAAAGCTGACAGACAGCCCAGCTCCACCCACTCTCTGACATCACTGCAGTAGTAAACACCCATTTCTTAAAGGTACTCTCACTACAGATATTTATATACACACACATTTATAAACACCCATTTCTTAAAGGTACTCTCACATGACAATAGCAGTGTTAATGTAAGCCTACTTGTGACACTAATAAAGATTATTATTATGGGGGTTTTTTTTGTCCAAAAGTGTTTTATTTTTATTTAGAATACCCAATTCTTTGTTTTCCAATTAGGGGACAATTTAGTGTGATCAATACACCTAGCCTGGTTGTGCTGCCCTCTGTAGTGGAATAGCCCATAATCACAAGCAGAGACTTGTTGCAGGAATGTAATATGTGTGCAGTCGGTGCGAGAGTGAGCACTTTTCAAATTCCACCCTGGTTGCAAATAAGCCGTTTGCAGCTGATTTGGCCGGTGAAAGCTCCAAATTCTTTTGTCGCCGGCACTCTGGATTGATGTTACGCGTCTGGAATTGGATCTACTCCTGAAATATTGGCCGCAATTTTCCAAAAACGTGGCTAAGTGTTGACGCCGGCGTAAACACCGGAGTGTTTCATGCCGGCGTCAACGGGCCTCTTGGCCCAGCGATCCCGTGGCCCACAGGGGGCCAGCACAGCGCCGGAGTTTTCCACGCTGCTCCAGCTGCCATACGCAGCCCTGTACTGCCAGCCGTAGGTCCGCGCATGCACGCGGCGGCCAGCCGTGGGTCTGTGCTGGCATCGGGCAACATTGTGGAGCCACACAGCGGACTGGCGCGGAAGAAGGCAGCCCCCCCCCCAGGTCGTGTGCGCCCACCGAGGTGACCCCCCGATCACGGGCCTGGCCGTCGTGGAGCCCCCCCCCCCCCCCCCCCCCCAGAGACTGAATCCCCCGCCCTTCCAGGACTGCCACCGCATCCGCAAGGCCGAGCTCCTGCCGGGTGGAACCATACGTGAACTCGGGGGGGGGAACTCGGTTGGTCGACCGCGGAGAATCACCACGGGGGCCTCTTTCAACAGCCCCCAACCGGCGCCGGATCAAGTGTGGATGTTGTGCTCTTTACACAAAGATACTACATCGCCGCCAGTGCTGGCTCAGCCCCACTGATTTTCCAGAGAGTCCAGCTAAGTGAGAAATATTGCCAGCTAGTTATCTGCCTGTCACAAGTTCTGTAATGGGTACGTGTGAGCTGCTATTAATATTTCTGCTGGGTGAGGAAGAATGTAGACCTCATAACTTGTGACTGAATTGTAAAAGTGATCCCTACCAGCAGAATTTCAATAGCCATTTGCACTTAATCGTTTTATGTGTCATTGCATCATGAGATTTGATTTCCTGGACTTGTACCTCTTCATATTAAAGAATGCATTGTTATTTTTCCCTCTGGTTTTCTTGCCTTCCTGCTTTGTGTGCAGAAACCTGCTGGAGCATTGAGGCAGCCGCCAGTCACTCCCCCAAGTGACAATTCTTCATGCCTTGAGTGTCAGCCAGCTGCTCAACCATAGTCAGAGCATCTCAATCAAACCCCTGATTCTGGTTTCCTCCTGATGTCCACAGGGGTTGGCTTTTCAACACGAACCACTGAATCATGATCAGCTGTCCTGCTGACGTTAGGTAAGATAAAGTCACCATAGTCCGAGACGAACACAGGCTGCTTCCCTCTTTGAGGGAGGCAGCTGGCTGGTAGTAGTTTAACCTGAGGATTGCCACACCTCAGGCGAGGAGCAAGGTTGAGAAGGCCTTCATCAATAACCTCAACCGGTACAGGAATTGAACCCACACTGTTGGCCTAGCTCAGCATCACAAACCAGCTGTCTAGCCAACTGAGCTAAAAGGGCCCCCACTCACTCGGCTAAGTCGCTGGCTTTTACAGCAGACCAAGCAGGCCAGCAGCACGGTTCGATTCCCGTACCAGCCTCCCCGGACAGGCGCCGGAATGTGGCGACTAGGGGCTTTTCACAGTAACTTCATTGAAGCCTACTCGTGACAACGAGCGATTTTCATTTTTTTTTTCTTTCATTTTTTCATTATGCTGACATCAGCTAATGCAGCACATGCCTGGGATCTTCCAAATTGGTTGACCTCAGTACCACACTCTGGGTGGAATTTTAACTGTGTTACGCTGTTCCTGCCAACAGAACGAAACATTTGCACCACTTCTGCTTTGCTGCTTTATATCATTTGCCAAGCAGCTCTGAATAAAAGTGAAAGTGCCGGCAGTGTGTATGGGGTAGATGTGCGTGATGGTGGGTGGTGGAGAAGCTTTTTATTGTTGAAATCCGCTGTCAGTCAATAATGTTGCTATGTATGGGCTATAAAAGATCCTGCTGAACAAACAGAGAGGCTCTGCAACCTGGCCAAAACGTTCCTGCCTTCCACAGTACTATCATAAACTTGTTGAATTATTTTGTACACATCCCTCATGACTCTCAAGCCCCTCAAACTGCTCCCCCCATCATTTTCACCCATACTAGTATTGTACCTACACGCCCACCTCACAGTCAATCCCCTCTAAGTCTAATGTTGAGATGATAGAGCGTCAGCAGAGGGCAGCCACATGGTTCAGTAACGTCGGTCGAGGAAAAGTGGCAGCTGTTCGTTCCCAGAGATGGCATCAGAAGGCCCTCCCCTCTGACCAAGTTGGCCAGGACAGAGGTGAAGGAGAATGTGAACAGCATGGAGTTCGGAATAGATTCTGGGTCCAGTGCAGGAAATGGGCTCCGATCCCCCAGGGGTAAGTGCCAATGTGGTACCTTCACAAGGGGTCTCTCATAGGGTCATTAATAAGTTATGTGTGCAAGTGGGAAGCTATGCCTGAAAAGTGAATGCGTGATCAGCCTTAGTGTCACATGTTAATTGGAAATGAAATGAAAATGAAAATCGCTCGTTGTCACGAGTAGGCTTCAATGAAGTTACTGTGAAAAGCCCCTAGTCGCCACATTCCGGCGCCTGTCCGGGGAGGCTGGTACGGGAATCGAACCGTGCTGCTGGCCTGCTTTAAAAGCCAGCGATTTAGCTGAGTGAGCTAAACCAGCCCCTGTTAATTGAGGCCAAAGCATGTGGAAAGGTGGATTGTTGTGTGCACTTGGATGCATCATGTGACTGACAGGCCGTATGTGATGGGGTTGGATGTGGGCAAAGGGGGTTTAGGTATCACCTGATATGTCACTAACTCTGCACCTTATCATGCAGGACAAGAAGACCCACAATGCCATGGAAAGGTCAGGGAGCAGAGGCAGAGAAGCAGAGCTCTGGCTCCTTACCCCTGCAGAGGGAGAGGCGGTGTTACAATGTTATTCCTTTCTAAAATGTTACAAAGCCAATGTGCAGAGTCGACGGGGCAAGCCCTTAATCCATCTCCTTGCTTGCTCAAAAAACCAATTAAATTGAATCCCAATTCATGGTCCCCACAAGAGAGACACACAAGATCCAAGCTGACAAGAATAGGCATTACACCTGATCTGGGGCCTGATCTGATGCTCGATCTTAGCCAAATGGCAGAGAAGCGATTGTTTAATGTGATTCTGTTTATTCACCACTACAGGCCATGTCTATGAAAGATCATGGCCGCAGACCTTCCCCAAATCAGAGGATGTGGTTAGCACTGCTGCCTCACGGCGTCGAGGACCCGGGTTCGATCCTGGCCCCGGGTCACTGTCCATGTGGAGTTTGCACTCTCTCCCCGTGTCTGTGTGAGCCTCACCCCCACAACCCAAAGATGTGCAGGGTAGGTGAATTGCCCCTTACCACGGTGGCGCAGTGGTTAGCATTGCTGCCTCACGGCGCCGAGGTCCCAGGTTTGATCCCGGCTTTGATCACTGTCCGTGCGGAGTTTGCACATTCTCCCCGTGTTTACTTAGAAGAAGATGTCAGTGTAATAGCCAGTGGCTCAATTGCTAAGGCAAACAACAAAGGGGACAGTGGACACCCCTGCCTTGTACCTCTGTTCAGTTGAGGGCATTGATATGGATACTCGCAGCGGGGGCCCTGCACAAAAGCTTCAGCCAGAATATAAATTTTGACACTAAACTGAATCACCCCATAATCTCAAAAAGGTGCCTCCATTCAACCCCATCAAACGCCTTCTCCGCATCCATCGAGATAATCACCTCTGGCTCGGTCACTGTGGAGGGTGACAGCACCACATTCAAGAGTCTCCTAATATTGGTCGACAACTGCCAGCTGTGGTAAAATGGACATCAGCCGGTATTTTAGGCCCGATAAAATCAGGCACTTTATTATTTATTTTATTTTTCCAAAAGGGGCAATTTAGTGTGGCCAATCCACCTAACCAGCACATCTTTGTGTTGTGGGGTGAAACCCACGCAGACGGGGGGAGAATATGCAGCCTCCACACGGACAGTGACCCAAGGCCGGGATTCGAACCCGGGTCCTCAGCGCCGCAGTCCCAGTGCTAACCTCTGCACCACATGCCGCCCAAAACCAGGCCCTTTAAATTAGAAATTGGACATTTTAAATCAAATCACAGTCAGAACTATAGGCAGGACTCAACTTGGCCAAGTTCGAATACACTGAACAGAAACAAACTGCCAGGTCATGTCTGAACCTGCCCTGCCAATCACCCATCAGGAGCTAATCGGTCTTATTCATATGAATTGTTTTGGGTTGCCCAGATAAAGCTAGACTTTCTGGCACCCAGTCACCAAATATGGAGTAAGGTAACATGTGAACAATACACCCAGGAATGGATCCTTGGGGTTGGGTTCTGGTGTCTTACAAAGTTGCAATCGACAACACCATTGGGTTTTGTGAACCCCGCCCTGAGACCTCATTGGCTGAGGGTGAGAGAACTTTCCGACAAGACAAGAAGAGGGTATAAAATTGACTACCAGGACCCACCCTGGCGAAGACTTGCAGAGGCAACATAGAAGGTTGGACGACTGACCAGCGATGGAAGGAATCAGCGTACGAGACCCACCTTCGCGGACGAAGGCTCTGAGGAATTGAGACTCAGAAAATCGGACCCGCGACTTGACTGAGTCCATCGGCTCGAGTAGTATTATGAATCTCGGGATCATTTAATATTGTTTGGGGATGGGGCAGCACGGCGGCACAGTGGTTAGCATTGATGCCTCACGGCGCTGAGGACCCGGGTTCGAATCCCGGATCTGGGTCACTGTCCGTGTGGAGTTTGCACATTCTCCCCGTGTCTGCGTGGGTTTCACCCCCACAACCCAAAAGATGTGCAAGTTAGGTGGGTTGGCCACGCTAAATTGCCCCTTAATTGGAAAAAATAATTGGGTACTCTAAAAAAATTTTAAACTTTAAAAAAAATGTTGTTTGGGGATAATTTAAGCAGAGTAACTTTTACTGTTTGATTAACAAATTTGGTTGAGTCATACACTTGTATTTGTCCTTTGTTCATTTCGCAAAGAAAGACATCTGGGTAAAACATTTGAGTAAGAAACTCAAAGGTCGAAATGTCTGAGGTTTTACAGACAACACAGCCCTTAACAAACATTTATCTGCTCCTCCGAAATCACCCTCGGCGGGCAGGGCTCCAAATGAATTGCCAACACCTTAGCCAACAGCCTACCGTCTGCAGTTAATAGAGAAAAAGGTCAGTATGACCCATACTCCTTGGGATCTTTGTCCTTTTTTAAGATCAAGGAGATTGAAGTCTGCGATGGTGTGGCTGGCAACAACCCCCGGGGCAAAGAATCATTGAGCACATTCCAACAGAAGTGGAACCAGCAGACCACCAAACTGTTTATAATCCATCCAGACCTGGCGCTTTACCTGTCTGCATTAGATGAATACAGTTTAAAATCTCTTCCTGTACAATCAGCACCTCCAGCTACTACCTTCTATCTTGTCCAGCCACATTCCATATAACCAACTGTACAGGGGGCCTCTATAACCACGCACCCCCACCGAATCCCAGGATCAGCCATATCACATCCCATGAGGCAATCTGGCAGGGCCCGACCTGCACCAGCTCCAGGCCCACCCAAAATGGCCACCATCACCCCCATTAAACCAGTTCAAAAACTGTGATGAATGGTATCAGTATAACTGCTGTAACTGTACCTTGCCTTTAATACATTGGCCCTTTAAGATCGGGCTTGGAACCCTGGGGGACTCCGCCCCCAGGAAACTGTATATAAGGTGATGCTTAGTGGGCAGCGTGCTGTGAGCACACTTCTCGGCAGCTGTCCGGTTCTCTGGTAATTAAAGCCTTTGAATTACCAATCTTCTCTCCTGTGTCGTAATTGAGGGTATCTCAATTTAATTACCAGAACACATCAAGATGGACAGCGCTCTAAAGCCGGAGAAACTCAACCTAGACGCTCGGTCGCCAGAGGCCCCAGAAATGTTTTAATATTGGCTCCGGTGTTTTGAGGCCTATCTAAATTCTTCAGAGACTGATATCGACGGTGCTCACAAGCTGAGCTTACTACATACCCGGGTGGGCCACCGACTCTCCTCCGTGATCGAGAACGCTTCGACATACGAGACTGCGGTCGAAATACTAAAGAAACGCTTTGTTAAGCTGATTAACAAGGTACACGCCAGACATTTGCTCTTGACCTGACGCCACGTTCCGGGGAAACTCTAGACGAATACACGGAGAGACTCACTGCGCTCGCGAAGAACTGCAATCATAAAGAAGTGACGGCAAAAGTCCACATGAACTTACACATTCGTGATGCTTTCGTGTCCGGTATCAGGTCCTCATACATCCGGCAGCGGCTCCTAGAAGACGGGGCAAAGAACCTCCAAGGCACGGTAACGCGCGCCTCCTCTCTAGAAACGGCCCACCGTAACCTCCGTACATACTCCGCGAAAACTTGCGAACCCCTCTTGATCCCCTCCAGACTCGACCACGCTACAGGCCTGAGCCGCGCGGCGATCCGATCACTCCGGGGGCTCCCCATGCTATTTCTGTGGGCAAGGCCAGCACCCACGTCAGCGTTGCCCGGCCCGCTCCGCGATCTGCAACGACTGCGGGAAGAAGGGGCACTTCGCAAAAGTCTGCCTGGCTGGGCCCAAAGGCCGCAAACAAAAGTCTCACCAGGCCCAGAAATCAAGCTCCCGGCCTCACAGTCCCTGCAACGCGGCTGCACGGTGGCCGGACACGCCTACTTCCGACGCGTCATCGACCCCGTGCGAGTCATGGGGCGGCCATCTTGGCGGCGCCCATCTTCGAATCCCGACACGTGCGACCGACGGCGGCGGCCATTTTGTGACTCCCAGCAGCCATTTTGTGAGTCCGACTCAACCGAGGACTCTGACTACCCGCAACTAGGAGCGATCACGCTCGATCAATCACGGCCGAAGCACCTGCGGAACTCAATGATGCGGGTACAAATCAACGGCCACGACACTCCCTGCCTATTCGAATCCGGGAGCACAGAGAGCTTTATTTATCCGGACACTGTAAGGCGCTGCTCCCAGCGCACCCACCCCGCCTCCCAAACTATCGCCCTCGCTTCAGGGTCCCATTCGTTCCAAATCACGGGGTATTGTGTCGCGGGCCTCGCAATTCAAGGCGCTGAATACACCCGCTTTAAACGTTACATCCTCCCTCACCTCTGCGCCCCCCTGCTGCTCAGTCTGGACTTTCAGTGCAGCCACCAGAGCCTGACACTGAAGTTCGGCGGACCCCTGCCCCCACTCACGGTATGGAGCCTGGCGACACTCAAAGTTGCGCCACCCCTCTCTTCGCGAACCTCACTCCCGACTATAAGCCCGTCGCCACCAGGAGTCGCCGGTACAGTGCCCGAGTCATGACTTTTATCAAGTCAGAGGTTCAGCGGCTACTAAAAGAGGGGGTCATAGAGGCCAGCAACAGCCCTTGGAGGGCTCAAGTATTGATAGTCCGCTCCGGGGAAAAGCAACAAAGGGTAGTGGATTATAGCCACACCATAAACCGCTTTACGCAACTCAATGCGTACCCACTTCCCCGCATAGCGGAAATGGTGAATGAAATCGCCCAGTATCGGGTATTCTCCACGGTCGACCTAAAATCAGCCTATCATTAACTCCCTATCCGCCCAGAGGACCGCCCCTACACGGCCTTCGAAGCAGCCGGTCGGCTGTTTCACTTTCTCAGGGTCCCTTTTGGCGTCACAAACGGAGTCTGTGTTTTCCAAAGGGCGATGGATCAAATGGTGGACCAGTACGGCTTACAGGCTACATACCCGTACTTGGACAACGTCACCATCTGCGGCCATGACCAGCAGGACCACAACGCAAACCTGAGGAAGTTCTTCCAGACTGCCCGGGCCCTCAACCTCACATATAACAAAGAGAAATGCGTGTTCCACACAACCCGGCTAGCCATCCTCAGCTAAGCCGTGGAAAACGGGGTCCTAAGCCCGGACCCCGACCGCATGCACCCCCTTAAGGAACTCCCCCTTCCCCGTAGCCTCAAGGCACTCAAACGGTGCTTGGGGCTTTTCTCCTATTACGCCCAGTGGGTTCCCAGATATGGGGACAAAGCCCGGCCACTCATTAAGACCACTGTTTTTCCCCTGACGGCTGAGGCCCAGTCGGCCTTCAGCCGTATCAAGGCCGATATCATCAAGGCCGCCATGCACGCGGTGGACAAAACCATTCCCTTCCAGGTAAAAAGTGATGCATCAGACGTCGCCCTGGCTGCTACCCTCAACCAGGCGGGCAGACCTGTAGCGTTCTTCTCCCGAACCCTCACCGCCTCGGAAATTCGGCACTCTGCAGTCGAGAAGGAGGCACAAGCCATAGTGGAGGCCGTGCAGCACTGGAGGCACTACCTAGCCGGTAGGAGGTTCACCCTCGTCACCGACCAACGGTCGGTTGCCTTTATGTTCGATAACACACAACGGGGCAAAATAAAGAATGACAAAATTCTGAGGTGGAGGATAGAGCTCTCCACCTATTCGTACGATATTAAATATCGCCCGGGGAAGCTCAACGAGTCCCCGGATGCCCTGTCCCATGGCACGTCCGCCAACGCGCAAAAAGACCGCCTGAGAGCCATCCACGATGACCTCTGCCACCCAGGGGTCACCCGCCTTGCCCATTTCATCAAGTCCCGCAATCTACCTTACTCCACATCCCGATTGACGCCGATTTGGAGGGGGTGAAGCACCGCAAACCAGCATCGGAAGCTATTCTCCACCTGATCCCGATTTTGGCGTTGTGCTACGGAGAATTCCGCACAAAATCTTGCTCACAATGGATCAACAAGCAGCCCCCTAACACATACCCAATTTTTTATTTTAAAAAAATATATAAATTTAGAGTACCCAATGATTTTTTCCAATTAAGATGCAATTTAGCACGGCCAATCCACCTATCCTGCACATCTTTGGGTTGTGGGGGTGAAACCCACGCAGACACGGGGAGAATGTGCAAACTCCTCACAGACAGTGACCCAGGGCCGGGATTCGAACCCAGGTCCTCAGTGCCGCAGGCAGTAATGCTAACCACTGTGCCAACCCATACCCAATTTTAATACCAAACATTGTAGGAAGAAAACAAAGAACCACACCAAAGTCCCCTTCCTCAAATATTTCCAATAATACAATAAGCAACTCCCAAGTTCACCCAGATACAACCCTCACCAACAAACCTCATAACACCCGCCCTCGGCCAATTTACAACCATCCCATGCACAAATGCAAATACAGAAGAGCAAGAATGACCAAACGAAAAGGATTATAGTCCTTAAACCCTTCAGTTCCCCCCCTCCAATCCGTGCTTCCTCCGGCACACCGATATAGGAATCTCTGTTTCTGAATATAACCCAAGGACGAGATGGGTGCACCATCCCAAAACAAACGTTGCTCTTGTAGTCGGCCGCCTTAGCCTTATTAAACGCCGCTCGCCATCTTGTCAACTCTACCCAAATATCTTGATATGGAATGGCCCTCCCATCTACACCCTTAATTGTCCTCTGCCCATCTCAGGACCAGCTCCTTATCCAGGTACGTATGGAACTGGACAATAATCGCCCATGGTGGCTCCCCCTATCAGGGCTACTGTCTCAGCGATCGATGAGACCGGTCCAACTCAGGAGGGATCAAAAAGACCCCCTCCCCCACCAACTTACCAATCATCTTAGAAACATTATCAGTGCCACTTTTACCTTCCAGGCCCTCTAGCAACCCAACAATTCTTACATTTTGTCATCTGAAACGATTTTCCAGATCATCGGCCTTGGCCTTTAACGCATTCCACTCCTCCTCCAACAACACCATCTCTACCTCCAAAGAGGCAACCAGGTCGCTGTGATCATTGAGTGCATCCTCCACCTTCTTAATCGTTGTCCCTTGTACCGCCAATCGTTGGTCCAAACTTTCCACGGTCGCACAAATAGGTGCCACGCCTCCTCAATCGCCTTCATCAGATCCTCCGCAATAGCTTGTCGCTGTTTCCTAACTTCACCTGACAAGAAGTCCACCAACTTCTCGATAGTCTGCTGAGGGGGCAATGACGCTATAGAGACCTCCGCGATTTTCTCCCCTTCTGACGCTCGCGATACTTCTGAATCGGCGAATGTGCCTTGCCCGACTTATGCTTTGTGTTAAACCCCCCCAGACATCACTCACCGGAGGGGATCTAACTCTGTCAAACTGTACCAGTTTTTTCCCAAATATCACCCGATAATCAGGCAGAAAGGGACAATAAAAACAAATGCCTAGGCAAGAGCCACCTCAGGTGCAACTGCTGACCTCAGCTGCCACCGGAAATCATAATTCACATTCATGGCCCCGCCTCAGGCTCATACACCAGGCCAACCTCAAGAGTGTACTGCCAAAATTCCACCAACACATCGCCTGTCCGACCAGGGGCGCCAACATTCTTGACCACTGCTACACAAACATCAAGGGTGCCTGCTGATCCACCCCCCGATCGCACTTCGGAAAATCAGACTGTAAGACGGTGCTCCTTCTCCCGGCATACAAGCAGAAACTTAAGTGGGAGAATCCGGTTAAGAAGTTCATGCAATGCTGGTCCTAGGCAACAGAAGAGATCCTACGTGACTGCTTGGAGTCAGTGGACTGAGCCATATTCAAGAACTCAGCAGCCAACCTAAATGAGCATGCCACCACCGTCACAGACTTCATCAGCAAGTTGTAGAAGATTGCGTGCCAAAAAAGGTAGTACGTACTTTCCCCAACTGGAAACTATGGGTTAATCGGGAGATTCACTCCCTGCTGAAGGCCAGGTCTGAGGCGTTCAAGACAGGCAATCCTGACCGATACAAGAAATCCAGGTACAACCTCCGCAAAGTCATCAGTGATGCCAAGAGAAAGGGTGGCATGTGTAGTCATTGTGTAGTTAGTGTAGTCATGGCCGAGTGGTTAAGGCGGTGGATTAGAAATCTATTGGGGTCTCCTCGCGCAAGTTCGAATCCTGCTGACTACGTATCTTTCTTTCGCAAGGAATTAAGGGCTACGGGGAGAATGCTGGTAGGTGGAGTTGAAATGCCCATCAGCCATGATTGAATGGCGGAGTGGACTCGATGGGCCTAATGGCCTTACTTCCACTCCTATGTCTTATGGTCTTATGGTCTTATGTGGCACAATGGATAGCACTGGGGCTGCCGTGCTGAGGTTCGAATCCCGGCCCTGGGTCACTGTCCGTGTGGAGTTTGCACATTCTCCCCATGTCTGCGTGGGTTTCACCCCCACAACCCAAAGATGTGCAGGTTAGGTGGATTGGCCACGCTAAATTGCCCCTTAATTGGGAAAAAAAATAATTGAGTACTCTAAGTTTATTTTAAAAAAGGGATGCCAAGAGACAATACCAAACTAAGCTAGAGTCACAGATTAATGACACGGACTCTCGCCTGTTGTGGCGAGGCTTAAACAACATAACGGGCTACAAAGCAAAGCCGAGTAGAATCTCTGGCAGCTTCCCCGTTATTACCAGACTCCTGAATGACCCTCTTATGGACTTGAGGCACCCTCAATTACGACGCGAGAGCGAGGTCGGTAATCAAAAGGCTTTAATCTACAGAGAACTGAACAGCATCCGAGAGAAGTGTGCTCACCACATGGAGCCTTATCCTATATACCGTTTCCTGGGGGCATAGCCAGAGGCGGAGTCCCCCAGGGTTCCAAGCCTCTTAAAGGAGCAAGTTATTAAAGGTCAGGTACCGTTTACGGCAGTTATTAATAACGTTCATCACAGGACTGAACTGATCTCTTCACACATCTTCTCTATTGAGTAGTACTACACTCTGTATGCTTCACCATTGCCTGTATCTATGTATTTACATTGTGTATTTATGTATGTCCTATGTTTTTTCATGTATGGAATGACCTGTCTGGACTGTATGCAGAACAATACTTTTAACTGTACCTCGGTACACATGACAATAAATAAATAAATTAAATCAAATAAATCAAATACAATTCATTTCCATCTGAGGAGAAGTGATACTCTTCACACTCAACAAGCTCTGCGAACTGTGAGTTGCACAAGCTATATGCACTTTAACAGCTCCCTGGGGCGGCACGGTGGCACAGTGGTTAGCACTGCTGCCTCACAGTGCCAGGGACCCGGGTTCGATTCTGACCTCAGATAACTGTCTGTGCGCAGTCTGCACGTCTGTGTGGGCTTCCTCCAGGTGCTCCGGTTTTCTCCCACAGTTCAAAGATGTGCAGGTTAGGTGGATTGGCTATGCTACATTGCCCCTTAGGGTGGAGTTGCAGGACTAGGGTGGGGGATTGCTCCTAGGTAGGGTGGTCTTCCGACGGGTCGGTGCAGACTCGATGGACCGAATGGCTTCCTTTTGCACTGTAGCGATTCTATGATTCTATGAAACGAGCACAGGCCCGCATGAATCTTTGCCTGTAGTTGCACACCAGTCATGCATTTAAGGGGTGAAAGCCTTTGCAATTCACAAACATATTTGACTGGTCCCAGGGATCCCTAATGACCTTATGAGTACAGTCGGTGACACCTTGCAGTCTAGGGAAAAGAGCAATGTACCCAAAGGCCACTGACCTTGCTGTCTGGCTGTCATCAACTGTGAAGTGGATGAAATCATTGCCATTTTGGCAAAGGGTATTGGTCACTTCATTAATACATCTATGTGTGGCAGCCTGTGATGTCACGTATATTGTCCATTGCACCCTTAGTCCACCGCTGGTGAAAGAAAATGAGCGTCACAATAACCTCGAGGGCCATTGGCATAAGGTTCCTACCAAATCCACCTGGCTTCAGGTCTAGATGAACAATCTGACATATCTTCGTGACCATTTCCATGGAAGTCCTCAGTCGTCCCTGTCATTGCCTTTCAGACACCTTGGGCTGGATTCTCTGATTCCCAGGCTATGTCCTGATGCTGGTGTGGGAACGGTGGCATTTTACGACCGAAAATTTGGCGCAAAACAGCCACCGATCATCTCTTTGTTGGTGGGCTAGCAGGCAGGCAGCATAGATCACCCGACTCTAGCTGCTGATACAGCCAGAGAATTGCCGGGTCTGTGGTCGGGCATGCGCAAAGCGGCAGCCTGCAGCGGCCATGCCGGGCGCAGACCCGGCCTGCCAAATAGTGCCCCCCCCTTTGGCCGGGTCGCAACTCCTGGACCAACCCTCCAACAGTGTCTCAGCCCCTTTCAAAGTCCCCCCTGCCCGCGGATCGGTTCTCCCCCGATTGTGGCAGCGCTGGACTGAGTCCGCAGCAGCCGCCACACCGTGCTCCCGACAAATAATAGCATACGCGGCCGACGCCGTTGGGAACTCGGCTGGTCGGGGGCAGAACATCAGGGGGAGGGCCTCAGGCAACATCCTGAGGCTGTCCATATGCCGTGCGGGGTACTCCTAGAGTATGCCGCTTTGGAGGGGGCAGCACATCGCGAAAGTGGCGCTGCCCCCCGATTTCGGCATGAACGTTGATTATCCGGACGAACCCCGAACGCGATTTCGGCGTTGCCGACCGGAGAATCCCGCCCCTTATCTTGAGGATGCCTTGACGCATCAGTGCCTGTCTTCAACAATGTCCTCCCTGATTTGCTCCACCCTAACCAGCCTCCCCTTCCTGTGTTGTCTGCTGTGGCCTTTGTTGCCGGCCAGCAAGAGCCCTGCTTTATCACATCCTCTAATCCTGCCCCTGAGGTTGCAGGAATGGGGGGTGAATGAGACCCATGGGTATTCCAGCAATTGAACTGTATTAAGAAGGGAGACAGTGAGATGAGAACCTGTTTGTCCCTTGTTTTCTAATGAGCAGTGAGTTTCTTAAATCCTCACATTGTCCACACCCAAAACTCTACCCACCCAATACTGGCCTCCTCTCACTTCAATCTGCGGCAACCACACATGCATTTGAAGTTGCTTAGTAAAGATTGTGCATGTAACCTTCCAAATCCAATCCTATACCTTCCACCTTCCTCCTGTTACCTTTATACTTACCCCCATCACCTTTGGCCCACCAAACATAACCTTACACCTTCCCTCTGTAGCCCTCGAACCGCCTCCCATTACCCTGAACCCTATCACTATTGAACTGGACAAGAGGCGGCATGTAGAGCAGTGGTTAGCACTCGGACAGCAACGCTGAGGACCCGGGTTCGAATCTAGGCCCTTGGGTCACTGTCCATGTGGGCTTTGCACGTTCTCCCCTTGTCTGCGTGGGTTTCACCCCCACAACCCAAAAGATGTGCAGGTTAGGTGGATTGACCATGCTAAATTGCCCCTTACTTGGAAAAAAATAATTGGGCATTCTAAATTTTTTTTTAAACTATTGACCTGGACATGTCATTTCTCCTTGTGACTACGGCCATGCCTGTTGAGATGCCCACTCTGACCCTAAAGCTTCCCATCATCACTGTTACTTTATTTGTCCATTCTCATGCCCCACCCTATGAGACCTTAGTTTACCCGACCATGACAATGAACCTTCACCCCTCACCCCAACCCCACCCCCATACCGAATCCAGGTCCACTCTGCGACTGCTCCATCCACCCCCCAGCACCCTCAGTTCAACGCACAGGACCCCAGTGTTGAAAGTTGCCAATCCCATCCTTTAACCCCCTCATTCACCTCATCTTCACTAACTGGAACCCAACACCCCACCCTACCCTTCTACCCTGAACCACCACACCCAAGACACTAGGCTCTTCCCTTCTCCACGCCTCTATGCACACTAACCCCACCCTCTGTCCTCCCTTCCATCACACCACTGCAACTCCATGCACCCAGATCCCAAACTTTCAACCCCACCCCCTCGCCTTTCATCCATAATTTGTCCTCACGAGTCCCAAGCCTGGCGCAAAACATCCTTTCCACTGTTGCCCTCCATTGTGCCACAGAGTTCAAGAAAAAGAAAGCTGATCTCAGACACAACTGCGCCAAGCTGAATGGTACAAGCTATCTTCAAATGAACGTGAACCAGCACCACACGATTCTCATTTCCTGCTGACTTTATGTTGAAGGTAGGATGTAATTAAAAACAGTTTCACACGAACAAGCATTCATTGCAGACAAATGTATCACAAATATGAACCTGCCGCAGGACAGCATAAAGCTCAACACACTGCAAGTACACCGCTGACAATCTCTACATCTCAACCTACTGTTGTGAAATCTAAATTTTGCACCTTGCCTAATTCAGTAATGTCATTAGCTGCACACTCTTGTGGGCTCCATAGAATTCCCCTTTAAGTGTTTTCACCAAAGCCTCAATTTTAAAATTTCATCAGTTTCATGCTCATTTTTTATTTTCCTTCATCAATTTGAAGCTGTTTTACGTCATTCTAAGATGCCATGTTAGTCCAAAGCTTGCTTTCTAAACCCGGGGAATGAAAGCCAGTCCAGAGTAGCAAAGAAAAGTAAAAGTTATTTAAATTTGAGGGGGTTTTTTTTACTGTTTTTTTTTTCCAAATAGCTTTGTCACCAGAAATGTATTTCAGGAAATCGTGGGGAGCTCACACATTACTTCCCAAAATACATTTCCAGCAGACAGGGCTCCACACTGGGAGCACACATTCAGCAAACCACTCCTTATAAATTGAGCACTTAGCAGTGACTAGATTACAGAGAATCAACCATTTCAGTTTATAGCTCATCTCCATTTTCCGGAAAGTACTTGGGTGACACAAGAAATGTCATTAGAATGGGGCAGCAAGGGCAGCACGGTGGCCTAGTGGTTTGCACAACCGCCTCACGGCGCTGAGGTCCCAGGTTCGATCCCGGCTCTGGGTCACTGTCCGTGTGGAGTTTGCACATTCTCCCCGTGTTTGCGTGGGTTTCGCCCCCACAACCCAAAAAAATGTGCAGAGTAGGTGGATTGGCCACGCTAAATTGCCCCTTAATTGGAAAAAATAATTGGCTAATCTAAATTTATTTTTAAAAAGAATGGGGCAGCACCGTGGCACAGTGGGCTAGCCCTGCAGCCTCACAGCGCTGAGGTCCCATGCTCTGGGTTACTGTCCATGTGGAGTTTGCACATTCTCCCTGTGTTTGCGTGGGTTTCGCCCCCACAACCCAAAGACGTGTAGGTTAGGTTGATTGGCCACGCTAAATTACCCCTTAATTGGAAAAAATGGATCGAGTACTTTAAAATTTTTTTTAAAGAAATGCCATCAGAAACGCGGGATACCAACCCCTTCCAAAGCTCTAATGTTGCTGGAGCTGAGGCCGTCATGGCGGAGGATTAATTAATCTCTTTGCCTCTGCTCAGCTCCTGTGTCTTTTCCCCCGTCCTTCTGTATAGCTCACATTAGGAATCAGGGCAACATTATTCAGCCCGAATTCTTCAGGTAGACTTTCAAGTATCATGTGGATATTATGTGCTCCTGCCTATTATCCTGCAATAGCATATTGAAATAATTAAAGGTTTCAAACTTTCTGAGAGCCTTAGGGGCCTTCCTCCCATATCTAAATATAATCTGTACCAAACTATCTTCTCCCATCTATTTATAATCAACGGAAATAATATGTTATTGAGAAAGATTCAAAGGAGCACATTACTTTTTGAAACGAACCACAGGAAGAGTAACAATTGCTCTCATCCACAAATGGGAATGGATGATAGAGAGAGAACGCCATACAATTTAGAGAGGCAGAAATTGATTTCTGAAAGGTACAGTGGGTGAGGTGACCCGAAAACTGCTGACGCAATTTCAAAATTATTTAATCTACTGTAAATTATTTTTGGCCCTGATTGTTCATTCCTGAATGACAAGATGCCAAAGAAGCAACACGGGAGCAGAACAGTTGTTCAAGTGATTGTATTCAGAATGACTTTTGATAAGCACTGCAAGACTGATCGCACGACAAGGTAACCTTGAAGTCAGGTCAACTGGAGAGAAGTCCTCAAAATCAAAACAGCCAGCATTCATTGGCTGAAGTCACCCATGTCAGTTCTGGCAATTGTCTTTGTCAATCAGATTTACGTGACTAAACAGATTGCAGGTAAATGATACATTACCAAAACTGCTCTGTGGCTTCAAAATGTCACAAGTGCTTGTTGGGTTATCAAGGAATACTGGAGTCTTATTTCCTGACATCTGCACTGCAAGTAAAGCCTGAGGCTTAACTGGCAAAAAATATGCCGTCAATTTAAATTGTCAAGAAACCTGAAGGGTTTGTCATCATCATTTAGTGTCAACAAACTTTAAAATAAATAATTGACCTGATGGGACAACAAATTATCTGATTTTATTAAATTAGCAATTAAGCTGCCTTTTCCCAGGACATTGTGGAGTGAATTTCTGCACCCCGTCAAGGTCAGGAGGGGAGGCATACAGGGCCAAACGTTACAAGGCCAGCTTTGCGATCCCTTTCTGTGGATTTGAAGCACATTCAAGGCCTGCCTCCCCCGTGGGGCATGGAGGCAGTTAAGTTCGTTATGAGCCTGGTTTCACCGGAATTAATAAAGGAGGCCAACTGAGATTTTCAAACTGCCTGGGGAAGCCACCCTTCAGCAGGCTAGGGTGGCAGCACTCCAGATGGACCTACAGAGCCCCCTGCCTACTCGTTCGGGGTGCAAGCTAATATTAGGTCACCCTGCGAGAGCCCTCCAACCACCACCACCACCCCCCCCCCCCCCCCCCCACTCCCCATTCTGCCTCACCCCACAGTGGTGGTTGGCAGCTTTCCCAATTTTTTAATTAGGCAATTGAATTCAATGATCGGCCATGATCAGAATGGTGGGAGGGAGAGGGGGGAGAGAGGGGGGAGCGGGAGGGGAAGGGGGAGGAGGGAGGTGATGAGGGGGGAGGGTGGGAGGGGAGGAGGGAGGGGGGGGAGGGGGAGGGGAGGGTTGGAGGGGTGGAGGGAGGTGGGGAAGGGGAGGGAAGGGTAGGGGAGGGGGAGGGGAGAGGGGGAGAGGTGGAGGGAGAGGGGGAAGGGGAGGGGAGGGTTGGAGAGGAGGGGGAGGAGAGGAAGGAGGGGGAGGGGAGGTGGGATGGGAGGGGGAAGAGGGAGGGAGGGGAGGGGAGGGGGAGAGGGGGGAGGGGGGCCTAGATAGAGTGCTCTTTCAGAGGGTCAGTGCAGACTCGATAGGCCGAATGGCCTCCTTCTGCACTGTCGGGACTCTATGATTCTACCATGGAGAAATTTGAAAACAAGGACGAAAATTTTAAAAATCTAGGCATGGCTGAATTGGGAAGCAGGAATAGCTCAGGAAATATAGCAGTTATGGTGAACTGATGGGACACAGACAGCAGAGTTTTGAATTACTTTATGTTTTCAGAAGATGAAATGAGAGGCCAGCCATGAGTTTATTGGAATTCCAAAGTCTGAAAAAGATGGCATGAATGAGGGTTTCAACAGCAGATGCGCTGAGGCAGGCTTAGAATTGGACTGTGTTATGGAGGAGGAAATAGGCAGTCTCAGTGACGGAGTGAATGTGTGCTTGAAAGCTCATCTTGGGGTCATTTTGGTTTTTTTTTAAATTTTGAGTACCCAATTATTTTTTCCAATTAAGGGGCAATTTAGCGTGGCCAATCCACCTACCCTGCACATCTTTGGGTTGTGGGGGCGAAACCCACGCAGACACGGGGAGAATGTGCAAACTCCACACGGACAGTGACCCAGGACCGGGATTCGAACCCGGGTCCTCGGCCCCGTAGGCAGCAATGCTAACCACTGTGCCACCGTGCTGCCCGTCTTGGGGTCATTTTAACACCATGGTTGTGAACAGTCTGGTTCAGCCTCAGAGAGTTACAAGAGCAATGGCGTTGGTGACTAGGGAAGCAGAGTTTGTGGCAGGCACAGTACAGGGCTCTTCAGTCTTCTTAATTATTAGTTTGAGAAAACGTCTGCTCATCCAGTATGAGATGTCAGGCGGTCTGACACTTTAGAAAAAAAATGAAGGGACTGCGAAAGGTGGCGGCACAGTAGCCACAATGGTTAGCACTGTTGCTTCACAGCTCACAGTGTCTCATGTTCCATTCCCGACTTGGGTCACTGTCTGCACATCCTCCCCATGTCTGCGTGGGTTTCCTCCGGGTGCTCCGGTTTCCTCCCACAGTCCAAAGACATGCAGGTTAGGTGGATTGGCCATCATAAGTTGCCCTTAGTGTCCAAAAAGGTTGGGTGGGGTTATTGGGTTACGGGGATAGGGTGGAAGTGTAGGCTTGAGTAGGGTGCTGTTTCCGAGGGCCGCTGTAGACTCGATGGAACGAATGGCCTCCTTCTGCACTGTAAATTTTATGATTCTATTATTCTATGAGGTACTGTGTATGTAACATACTCTGGATGCAAAGGAAAGAATTTACCAGAATTATAACAGGGATTAAAGGGTTCAATTCTAAGGCCGGTTTCTGTAGACAATTGTACTCCTCTGAGAGTAGAAGAATCAGGGGTGTCTAATTGATGTATTTAAGATGATTGAATGATTTAATACGTTGGGCAGAGAGAAATTATTTCTTCTGGTGGAGGAGACCAAAACAACGTGGTATAGAATTAATATTAGAGCTAATGTTAGAACCCGTCAAGAAAGCCAAGAAGCTGGCATCTGAAGTGGACCTGGAGATCGAGAGTCTGCTCAACCAGAGTCCACCAAGGGGAGAGTGCAAAAATATGAGTCAAGAGATCCTTCAGCTGTTGAACATGACGACAGCGAAGGAGCAGTCAATCGTAGAGAAGTCTCGTTCTCCTGGGAGGGCCCAGGTTCAGGGATTCAATGACCACGGCACCAAGCAGGAGTATATGCCCTGCAAGCCCTGCAAGAAGTTGTACTTGAAGCGGAATTATCAATAAACATGCAAAGAAGACGCTGGGAGATTGTTCTTTCCTCAACACCTGTTTCCACATGGACATGTGTAAATACATTCACTGTGAGATATCAGGTCATTCAGGGTTGGAGTCAGGATTCAGTTCTTTACACCAAGGGTAGTGGGAATCTGGAAGTCTCCCACAAAATGTTACTGAGGCTAGGTCAACTCAAATTTTCAAACCTGGGATTGTTGGTTTTGTATAAGGAAACTGTATTAAGGGATTTGGAACCAAGGAAGATTGATGGGATTTCTATTCAGATCAGCCATGACCAAATGGCAGAACAGTGTCAAGAAACTAAATAACCAACTCCCGTTTATAAAGTCTTATGACTGCCACTGTAGCAGTGTTGCTTCACAGCGCCAAGGTCCCAGGTTCGATTCCCGCTTGGGTTACTGTGCGGAGTCTACATGTTCTCCCTGTGTCTGTGTGGGTTTCCTTTGGGTGCTCTGGTTTCCTCCCACAAGTCCCGAAAGACGTGTTAGGTGATTTGGACATTCTGAATTCTCCCTCTGTGTACCCGAACAGGTGCCGGAATGTGGCGACTAGGGGCTTTTGACAGTAACTTCATTGCAGTGTTAATGGAAGCCTACTTGTGACAATAATAAGATAATTATCATTATTATTATCATTACAACGCCTGTATTTTCTTCACACAAAGGGTAGCGGAAATCATGAACTCTCTTGCCAAAAATCTATGCAGGCTTAAAAAGCTAGGTCAATTGTTACTTTCAAAACTGAGATTCATATATTTTTTATTGAGAAAGGGTATTAAGAGGAATGGACACAATGTGGATAAATGGAGTTCAGAAATGAAATAACCATGATCTATTCTAATGAATGGTAATGCCAACCAAGGAGTTGAATTTAAAAAAATATATATTTAGAGTACTCAATTTTTTTTCTGATTAAGGAACCAATTTAGCGTGGCCAATTGAACTATCCTGCAAATCTTTTTGGGTTGGGGAGGTGAGCCGAGGAGTTGAATTTGAAATTCCTATGTTCCTTCAAAACATTCTTTAAATCCTATCTCTTTGACCAAGGTATTAGTCACCTGAGCTAATAACTCCTCAGATGACTCATTTTAATTTATTATGCTCCTGTGGAGTGCCTTGAAATGCATTATGATGTTCACTATGCCGCATAAATCCAGGTTCATATCATTATCAATGTATACCAGCAGGATGGACATCTTTGGGACAGGTCTGACAACATGGAAAGTAATGGTTCTACAGGCACTAAGAATAGGAGTAAAGTTTGCACTTGCCGACAGCGTTTCAGGAAGTCATACACACACTGGCCGCAATTGTCCATCCATTCATTTAAGTAGCTGTACATTTCCTGATTTGTGCTTTTGTGGGGGTAGACTACTGCAAGAAGTATGCCAGTGGAACATTTGCCCTTATCTAACCTAGCCACAAATGGTGACCAGCTTTGTACTGCTGCCGTTCTACAATTGAAGTGAGTATCCTGCCTTCTTTATGTTATAATTCAACAATTTGTGCTCATTTAAAAGAGACAAAGTTCCAGCCCAGAGTTCCAGACCTCTACCAGATGTCCGGACATGAATTGGGAACATGTTTTCATATTGCTGTGGTACTCCCCACACCCCGCTCCTCGGCACATTTGCCTGCTGACAGCTTTTTTTTTTTAAATTTAGAATATCCAATTCATTTTTTCCAATTAAGGGGCAATTTAACGTGGCCAATCCACCTAACCTGCACATCTTTGGGTTGTGGGGGTGAAACCCACGCAGACACAGGGAGAATGTGCAAACTCCTTACAGGCAGTGACCCAGGGCCGGGATTCGAACCCGGGTCCTCAGCGCCGCAGGCAGCAATGCTAATCACTGTGCCACCGTGCCGCCTGCTGACAGCTTTTTAAGTCAGAACATCAAGAACGGTCACTCAGGCTGTGGACCCTGCACCTGTAAAACCATAACAACAAACGGAAGCGACAACCCAAAGCTTGGTTGGCATTTTGTTGAGGGGAGAGTGTCACACAGCAACTAAACTGTGCTGTACAGGAAGGTATTCTGTTGTACAGGCAACAATCAATTTTTTTATTTTTTTTATGTTTTTATTCTCCATTTTCACATTTTCCTCCAAAATTCACACCCCACCCCCAAACGGTAAACGGTAACAAATACAAAATCAATCCCCTTAACAGTAACAACGATCCCAACCTCCCACCACCCCCAAACAGCGGCCCACCTGTCAATATATGCATCCAATAAAACAAACCCTCCCACGGTGGAAACAAAAAACAAAGAAGAAAAAGAGAAAGGAGTCCACCCCCCCCCCCCCCCCCCCCGCCCACACTCAATGCCGTCCAACCTCTGAAAGAGTACCGTACATGATACCCAAGAGTTGTAAACCCACCCCCCCCCCTCCCCTCCAACTCCTCCCGCCCACTGCCTCTTGTAAAACTCCTCCCCCCCAACCTCGGTTCCTTCCCCCCAACTTTCCACCCCAGCTAGACCACTCGGACCCTGTTCTGCCAGGCTCCGATGGCCGCAGCCCCTCCCCCCACCTCACTCCCGTTCACTGGCCGGCTTAAACTGGCCAACGTGGAGGCCCCCACCCGGGTCCCTTTCCCCCTTGCCCAACCCTAGGAAAGCCCAAAAATCCCCTTTTAGCGCATCCACCTACACCCCAAAGAGCCCTCACTTCTAGTGCAAGTCCCATCACTTCCCTTGTCCAAATATATACACCATTGGCTCCTTTAGCACACACACCCGCACGCAGTGAAACAAAAAAGAGACAAAAAAGAAGAAAATACAGTCCTGAGGTTACATCGGCACATGGCCATTTCTCAGTTCTGCCACAGTCCTTCTGCCTTCACAAACTCCTCCGCTGCTCCCGCCGTTCCAAAATAAAAGTCCTTGAGCTTATAAGTCACCCTCAGCTTCGCTGGATATACAATGCCGTACCGCACCTTGCTAATGTACAGTGCCTTCTTCACCCGGTTGAAAGCAGCCCATCTCCTCGCCAGCTCCACCGTAAAGTCCTGGTATACATGTATACCAGCTCCAGCCCACTGTACCACCCGCTTCTGCTTGGCCCAGCACAGGACCTTCTCCTTTACACTGTACCTACGGAAGTACAGAGTCACTACTCTTGGCGGCTCACTCGCCTTTGGTACAGGCTTCCACGACCGATGAGCCCGATCCAGTTCATATCAGGAGGGATCCTCCCCCTGCCCCAATAGTTTCGCCAGCATAGCGGCAAAATACTCTGTTGGCCTCGGCCCTTCAACTCCTTCGGGCAGCCCCACAATCCTCAAATTCTGTCGCCTGGATCTGTTTTCCAGGTCTTCCAATTTTCCTCGCAGATCCTTGTTCACCTCCAGCACCTTCCCCATCTCCTTCCCCATCGAGGTAAGTTGATCACCGTGCTGCGCCACCGTCTCCTCCACTACCTTCAGCGCCTCCCCTTGCGCCCGCACCTCCGCCACTGCACTCGCCACTGCCGTCGTCACCGGGGAAATCGCCTCCTCCACCAGCACACTCAAAACCTCCCTCATCTCCTTCCTCATCGCCTCCAGGTATTTTGTAAACTGCCTTTCGAATTCCGCAGCCATCACTTTGGTTATTTCTTCAGTCGTAGGCAATGCGGCCTCCCCTGGTGCTCCAGCCTCCATTTTCCTAGGTGACCCCGTGGTGACCTCTCCACTCCACTACGGGCCCTCAACTTTTTTAAAGGCCGTTTTCTTACTGACCCTTGATATCTTCTTCTGCTGTGCCTCCTCTGCGCCTTCTCTGTGCCTTTGACGCCTCCGTGGACCCTGGCACCGGGCGTAAAGCCCCGAAAATGCCGTTCCCGAATGAGAGCACTCCGTTGCGCGGCCGCCTCCCGCCCGCCGTCACCGGAAGTCCAGGCATACATCAATTTAAAAACACAAAATACAGTGATATCTTTTTTTAAATCACATTTTCTGCAACTTGCTACTTCAATCCGAAGCCTGATACTCCTCCAGGTGCCAGGCCAGAATCTCCTACCACCCCCCCCCCCCCCCCCCCCCCCCCCCCTCCCACAGGAGGCGACTAGTGAGGTGGGATAACCAGAGAATTTGGTGGGTCCCGACACCTTCCCTCCTCTACTGGTATTAAGTTCTGGGCGGGAAGGCCCATGGTTGACCTTCTCTACCCAACTCCACTTGAGTCCCTTAAGTGTGAGAAGCCCTGGTGACAATGGTTGTTGTAGCAGCTATGGTGCTACTGCTGGAGGGCCCAATCAACTCTGTTGGACATCTTAATTGGCTGTCGCTGGAAAATGCCACCCAGGACACCACTGTCCAGCTGTGAGGACTCAGGTCCTGCTTAATCACAGCAGGAACATAGCACATGGTGGGAGCTGGCACACCATGAGCTATTGCTCCTGCTGTGGTGGTCCCACCACAACATGCAAAAAGTGGTTCCATGTCTCCATAAAGGCAATTATATCTAATCTCTATTTGTGCTGCTAGTTCATCCATCTTACTACAAATGCTCCACGCATTCTGATAAAATGCCTGTCGTGTTCCAGTATATCATGAACTTTCAATCAATGCATTTTTATTTTTTTTTATTTTATTTAAAAAAATTAAGAGTACCCAATTCATTTTTTTTCCAATGAAGGGGCAATTCAGCGTGGCCAATCTACCTACCCTGCGCATCTTTGCGTTTGTGGGGGTGAGAGCCACACAGACCCAGGGAGATTGTGCAAACTTCACTTGAACAGTGACCCGGGTCTGGGTTCAAACCCGGCTCCTCAGTGCCGTGAGGCAGCAGTGCTAACCACTTCACCACCATGCCTCCCCAATCTATACTTTTATAAATTGGGCAAACAGACTATTAAAAATGGAAGTTGCAAATCATGTGACCTTTGACATTTGCATTTCAGACAGTCCTAAGTCTCAAATGAATACCTAATCAAATATGGACACAGCCATCCCGGGAATTCACACATCCCCTTGTTTATCAACACAAAAGGACAATAGAATTCCAGCTGACTCGGCCCTCAGTTTCATCCTGGGAAAAAGAGTACATCAAAACTCAATGTGTGTAAGACGAATATGATGAAGTCTTATCAATCTTCCAGTGTATTGTGATCGTTGCCCACATCTAAGTTAGACTCGGTAAATCCTATCCTGTCAAATCATAATCTGGATGACTGAAAGAACCATACACTCCACCCTTCATTTCAAAAAAGGACTTTGAACTGGTGAAATTCAAATGCTGAGTGAAACATTTTGTTGTCTGTTTTTCAAACCAGTAAGACAGAGAGTACCACCAAAAGCCATCAAACCAGCTGCAAGTCATTCAGGCAGTCAAGGTAATAACAGGAATACCTTGAATGTGGAAGTTTCTAAAGCGAGCGAAGGACACCCTGTTCCAGTTAAAGTTCACTTAAGAAGTAACTGCTTAGAAATGAGCTTAGTGAGAATACTTTGACTTATAAGACCTTCACCTTAAAGTAACAACTTTGTTTAAGAAACTATAGGCCTGCCATTAAAGGGACTGAAGTAATTATTAGCTGTAACAGTAGATTTCCTTCCTTGTATCTAAATTGTGTATGTCTGGTAATGTGTGTGAAAGAAAGCCCTTTACTTTTAAACTCATAAAAAGCTTCCTGCTGGAATTATATAATTGAGATACTCACTCTTAAGGGTAATAAAACACACACCTTTTACAAACAAACATGCTGATTACAGACAGTATTAGGAAATACATAAATTCTGACCATGACAAGTTTTTTTGTTTTTTCTTTGTTTTCTTATCAACATTTTATTGAGGTATTTATGGTTTTATAACAGTAACAGAAGAAGAATCAGTGTACATACAATTATAAACATAGTGCAAAAGCCGTCTTCCTCTCTCACAGGTAGGGACCTTTTCTAGCCTCCTACTCTATACTAACCTACCCCCACACCCCGAAAACCGCCACCGCTTCCCTTGTTTTCAGTACTTTGGACATGACATCCGCAGACCCCTGCCAGAATGCCCTAAGCTTTGTGCATGTCCAGAACATGTGAACATGGTTCGCTGGTCCTCCCACACACCTTGCGCACCTGTCTTCCACCCCAAAGAACCGGCTCATCTGGACCACTGTCATGTGAGCCCGGTGAACGTCCTTAAATTGTATCAGGCTGAACCGGGCACATGTTGTGTAATGCATTGACCCTACTCAATGCATCCACCCAGAAACCATCCTCTAACTCTCCACCTAACTCCTCTTCCCATTTGTGTTTCAGCTCCTCGGTCTGTGTTTCCTCTGACCCCATAAGCTCCTTATAAATGTCCGAAACCCTCCCTTCTCCCACCCACACGCTAGAAACTACCCTGTCCTGTATCCCCCTTGGTGTTGGAGCGGGAAGGTTGAGACCTGCCTGTGGAGGAAGTCCCATGCCTGCAGGCACCTAAATTAATTCCCTCCGTCAGTTCAAATTTCACCTCCAGTTCCCTCAAGCTGGGAAAGCTCCCTTCTATGAACATATCCCCCATCCTCTCGATCCCTGCTCTCTGCCATCTCTGGAACTCTCCATCTAACCTCCCCGGGGCAAACCAGTGGTTATTGCAGATTGGGGACCAGACCGATGCTCCCTCTGCTCCCAGATGTCTCCTCCATTGCCCCCAGACTTTCAGGGCCGTGCCCACCAAGGGGCTGGTGGAGTAGCGTGCCGGCGGGAACGGCAGAGATGCTGTTACCAACGCCCCCAAACTAGTGCCCTCACAAGATGCCGCCTCTACTCACTCCCACACTGCCTCCCCCCACCCACCAACACCACCATGGCTATATTCGCTGCCCAATAATAAGTCCCCCTTTTAACTCGCAGGGTCTTACCCATCCATACAAAGCCCGAGATCACCTTGTTGACCCGTTTAAAAAAGGACCGAGGAATAAAGATGGGGAGACACTGAAACACAAACAGGAATCTCACCACCCAGACCAGTCCCTTCCAGCCCTTTGAGGCTCTCAACGCAATTGCCAGCGGTTCTATGGCCAGTGTGAATAACAATGGGGAGAGGGGGGCATCCTTGCCTCGTTCCCCGGTGCAGCCTAAAATAGCCCGATGTTAGCCTGTTCATCCGAACACTTGCCACGGGCGCCTGATACAGTAGCCTGACCCAGTCAATGAAGCCCCGCCCAAATCCAAACCGCCCCAGTACAGATAATCCCATTCCACCCTGTCAAATGCCTTCTCTGCGTCCATTGCAACCACTACCTCGACGTCCCTACTCTCTGGGGGCATCATGATAACATTCAACAACCTTCTTACGTTGGCCGCCAACTGCCTCCCCTTAACAAATCCCGTCTGGTCTTCCCCAATCCCGTCCGGGATGTAGTCCTCAATCCTTGAGGACAAGATCTTAGAAGTTTTTCGTTTTTTCAACTATTGTTCTTTGCTTTAACCTCTCTGCATTCCCTAGCCAAGATTATAAATTGTAATGCTGGTGTGGAACTTGAACTCAGAAACTTCTGACCAGAGCAGAGATTGCTATTAACTGAGCCACACTCCCATATTTGCAAATTTGCAGCGATACGATATGTTCAGTTTGCATATTACAAATGCTGATCAACTAAGGCTGATTCTATGTCTGGTTCTATATTGGCATCATTTCAGGCAGTGGCTGCTATCTCAGGACACCATGGACCACATTTTGCCATTGACACAGGAAGCTCAAGTTGGGAAATTTACCAACACAGCAGACCCACTTCTTTTAATAGGGCCCCAACCCATCATATTTTCATTCCGTGGAAGTGGAGAGGGATCAGGGTGAAAAATTCCCTGCTTTGCGAGTATAAGCTTTAAAAATGGCCACTTACAAGTCTGATTTTAAGTCGGGGGAGAGGGTTTGCTGCCTGGAATCAAAGTCAATGCTGGTATAAGGTGAAATGGGAGGAAGAGCAAGGGGGGGGGGGGGGGGGGGGGGGGGAGATGGAGGAGGGGGTGTGAAGCCTTACGGAGGATGAATCAATGTCACATCGTTGCATGCAAGGCTCGGGTTCATACAACTGAAGGTGGTGCATCGGGCGCACTTTTTAAAATAAATTTAGAGTAGAGTAAATTTTGCAATTAAGGGGCAATTTAACGTGGCCAACCCACCTACCCTGCACACCTTTGGGTTGTGGGGGTGAAACCCACGCAGACACGGAGAGAATGTGCAAACTCCACACAGACAGTGACCCAGGGGCGGGATTCGAACCCTGGTCCTCAACGCCGTGAGGCAGCACTGCTATCCACCGTGCCACCATGCTGCCCCTTTGCATCGGGCACACTTAACAAGGGCAAGGATGAGTCAGGTGTTTGAGGGGGTAGAAGATAAGTGTGGGCGGGGCCCATTGAATCATGTATATATGTTCTAGGCATATCCTAGGCTAGCAAAAGTTTGGGGTTCTTTCTTCAGCACCATGTCGGCGATCTTTTGTTTTCAAAATTTAAAGTACCCAATTCATTTTTTCCAATTAAGGGGCAATTTAGCATGGCCAATCCACCTAGCTTGCACATTTTTGGGTTGAGGGGGCAAAACCCACGCAGACACGGGGAGAATGTGCAAACTCTGCACAGACAGTGACCCAGAGCCGGGATCAAACCTGGGACCTCGGCACCGTGAGGCCGCAGTGCTAACCACTGTGCCACCATGCCGCCCTATGTTGGAGATCGTAGGTAGGGAGATGGAGCCAGGTCCCGTAGAGGCCATATTCAAGGTGTCAGAGCTGCCAGGGTTGCAGTTAGGAGCGGAGACAGCTGTTTTAGCCTTTGCCTCGCTGATTGCTCGTCAGCGGGTTCTGCTAGAGTGGAGGTCAACTTCTCCACCCAGTGCCTCAGTGTGGCTGGCTGACGTCATTAGGCGCCGCCGCCGCGTTATTCCCGGCGGCAGAGATTTACGGCCAGCCGCTCCTAGCCCCCCGGGGGGGGGAGAATAGGGGGTGAGGAGCGGCCTCCGACGCCGTCGGGCCTTGCGGAGAATTCCGCCCCTGGTCTCTGTCAGCTGTTAGGGGGGAAGTGAGGGGCTGTTCTTGTTTTTGTGTTATGTTTTTGCGTTTGTATATAAATTTTTAAATGTTCGATAAAAATATTTACAAAACAAAAGTCAATGCTGGTGAGCCCAGATGTGGTGAGGGGTTGGAGGCAGACCCAGTGCAGATTGTGTGACTCAGGTGAGGGTCAAAACTGTAAATGTCCATCTTTGATAGTGGAAAAAGCACTACGTGCACTTCTGAAGCACTAATTTATTCCTTGCACCTGGGTATAATAGGCAGTGGGGGCAACAGAAAGTTGCTCTGACAGACCAGCAGCTCCACCCTCCCACTCCCTTGAGTCACAAGATGACAGTCGGAGGTACGTTCTTGCCACTTCTGGACCACTAAGTACAAACTGGATTCTAACCCTACAGCGTTACCTCACCTCTCCAAGTGGGTAATCCTGGCTATCCAAATGCACAAAAAACAGAACTCCTCTGATCCGATCTGCCATCCACACAGTTGAGGTGCAAAAGTTGGAAATCAGTGGAACCAGCTGACCATTAATTTTTTTTTTTTAATTTAGCGCACCCAATTCATTTTTTCCAATTAAGGGGCAATTTAGCGTGGCCGATCCACCTAACCTGCACATCTTTTGGGTTGTGAGGGAGAAACCCACGCAAACACTGGGAGAATGTGCAAACTCCACACGGACAGTGACCCCCGAGCTGGGATCGAACCTGGGACCTCGGCGCCATGAGGCAGCAGGGCTAACCCACTGCAACCCCCTGCTGCCCAGCTGACCATTTAAATGAACTGCTGCCTCCGCGAACTGCGTATGTGTGAAACTCGGACAACCTCCAAACTTGCCTGCACGAAAATGGCCATATTTGGAGGCTAGACTTAGCGTTTCCAACATTTACTGTGCATTTCTGTGCCAACCTGTATAAAAAAAACACACCAGGAACAATGGCATTGATCAGGGATGAGTGGGGGTCATCTCCTATCCCACTAGTATACTGTCCAGACAATTACTTAGTTACTCAACTGGGTGGACACAAACCATTAGACATAATCACTTGGCCAATGAGACCCTGACTGAGTGAGCAATTCCCAGTCATGATCTAATCATGTTACAACCGGAATACGTTAACTATGACCTTATTTGGATCACTAGGTATTTGGAGACGTCATGTGACAAGCCAACCCTTTGTGTGTTTTGAGAAGCTACTTCTCCTGCAGAATTAAATAAGCAATTGAGATACTGAAGGAACTTTGAGTAGGTCCCTTTTCTCTCTCTCTCTCTCTCCATCTACCTTGCAAGTTTTGAACCCGACCTGCTGATTTTGATTATCCAGTGCTGCAGGCAGATATTTTACGAATTATTCAACCTAGCTCAGAAGAACAGGTAAATTGCCTGTCAACAACTTTAAACTGCCTCAACACCAAAAGCTGCAGGACTACTGAGAGTAAGCAACAGGACTGCAGAATCCAGCCTGAAGCCAACCAAGTCACAACCTTCAAGAGTTGTATACTGTAGAATTCGAACAGGGAGATCATGCAGAATGAATGGTAGGATGCAAAACAAAAGTTTATTTTAGATACACACATTCCCCAAAGGGTCTCCTGCCCTGACCTACGCTCATGTTGGGTATTTTTATACTATGTGGGCTCCTCTCGTTAAATGGGAAGCCCCACCCCATTACCAGGGAAGTTTGTATTCAGTAGACACCTTGGAGAACCCGGATGGTCCACATCACATGGCACCGAAGGTGTTATAACATATACCTCTTAAATATTACAGTACTCTCAATTACTTATTCTCCTCACTCTGAACTCTATTTGTGTGTGAGTGAATTTTGAGTATAGGGGCGTATGTGTATGTGTATATCTGTGTGTTATTTCACTTAGACCAGGCTATTTACAATACAAACAATCCTCTTTTCTTTTAAAAACCTCGAGGGCACCTATCTGTTTGTGTCTTTTATAGTCTTGGTACGTAAACAGTTAATATTCTGTGCATTGGCAAGTATATCCTTTTTAAACAAAAACTTGTTGCTGTCAAATGAGGAGAAGGAAATGAGGGGGTCTATTTAATCCTTCCTCATCTATTTTTATTGTTGCTAAAAAGAAACATGCCATTGAAGCTTTTCATCTTGCACTCCTCAGGACAGATTCACAAGAGTACCAAATTTCAATGGGAAAAACAATTTAGACTGCAAAGAAATGAAATGAAAATCGCTTATTGTCACGAGTAGGCTTCAATGAAGTTACTGTGAAAAGCCCCTAGTCGCCACATTCCGGCGCCTGTCCGGGGAGGCTGGTACGGGAATCGAACCGTGCTGCTGGCCTGCTTGGTCTGCTTTAAAAGCCAGCGATTTAGCCTGGTGAGCTAAACCAGCCCCTGGAAGAGGGTGCTAATCAGGTGGCAAGTGGACTCTGATTGATAGAGGCATTGGCATGGAGAATATACCGGCTAACAATTAGCTGCCAAACTTTTGGTTATATTCAAACCAAGCAGGTCAATTCTGATTTGACAAGGAATTAGAATGGGAAATGAACCAGGGAAAGGCTGTTCCTACCCCCAAGGTGCTATGCGAGGGCAGCATGTGACGCAGTGGTTAGCACTGGGACTGCAGCGCTGACACCCGGGTTCGAATCCCGGCCCTAGGTCACTGTTCATGTGGAGTTTGCACATTCTCCCCATGTCTGCATGGGTTTCACCCCCACAACCCAAAAGATGTGCAAGTTAGGTGGATTGGCCACTCTAAATTGCTGCTAAAATTGGAAAAAAAATAATTGGGTACTCTTTAAAAAAAAATTTTTTTTAGGTGCTATGCATGGACATGCTCTTAGCTTTTGTAAATGACAATGTCCTGTATGTGACTATTATTAGCTTCTAACACGCATGAGTGAGCCACACAGCAACCCTGATTGATCATCCTAAAGCGGTTTTTCAGTGTCATGATCAGCACAATCGGGATTGTTAGCAAGTGTTGTCCAATCGCAGAATCATATCATTGTGGGACACTTCTGAGTTTTGCAAGCACAGGTTGGTAGGGTATGGTCAGTACTTTCCTGTGAGAAGTAATTTGGATATCTGCTCGAGACCCAAACTAGGAACTGAGGCATCTACAGTCATGAAGCCTGTAAAGAAAAGGTGGAAGATCGCGTAGTCAATAATCTAATGGAGGGCTCCCATAGAATCT
Source organism: Scyliorhinus canicula (assembly GCF_902713615.1). Lineage (NCBI taxonomy): Eukaryota > Metazoa > Chordata > Chondrichthyes > Carcharhiniformes > Scyliorhinidae > Scyliorhinus > Scyliorhinus canicula. Next base: position 50,851,417 of record NC_052150.1, read on the forward strand.
TTTCTTTTCTTTTTTTTAATAAATTTAGAGTACCCAGTTATATTATTTCCCCCAATTAAGGGGCAATTTAGTATGGCCAATCCACCTAATCTGCACATCTTTGGGTTGTGAGGGTGAAACCCACACAGACATGGGGAGAATATGCAAACTCCACAGGACAGTGACCCAGGGCCAATATTCAAACCCAGGTCCTCAGCGCCGCAGTCCCAGTGCTAACCACTGTGCTACATGCCACCCTCCCAATAGAATCTTACCTCAAGGAATAACTGGAATACAAAAGAGAATGAAAATAAATTCTGGAGGGCTTTGGCATACCTTTTGGGTTGTTCCCAAGAAAAATGAATGGAACTTTGGGATTTTGTGTGATGAAATGAAAAATCGCTTATTGTCACAAGTAGGCTTCAAATGCAGTTACTGTGAAAAGCCCGTAGTCACCACATTCTGGCGCCTGTTCGGGGAGGCTGATATGGGAATTGAAGCCACGCTGCTGGTCTGCCTGGGACTGCTTTAAAAGCCAGCTATTTAGCTCACTGTGCTAAATCAGCCCCTAATAAGGAAACTCTTGAGGGGGAGGGGGCGGGGGTATTAAAACATACAACTGAGTTCATAGGATAAATCTTTACAAGCTATAGCATTAGGTTTACTTTGTTTAATTTCACTTTATACTAACAATAATGTTGTATACAAATAATAAAAGTTCTTTAAGAAGTGAAATTTACGCTGTAATTCTGTTGGTTAATGGCTGGGTGGTCAAATTTCTTCTTTAAACACTAACAGTTCCTAACAGGGCCATAATAATATCCTCATACTTAATGCATCTTCTCACATCCGACTTCCCCTCATTTCCCTTTATGAGCTGAATTTAATAGTCGCAATGGTGGCTGAAGGGCTGGGAAAGCCATGCCATCATTTCCAAGAGGCCTGATAGGATTGAAGCCCAATCAGGTAGCTACCTGGTGAGCGTCAGAGTTCCCGACTCCAATGAGGGGAATTTCCCGGGAAGTCCTTCAGGAAGGGGGATGGAGGGCAGCACGGTGGCGCAGTGGGTTAGCCCTGTTGCCTCATGGCACCGAGGTCCCAGGTTTGATCCCGGCTCTGGGTCACTGTCCGTGTGGAGTTTGCACATTCTCCCCGTGTTTGCGTGGGTTTCGCCCCCCACAACCCAAAGATGTGCAGGCTAGGTGGATTGGCTATGCTAAATTGCCCTTTAATTGGAAAAAATTGATTGGGTACTCTAAATTTTTTTTTAAAAGGAAGGGGGATGGTCCACCTCCAATAGCTGCCACCCGATCAGAAGCTGACTGCTCTCCGGTTTCGGCCACAGGAGTGGTGGCCACTGCCGGTACTGCGGTGAGGCCTACCTCAGGGATAGTAGCTAGTTCTCCAGGAAGAGGTGAGTGGAGTGAGTTCAAAGGGGCTACACAGGGAGGCCCCTGCATTAGGGGTGGGAGCAGGATATCAATTTAAAGAGCAGAGAGAGGTTTTATTCTGGTCTGCTGGTGGTGCTGCATACCTATCAGGGTTTTTCTGGCAATAGGTCTGCGTGGCAAGCACATCCTCCCCGTGTTTCTGTGGGTTTCGCCCCCACAACCCAAAGATGTGCAGGTTAGGTGGATTTTGGCCACTCTAAATTGCCCCTTAATTGGAAAAAATGAATTGGGTACTCTAAATTTATATATGAAAAAAAGGCCTACGTGACATGGCCCCTGCGGGCTGCTGTTGGGAGGAAGTCTTTAAGTGCTCACCTAAGGGGCACAATTGGCCTCCAGGTAAAGACCATCGTCAAGCCTTCCCACCCTGGACTAAATGAGGGGGAGGCTGAGGGTCATCGGAATCTCTCCCCCCACCCCCGCCCCGCACAATCTGAAAACCCGCTTCCGGGAGCATTAAATTCCACCCTGTGAAATAGTGGGCTTATGCAGAATGAAGGTATGATTTTTTTTTAAAATCCCAATTAAGTGGCAATTTAGCGTGGCCAATCCACATACCCTGCACATCTTTGGGTTGTGGGGGTGAGACCTACACAAACAAGGGGAGAATGTGCAAACTCCACGCGGACAGTGACCTGGGGCCGGGATCAAACCCGGGTTCTCAGCACCGTGGGGCAGCAGTGCTAACCACTGCCCACCATACACCCTTGAATGAAGATATCATGTCAGCTACCAGGGTACCAGGAATTTACCAGCACCATTTGACGCATGTGTGTGTTCGCATCATCTACACGTTCAGGGAACAGAATCTTTTTTGACTTCAGTGTAGGGCAGGGTTGACATGTGGCGCCTGCAAAGTCATGTGCGTGCAAAGGCACCCTGCACCATCGGGAAATCCTGCAATCCTAGCAAAGCTGTGCGCTGTTCCGCCTACTTCACTCTGACAAGAGAGAATGAAATGTAGTTAGCTCTCTTCGAATTGAAACCATCAGCAACTTCCTTTCCACAACAGTGGACAGCAAACTGAGAAATATTGCAAATATATCCAGCCTATAAATTCATAGCCACGGTCACCTTCACAATCACGACCAGTGCAGTTCTTGGTCTGATGTGAAGTCACAGTTGTGCCTGCAGGAGGAGGCGGATTTTAGAGGCGACATTCTTGCTGAAATGCAGACGTCTCGCGCATTGTTTTTCAGGAGGTCCAGGGAGCAGAATGGCTCCCTGAACACCTTCGGTGGACATGGTCCCTTGGAATTCAATGAACCAGTGTGAACGTGCCAGTGAGCATTGTAGAGGCAGACCATTAAGTTTGCCAAATTCTACCAAATATTTTTATTGGATCCGAGAATAAACATTTCTGCTGTTTGCAGTGTAGTTTAGTTAGGGATTCTGCAATTACTAATCTCTTTGAAAAGGGATCCCACAACGAAAAAGGCTTAAAAATCAGTCCTCTAACTCATGCTCTATTCCAAAGAGCATGCTCACTCATACACCCATGTTTGGCAGTAACTGATTAATGCAGAAATCTTGAAGTCAGCAAAAAGTCTTTCAAATCCTGCCACACCATTCTAGCACCACTTGAAGCAACTATAGAAAGTCCCAAACACTTGCAACAGCAACAGCCAGAAGAAATCAATGAGCAGCTAACCTTTCAGTGGTTGATCATCCTTTTTTTAAAAAAATGTATTTATTCAAAGTTTTTCAATAAGTTTACAAAATTCTCCAAAAAGGAAATAATACAAAGAAAAAAGGGCAACATGCCAACCAAACAGAACAGCTTAACCCTCTAAACGATAAACAGTTTAACAGATTAACACCCAACTCAAAGAAAAAATAGGGCAAGCGCCCCTTTCAAAAAGGAAAAGAAATCAGCCCCCCCCCTGGGTTGCTGCTGCTGTTGACCTCCAACTAACGTTTCGCGAGAAAGTCAAGGAACGGTTGCCACCGCCTGGAGAACCCCTGCAAGGACCCTCGCAAGGCAAACTTTATCTTCTCCAACCTGAGAAACCCCGCCATGTCACTGATCCAAGCCTCCACGCTTGGGGGTTTTGCGTCCCTCCACATTAACAAGACCTCTCCAGGCTACCAAGGAGGCAAAAGCCAGAACTCCGGCCTCTTTTGACTCCTGCACTCCCGGATCCTCCGATACCCCAAATATCGCTATCCCCCAACTCGGTTTTACCTGAGTGTCCAAGACCTTGGACATGACCTTTGCAAAGCCCTTCCAGAACTCTGCAAGCGCCGGGCACGCCCAGAACATATGGGTGTGGTTTGCTGGGCTTCCCGAACACCTCACACATCTGTCCTCCACCCCGAAAAATTTACTCATCCTCGCCCCTGTCATATGCGCCCTGTGTAACACTTTAAACTGGATCAGGCTGAGCCTGGCGCAAGATGAGGAGGAATTGGCCCTGCCCAGGGCGTCAACCCACAGGCCCTCATCCAGCTCCTCACCCAGCTCCTCCTCCCACTTGCCCTTCAGCTCCTCCACCGAGGCTTCCTCCACCTCCTGCAGCTCCTGGTATATCTCCGAGATCTTACCCTCTCGACCCACACGCCCGAGATCATTCTGTCCTGTATCCTTCGGGCAGGAAGCAATGGAAATTCCCCTACCTACTTCCTGACAAACACCTGAACCTGCATTTACCTGAAGGCATTTCCCGGGGGTAACCCAAATTTCTCCTCCAGTGCCCTCAGGCTGGCAAAGGTCCCGTCAATGGATAAATCCCCCAGCCTTCTAATTCTCGCCCGGTGCCAGCTTTGGAACCCACCATCTATCCTGCCTGGAGCAAACCTATGGTTATTCCGTATCGGGGACCAAACTGAGGCCCCCATCTCCCCCCTGTGCCGCCTCCATTGCCCCCAAATCCTCAGCGTCACCACCACCACCGAGCTCGTGGTATACCGTGTCGGCGGAAGCGGCAACGGTGCCGTCACTAGTGCCCCCAGGCTAGTACCTACACAAGACGCCGCCTCTAGTCTTTTCCATGCCGCCCTCTCTCCCCATCATCCATTTCCGAATCATCGACACGTTTGCTGCCCAGTAGTAGCTGCACAGATTCGGCAGCGCCAACCCCCCCTCACCCCCACCCACCCCCGATTGCGCTCATTGGACCACACAAATCCCATAAGACTCTTGCTCACGCGCTTGAAAAAGGCCTTAGGGATGAGGGATGGGCAGGCATTGAAACACGAACAAGAACCTAGGGAGGACCGTCATCTTGACAGACTGCACCCTACCCGCTAGGGAGAGCGGTAGCATGTCCCACCTCCTAAAGTCCTCCTCCATCTGGTCCACCAGCCACGCCAGATTGAGCCTGTGCAAGATCCCCCAGCTCTTGGCCACCTGAATACCCAAATACCAAAAACTCCTCTCCACCATCTTGAGCGGCAGCTCCTCCAACCTCTTTTCCTGGCCCCGCGCATGCACCACAAAGACTCGCTCTTCCCAACATTAAGCTTATACCCTGAGAAGTCTCCAAACTCCCTGAGGGTCTGCATAACCTCCCCCATCCCCTCCACCGGATCTGTGATTATATAGAAGCAGGTCATCCGCATATAGTGAGACGCGGTGCTCCCCCCCCCCCCCCCCCCCCCCCCCCCCCGGGACCAAACCCCTCCGGCTTCTGGATTCCCTCAGCGCCATGGCCAATGGCTCAATCGCCAAAGCAAACAGCAGGGGGCACCCCTGCCTCGTTCCACGGTACAGTCTAAAGTACTCTGACCTCAACCGGTTCGTCGATACACTCGCCACCAGGGCCTGGTATAACAATTTAACCCACCCTATGAACCCCTCCCCAAACCCAAACCTACCCAGCACCTCCCACAGGTACTCCCACTCCACCCAGTCAAAGGCCTTCTCCGCGTCTATAGCCGCCACCAGCTCTGCATCCCCCCCCTCCGAGGGCATCATAATCACATTCAGGAGCCGCCGCACATTTGCATTCAGCTGCCTACCCTTCACAAATCCCGTCTGATCCTCATGTATCACTCCCGGGACATAATCCTCAATCCTAGTGGCCAGGACCTTCGCCAACAACTTGGCATCCACATTAAGGAGTGAAATCGGCCTATACGAGCCACACTGCAGCGGGTCCTTGTCCCGCTTAAGAATAAGCGAGATAGGGGGTGGCAAGGACGGTGTCGAAGGTGGTGGGGTCCAGGGTCAGGGGGGGGGGGGATTGGGGGGGGGAGGGGGGGTAGGGGGGGGGGAGGGGGGGGTAGGGGGGGGGAGGGGGGGGGGGGGGGGAGGGGAGGGGGGGAGGGGAGGGGAGGGGAAGGGGGGGCAGCAATGGTCGTGGGGGGACATGCACGACTGTAACGCGGGCAAGTCTGCTCGCTGCTCATGTCTGAAACTGTAGGCTGCCTTGTTTGCTAAGTTGTTGCTTGGGGGGGGGGGGGAGGACTGGTGCGCGCGAGAGGGCGGGCGAGGGAGGGATATTTGCCTAGAGGGATTGTGTTGTAAATAATTTAAAAATTAGTAGGGGTAAATGTCTGTATGGAAAAACTCTTTCAATAAAAATTATTTAAAAAAAAAAAAGAATAAGCGAGATCAGAGCTCGCGACATCGTCGAGGGGAGACTTCCTTTTTCTCTCGCCTCGTTAGAAGTTCTCAACAGCAACGGAGCCAACAGTTCCGAGAACTTCCTACAGAATTCAATCGGGAACCCATCCGATCCCGGGGCCTTGCCCGCCTGCATACTCCCCAACCCCTTAACCAGCTCCTCCATCCCGATCGGGGGCCCCCAACCCCTCTACCTGCTCCTCCTCCACCCTTGGGAACCTCAATTGGTCCAGGAACCGCCGCATCCCCTCTTCTCTCCTCTCTCTCCCCCTCTCCTCTCTCTCTCTCTCTCTCCCCCCCCCCCCCCCCCCCCCCCCCCCCCCCCCACCCCCCTCCGGGGGCTCCGATTTGTACAAGTTCCCATAGAAGTCCCTAAAGACCTCATTTATTTTGGCTGGACTCCACACCGTATTCCCATCATCCTTTTAAATACTACTGGTGGGGCGGGTCCTTCCTGCTGCTGAATATGTGTTTGACTGTGAGTTTAAGAAAATGCATTGAGCGTTTAGTTTCAAAATGACACTGCTGACATAAAATCAGTGTTACACATGACATTTTATGACCTACTCTGCATATTTCTACTGGACGTTGGCTGTGCATGTACGAACACCGGCATCAATATGACATCCGGTGTGAAGCACCCCAGAAGCACTGGATCTCGAAGGGTGCTCAAAATGGGCACCTCAGGGACTCAGGACAACTCTGGTCTTAGACTTCAAATCATTTCAAGACATTGGTGCTTGAAAATTCGCTTCTTCACACGGCTTGAAGAGGTAGCCTAACATAACCGAAATTATGAAAATGCTTAAATGATGAGGCAAATGTATTTGGGTCTTTCAGATAAAGACGAGAACCTTTGTTTCAATGACACCTCAGAGCTAATGTGCTCCTGTTTAATTGAACAGGATGTGAAGTCTTCTGAGGTGTAAGTGCTTTCTGACACTGTAGTGACAAATCAGAGATATCTGATGTCATTGCTCCATTGTAGACCTGAAACTAGCCCTTTGGGAAATTCAGCTGACAATACTGAGAGCCATTACATTCAAAGCAGCTGCCTGTGATTTGTGGGCAGTTCATATATTTAACCCGAACAGTGTGAGTCATGGGACTAAAAGAGCCATGGTTTTTGCATTTCCCACGGTTCAGTTCCAGCATCTTAAGTATCATGAGGCAACAATCAATAACACTAACCTATCAACAACACTAATTACTTGCATTGGTATAGAAACCGTAACCCCAGGTGGGGAGGGTGGTGCCAGGCCCAAAGGTGGCGGTCTTCGGGGTCTCAGACCAGCCAGAACTCTTCTTGGGGTGGGGGGGCCGATGCCCTTGCCTTTGCCTCCCTGATCGCCTGACGGAGAATCCTGCTCAGTTGGCGATCGGCAGCACCACCCAAGGCTGCAGACTGGCTGTCTGACCTGGCGGAATTTCTCAAACTGGAGAAAATAAAATTTGCCATCCGAGGGGCGGAAGAGGGCTTCCACAGGACCTGGAAGCCGTTCACCAACTTGTTCAACGATCTGTTTGTAGCCAGCAACCAAATTGGGGGCAGCGGGGAAGACACAAGTGAGTCACAGAATAAATGAGGAGGGACGAGGGGTGGGGGTCATCCATCTCCACCTTTACTGCGTGGGCCACGGCATCATCCTCTCTTTCGGAGGCTTGTTGTCGGAGCTCCCGGATCTCCACCCCCTGGGCTGTCTGCGTCGCCAACAGCTTGCCCGTATTAGTCTTCAGAGAGTCTAGCAGCTCCACTTTGAGCTCCCGAAAACAGCGCTGGAGAGTCTCCTGCTGGTCCTGCGCCCACTGCCTCCATTCCTCGAGGCCTCCGCCGGCCGCCATCTTGATTTTCTTCCCCTGCTTTTTCTTAGGCGCTGCCACCGCTATTTTGCTGGCCCCACTCCTGGTCCAGTCCATAGACCACTGGGGATCCGCTGCAGACACCTTCCCATGTCGGGAACCGTTGAGCAAGTACCGCTGGGGGCCCTTAAAAGAGCCCAAAAGTCCGTTCCTGGCGGGAGCTGCCGAACGTGCGGCTTAGCTCCGCATAGCCGCAACCGGAAGTCACATACAACTTCTTTCTCTCCTGCTTTGAATGGTGTACCTTTGTTGCAGTTCCTAGTTTGGCTCGGGCGCATATTTCCAGATGTCTATCTACGTTTTAGTCCTTTTTCCCTCTCGGTTTCCTCGTGTGTCCTCCCCTGCAACCCCTTAACCAGGTGCAACCCCCACCCCCCGTCCCTCCTCATTTATTCTTTGACTCACTTGTGTCTTCCCCGCTGCCCCCAATTTGGAGCGACAAGGGGGGCTACCCTCGAGGAGGTGGGGTCGGGCAGGGGGAAAGCACAGGCTTTTCTTTTGTTTCCCGCGCTGAGGGTGGATGGGGGCGGGGTCGGAGCTGAGAAGCGCGGGCATTTTTCCCGTGTGAGAGCGGTAGGGGGAGGAAGAGGGTCTGCTGATGGGTATGGGGGAGGAGAAGTAGCCCCACGTTGGGAGGGGTCGGAGCTGTGGCGGGAGCCGCCGGGGTCAGCAGAAGTTAGCTGGCTCACGGGAGTGTTATGGAGGGAGTAACGCGGCTGGGAGGGGTCCTAGCCGGGGGGGGAGGGGGGGGGCGGTACCGGGTTGCTGCTGAAATGGCCAGGAAGGAGCTGGGGTATGCAGGGGGGGCTGGGGTGGGGGTTTGCCGCTGTGGGGAACGGGCCGAGCGGGGGGGCGCTGGTCTGGGGCGGGCAGGGGATGGGTTATGGCTAGTCAGCAGGGGAGGGGGTAGGGAGCCCTCTGATCCGGCTGATAACTTGGAATGTGAGGGGGCTGAATGGGCTGGTCAAACGGGCCCGGGTGTTTACACACCTGAAGGGGCTGAAGGCGGACGTGGCCATGCTCCAGGAGACGCACCTGAAAGTGGCGGACCAGGTTAGACTGAGGAAGGGCTGGGTAGGCCAAGTGTTTCATTCGGGACTGGATGCAAAAAATCTGGGGGGATGGCGATTCTGGTGGGAAAAAGGGTGTCGTTTGAGGCATCAAAGGTGGTGGCTGACAGTGGAGGGAGGTATGTGATGGTTAGCGGCAAGTTGCAAGGGGAGCGGGTGGTGCTGGTGAATGTCTATGCCCCAAACTGGGACGATGCGGGTTTTATGCGGCGCATGTTGGGACGCATTCCGGATCTAGAGACGGGGGGCCTGATACTGGGGGGGGGGACTTTAATACAGTGCTGGATCCCCCATTGGATCGATCCATGTCCAGGACGGGCAGGGGACCCGCGGCGGCTAAGGTGTTGAGGGGGTTTATGGATCAGATGGGAGGGGTGGATCCTTTGAGGTTCGCGAGGCCGAGGGCCAGGGAGTATTCATTTTTCTCCCACGTGCATAAAGCCTATTCCCGGATCGATTTTTTTGTTCTGAGCAGGGGGATGATTTTGAGGATGGAGGATGCCGAGTATTCAGCCATAGTCATTTCGGATCATGCCCCGCACTGGGTAGACCTTGAGCTGGGGGAGGAGAGGGACCAGCGCCCGCTCTGGCACCTGGAGGTGCGGCTGCTGGCGGATGAGACGGTGGGCGGGCGGGTTCGGGGGTGTATTGAGAGGTACTTAGAGGCCAATGATAATGGGGAGGTTCGAGTGGGGACGGTTTGGGAGGCATTGAAGGCGGTGATTAGAGGGGAGTTGATTTCCATCCGAGCCCATAGGGAGAGAGGAAAGCAAAGAGAGAGGGAGAGGTTGGTGGGGGAGATGGTGAGGGTGGACAGGAGATACGTGGAGGCTCTGGAGGAGGGATTGCTGAGGGAGCGGCGTAACCTTCAGGCCAAGTTCGACTTGCTGACCACCAGAAAGGCGGAAGCTCAGTGGAGGAAGGCACAGGGAGCGGTGTACGAATATGGGGAGAAGGCGAGTAGGATGCTGGCGCATCAGCTCTGTAAGCGGGACGCGGCCAGGGAGATTGGTGGAGTGACGGATAGGGGAGGAAATGTGGTGCGAAGGGGGGTGGACATTAATGGGGTCTTCAGGGACTTTTATGGGGAATTGTACCGGTCCGAGCCTCCGGTGGGGGGGGGGGGGGCGGATGGGGCGCTTTTTGGACAGGCTGAGATTTCCGAAGGTGGAGGAAGGGCAGGTGGAGGGGCTGGGGGCGCCGATTGAGCTGGAGGAGCTGGTCAAAGGGATAGGGAGCATGCAGTCGGGGAAGGCGCCGGGGCTGGATGGGTTCCCGGTTGAATTTTACAAAATGTACACAGACCTGCTGGGCCCCCTGTTGTTTAGGACCTTTAACGAGGCAAGGGAGGGGGGGCTTTGCCCCCGACTATGTCACAGGCGTTGATTTCCTTGATCCTTAGACGGGACAAGGACCCCCTGCAGTGTGGATCATATAGGCCGATCTCGTAGTTAAATGTGGATGCCAAGCTGTTGGCGAAGATCTTGGCCAGAAGGATAGAGGACTGTGTGCCGGGGGTCATTCATTAGGACCAGACGGGGTTTGTGAAGGGAAGGCAGCTGAACACCAATATACGTAGGCTTCCGAATGTTATAATGATGCCGGCGGTAGAAGAGGAGGCGGAGATAGTGGTGGCATTAGACGCGGAGAAGGCCTTTGATAGGGTTGAGTGAGGGTACTTGTGGGAGGTGCTGGAAAGGTTTGGGTTCGGGGAGGGGTTTATCAGTTTGGGTGAGGCTGTTATATGAGGCCTTAATGGCGAGCGTAGCCACGAATAGGAGGAGATCGGAGTACTTTCGGTTGTACCGGGGGACGAGACATGGGTGTCCCCTGTCCCCCTTGCTCTTTGCATTGGCAATTGAGCCCCTGGCCATGGCGTTGAGGGAGTCGCGGAATTGGAGGGGCCTGGTGCGGGGGGTGGGGAGGAGCACCGAGTGTCACTATACTCAGATGACTTGTTGCTATATGTGGCGGACCCAGTGGGGGGAATGCTGGAAGTGATGAAGATTCTTAGGGAATTTGGGGGCTTTTCAGGGTACAAGCTCAACCTGGGTAAGAGTGAGCTGTTCGTCGTGCACCCGGGAGTTCAAGAGGAGGGAATTGGTAGGCTCCCACTGAAAAGGGCAGGGAGGAGCTTTAGGTACCTGGGAGTCCAGGTGGCCAGGAGCTGGGGGGCCCTACACAAACTTAACCTCACTAGGCTGGTGGAGAAAATGGAAAAGGAGTTTAAAAGATGGGACATGTTGCCGCTGTCGCTGGCGGGCAGGGTGCAGTCAGTCAAGATGATGGTGCTCCCGAGGTTTTTGTTCCTGTTCCAGTGCCTCCCCATCCTTGTCCCGAAGGCCTTTTTTAGGAGGGACAACAGGAGTATTACGGGATTTGTGTGGGCGCATGGGACTCTGAGGGTGAGAAGGGTGTTTTTGGAGCGGGGCAGGGATAGGGGGGGGCTGGCGTTGCCTAACCTCTGTGGGTACTATTGGGCTGCCAATGCAGCGATGGTGCGTAAGTGGGTAATGGACGGGGCAGGGGCAGCATAGAAGAGGATGGAGATGGCGTCCTGTGTGGACACGAGCCTGGAGGCGCTGGTAACGGCGCTGTTGCCGCTCCCTCCAACGAGGTATACCACGAGCCCGGTGGTGGCGGCTACCGTCAAAATCTGGGGGCAATGGAGACGGCATGGGGGGAGGTAGGGGGCTCGATGGAGTCCCCGATACGGGGGAACCACCAGTTTGTACCAGGGAGCATCGATGGCGGGTTTCTTGGCTGGCACAGGGTAGGTATTAGGAGGTTGAGGGGCCTGTTTGTGGATGGGAGGTTTGCGAGCATGGGTGAGTTAGAGGGGATGTTTAGGTACATGCAGGTTAGGGCGTTTGCCAGGCGGCAGATGAAGGGGTTCCCTCTGCTGCTCCCTCGTGGGGTACGGGACAGGGTGCTCTCGGGGGTGTGGGTTGGAGGAGATAGGATTTTGGACGTATACCACGTCATGCAGGAGGTGGATGAGGCCTCGGTGGAGGAGCTGAAGGGTAAATGGGAAGAGGAGCTGGATGAGGAGATTGAGGAGGGGACGTGGGGTTGCAGTGGAGCCGGGAGTGCAGGAGGCGAAAGAGGCCGGTGTTCTGGCCTTTGCGTCCCTAGTAGCCCGGCGGAGGATTTTGCTTCAATGGAAGGATGCGAGGCCCCCAAGCGTGGAGGCCTGGATCAATGATATGGCGAGGTTCATCAAATTGGAGAGGGTGAAATTTGCCCTGAGGAGATCAGTACAGGGTTTTTTTAGGCGGTGGCAGCCTTTCCTTGACTCCTGGCAGAACGGTAGGAAAAGAGGCCGGCAGCAGCAGCAACCCTGGGGGGGGGGGGGTTGGTTTTGGGGGAGGGGAGAAATGTGTTTATTGAATATGCCGGGTGCTTACCTATTTCTTATTTTTGTAGTTGCTGGGGGGGGGGGTTGGTTTTAGGGTTATTGTGTTTTTTCTCTTTTTTGTTGTTAATACTGTTTTCTTGTTGTTATTTTCTGTTTTTGATATTTTTTGAAAATCTTAATAAAAATTATTTTTTTAAAAGAGAAGTTGTATGTAAATATCTGTACTGACTTCTGCCTGTCTTGTTACCTCCTATTATTTCCTGCTCGATTTTGGCTTCTTTTCCTCCAGTCAGCGTGGTTATGTAAAATGTAACATATGAATTGTGATGTACAAAATGTGAAAACCCAATAAAAACGCTCTTATGGGGCAGCACGGTGGCACAGTGGTTAGCATTGCTGCCTACGGCGCTGAGGACCTGGGTTCGAATCCCGGCCCTGGGTCACTGTCCGTGTGGAGTTTGCACATTCTCCCCGTGTCTGTGTGGGTTTCACCTCCACAACACAAAGATGTGCAGGGTAGGCGGATTGGCCACACTAAATTGCATCTTAATTGGAAAAAATAATTGGGTACTCTAAATTTTTTTTTAAACGCTCTTATGAAAAAAAGAAAGTAAAAATGGAGAATTTTAAAACCAAGGTGTTGTTTAATTAGGAGAAAATATTGGTCAGCGAACACAGGGGTGAATGCAATTTGGCGCAAGTTAGCATACCACCAGCAGAGGTTTGGATGTCTTCAGGTTTATGGAGAGTAGACTTTAGGAGGTCAGCCATAAATGCACTGGAATAGACAAGAGATGTAACAAAAGCACAAAAAATAATAATGACTTGCATTTACTTTTTTAAATATATCTTTATTCAAGGTGTTTTCTTTTTATACCATACAAAAAAACACAACCACCTTTATACAATTATCAGATAACCGCGCTACCCACTCCTCTAAAAGCCCTATACGCCCTGTTTTATAGTTAACCAATAAAATAATAATGGCTCTAACGTTAACAATACCCCAACCCCCCCCCCCCCCCACCCGCTGACATTTGCAGAACATTAAAGTAGGAGATGAACAATTCCCACCTCAAGAGGAATCCCTCCTCCGACCCTCCGATCCTCGAATGTCGAACTTTATCTTCTCCAAATGCAGGAATTCTGACAAGTGACTCACCCACCTGCCTCTTTGGTCGACTCAGGAGCCTGCCACACTAGTAAGATCCGCCTCCGGGCTATCAGGGATGCAAAGACCAACACTTAAGCCTCTCTCCTCACTTGCACTCACTGGTCCTCTCAAACCCCTAATATCGCCACCCTCATCCGCAAAATCTCTGACATGGTCCCTGAGAAGGGCTCCCAGAACTCCGCCAATTTTGTACATGACCAAAACATGTGGGGAGGTTTGCCCCCCCTCCAAACATCGCCCACGCCTGTCCTCCACCACCGGAAAGAACCGACTCATACGCTCAAGTGCGCGCTATGCACCACTCTAAATTGAATTCGACTTAATCGCGCACAAGAAGATGCCGCGTTTACCCTCTGAAAGGCCTCACTCCAAACACCCCCCACCCCACAAATATCCCACCCGGCTCCCCCTCCCTCTTAACCTCCTCCAATGAAGCCCTCTCCCCTCTTTCAGCTGTCCGTAGATATGAGAGAACCTACCCTACCCTATCTCACCCTGAGACACAATCTTTTAAATGGACTGCAACCATGGAAATGTAGCCAGATCCTTCCTAACAAAAAACCTAATTGGCAAGAACTGACAACTCAAACTTCTCCTCCAATCCTGCCAACTATGCAAACCTACCTTCCACAAATAAATCCCTAAAACTCTCTACCCCCCCCCCCCCCCCCCCCCCCCCCCCCCCCCCCGCTCCCATACCCTATACATTGTATCTAACCCTGCTGGAATAAATCTGTGATTGCCACAGTTTGTCACCCACAACGACATGCCCTCAATCTTAAAATGCTGCCTGAAACTATTCCGGACCCTTAAGATGGCTGCCACCACTGGGCTCGTGGAGTACTTAGCCGGCGAGGACAGAAGGGATGCAATCACCAGTGCCCTCAGACTTCTTTTTTAAAATTAGAGTACCCAATTCATTTTTTCCAATTAAGGGGCAATTTAGCGTGGCCAATCCACCTAGCCTGCACATCTTTGAGTTGTGGGGGCAAAACCCACGCAAACACGGGGAGAACGTGCAAACTCCACACGGAAGTGACCCAGAGCCGGGATTGAAACTTGGACCTCGGTGCCGTGAGGCAGCAGGGCTAACCCACTGCGCCACCGTGCTGCCCTAGTGCCCTCAGACTTGTCCCCCGACACAACACTTTCTCCATCCTGCCCCATACCGACCCCTCCTCCAAAACCCACTTCCACACCTTCTCGACGTTCACTGCCCAGTAATACTTCAACAGGTTCGGCAGAGCCAAGCCCCCTCTCCACTTATCCCTCTCCAAATATTCCCTCCGAATCCAGAGGGCCTTCCCCGCCCATATGACGTCTATGAAAATCCTGTTTTTTTTTTGTTTTTTTAATCCTGTTTCGGCACAAAAATCGAGAGATTCTAAAAAAACCTCGGGAGAACCGTCATATTCAGGGTCTGAACCCGCCCCGCCAATGATAATGGGAGAGCGTCCCATCACATGAAATCCTCCTTCATCCCGTCCACCAGATAAGCCTCCTCCACCTTCTGGAGCCTCGCATTCTGCACCTCCAACCCCTGTTCCGCATTCTCCAGGGAAACCCGAATCCACTCTGCCATCCTCGTCAAATTATCTGAGACCGCCAGCCTCTCCTTCTCGAATTTGGCCAAGAGAAATTGGGTCAATTGCTCTGTTGACCATTGTGCGGGCAACAACACGATATGTCCCTTCACCATCCTTTCCTCTGCTGCGCCACGTGTGTCTTCCTAGTCCGGAAAGTGCTCCTTGTTCAACATACTCCTTGTTTGATAACTCCTCAACATTACCCACCGAAAGAGAATATCTTGTTGTGTTCTGGGAGTACTTTCTTCACCTTCAACACCCCGTAAAACAGGCAGAAAGGGCCTAATAGTCCATCGCAGGCAGGAACCACCTTCTATGTGACTGCTCACTCCATGGCTGTCACCAGAAGTCCATGACTTGAATTTACATGGTGCTTTTCACAACCACGGGCTTCTCAAAGCATTTTTCAGTCACAGGCAGCACGGTGGCGCAATGGTTAGCACTGCTGCCACACGCCGTTAAGAACCCGGGTTCGATCCCGGCCCCGGGTCACTGTCCGTGTGGAGTTTGCACATGCGTGGGTTTCACCCCCACAACCCAAAGATGTGCAAGGTAGGTGAATGGGCCACATTAAATTGCGCCTTAAATTGGAAAAAAAAGAATTGGATACTCTAAATTTATTTTAAAAAACATTTTTCAGTCAATGAAGCATTTGTGAACTCTAATCACTCTTGTAATGCAAGAAACGTGGTAGCCAATTTGCATACAATATGTGCCCACAAGCTGCAAAGAGATAATGACCAGATAATCTGTTTCTGTAATGTTAACTGAGGGATATAAATATTAGCCAGGACACCAAAGATAACTCCCTTTTATTGCTCCTCATCGAAATTGTAGCATGGGATCTTTTACATCCACCGAGCAGGAATGAAGGCTTCAGTAGCAGATAAGCTGAGACAGGAGCGGAATTGGGGTCAAAGTTTTTGAGGTGGAAATAGGCGATCTTCCTTCGTGCTGACACAAACATGTAGTCAACAGCTGACCTTGGGGTCAAATGAGGCACCAAAGCTGTCTCAGACAGTTGCCAGACAGAAGATGGAGCCTGTGTACAGGGAACAGAGTTTGTGACTGAAGACAATGGACGAGATTCTCCATCCCACCGCACCCGTTTTCTTGTGCGGCGCACCCCCGCCAGCAGTGAGATCCTGCGTTCCGGCAGCCGGCCAATGGGGTTTCCCATTGTGGGTACCACCACGCAGGCAGAAGATCCCGCCGACGGAGCATCCAGCCCAATGGCCCAATATTTAATTGGAGGAAATTTCTGCTCATCCAGTACCGGATGTCAGCCAAGCTGTCTGACACTTTAGAAAATGGATGGATGGAGAAAGTAAATGGTGAGGTAGAGCTACATATAAAGGGAAAACTGATGCTCTATTTTTGGATGTTGCCATGGGGAAGAATATAGATAAGGAATATGAGGGCCAAGGATAGATTCTTGGGAGAGGCCAAGGGTGAGGGTGTGGGTTTGGGAAGAGAAACCATTGCAGGTGATTCTCTGGCTACAACTAGATAGATAAGAATGGAACCTCAGGCATGTGCAGTTCCACCTGGCTGGCCACAGTGGAAAGGAGGCGTCAGAGGAGAATGGTGTGATCAGCCATGTAAATGATCAAAAAGACTGAAGAAGGATAGTTACCTTTGTCAGAGTGGCAGAGGACATAATTTCTAATGTTGGCAGGAGTGAAAATCAGATTGGAGAGATTCAAACATGGGAGGCGGGATTCTGTGATTCTGAGGCTAAGTGTTGACGCCGTCAGAAACGCCGTCACGTTTCTCGACAGCGTCAACACGGCCTCAGGATCAGCAATTCTGGCCCCTACAGGGGGCCAGCACGGCACTGGAGCACACGCCACTCCAGCTCCTGATCCCAGCGTCAAATGGGCGCCGCGGGATCCGCGCATGCGCCATCGTGCGCATGCGCAGTGGCTTCCTTCAACGTGCCGGCCCCGACGCAACATGGCGCAAGACTATGGGGGCCAGCGCGGAAGAAAGGAGGCCGCCAGCTAGAGAGGCTGGCCCGCCGATTAGTGGGCCCCAATCGTGGACCAGGCCACATCGGAGGCCCCCCCACCGGGGTCGGACCCACCTCCCCCCCACAGGCCGCACCCCGACCCTTCCACGCCGAGTTCCCGCCGGCTGAGAGCAGGTGTGGACGGCACCGGCAGGACTCACCGTTTTTATGACGGCCGCTCGGCCCATCCCGGGCCGAGAATCGGCGGGCCGGCACGCTCTGGGCTGAGAGAATCCAGCCCGAGTTCCAGAAAAGATGGCCATGGGTTTGGGAGGTGACAGCACATGTAATTTGATAGGACAGTGAGGTGGGATGTTATTTATTTTGAGGCGATGGATGATGGCAGTAGATTTTAAGGAGACAGGGACAGTAACTGAGGAGAAAGAACCATGACGATATCAGCTAAAATGGGAGCCAAAAAGGGAATTTGGGTGGTCAGTAGTTCAATCAGTTTGAAGGAGCAGGAGGTCAATCTCATAGAGAAGGAGATGAGGTTGGCAAGGGCATGAGGAGACTCCAATTCAGGAATGGCACACACAGGAGAGAACAGTATCACAGAATCACAGAATACTACAGTGCAGAAGAGGCGCTTCAGCCCATTGGGTTTGCGCCAACGCATGAAAGGCCCTGACCTGCCCACCTGATCCCACTTGCCAGCACTTTTTAAAGGATGTGAGGCACCTTAGATAAAGTTTAGCAAAAGGAAAGATACAGCAGAGGCAGCTCATAAGATGGTCTCAATCAAAAGTGAAAAAGAAGTCCACAAGTTCCTCACTCTAGTTTAAAAAAAAATTTAGAGTACACAATTAATTTTTTCCAATGAAGGGGCAATTTAGTGTGGCCAATCCACCTAGCTTGCACATCTTTGGATTGTGTGGGCGAAACCCATGCAAACACGGGGAGAATGTGCAAACTCCACACGGTCAGTGACCCAGAGCCAGTATCAAACCTGGGACCTCAGCGCCGTGAGGCAGCAGTGCTACTACTGCGCCACCGTGCTGCCCGTTCCTCACTCTAGTTGGAGGTGAGGATGGAGGAGACGGGGGGGGGAGGGGGGGGGGAGCATTTAAGAAGACGGTTTGACGAAGCTAGGGTGTCTTTGCATTCCAGAATGATCCTGAAATAGTGAGGAGTTTTAGCAGAGGAGAGCAGGACCCTGATAGTGCTTTATGTGGTCCAAGCAGATCTGGTTAAACTAGTCTGCCATGTCCACTTAAATTTGCTTCCCTTGGACTTAAAAGAGTGGAGTACCAGTAGGAGTAGGAATGGCCAAGAGATAAATGGTTTTATTGGGACCAACTGCTTGAATGGTGGAGATGAGGATGTGATTGAGCAGCTAGATAGCAGCAGAAATGTTGTGATGAATAGCAGGTCAATGTGCCGTAGTGATTGGGAGAGAGAATTTTCCAGAGATGGATATAAGGAACTACGGTTCAAAGGGGATGGAGAATTGAGTGGAGAACTATATAAGGAAGTGATTAGATATTTGGATTTGGATCTAGATGTTTCTTGTCACGTGTAACGAAGTACAGTGAAAAATATTTTTTTGCATGCAGCTCAAACAGATAATTTAGTACATGAAAAGAAAATACGTGGTAGAGCAACACAAGGTACACTAAGCCATCAGGTGAAGCATACAGGAGTGTAGTATTAATCAGGTCAGTCCATAAGAGGGTCGTTTAGGAGTCAGGATATGGCTTTATTCGTGATTGATACGGCTGATTTAGTGAGGCCACATGATACAACAAGGTGGCTTTGAATATGAAGTGGGGAATTTACACAGAGGGAGAGATTAAAAGCTGATAAAACGACAGTGCACTCAGTGATAGTGAGGGCATGATGCATTGAGATGGAGATTGGGATCATTGAGGATGAGAAGTTGTTCAGTACTGAGCATTATAACTTTTCTATAGTACTTGGATGTCAGTAGAGAACAAAGATTTTAAACCAGAGGCAGGGGACATGGAACAAGGTGAGATGCCCAATGGAGGAGAAATTGCCAGAACATTAAAGGGACAGAACAAGGTATGATTCAGTGAGAAAAAACACTGTCATAGACTGGGGCATGGCAAATAGTGAAAGGTTATAGTGTTATCACCCCATAAGCCAAGTCAAAGCCCTGATGTCAATAAAATTGTCCACAATAACCTCATGGAATCAAGAGTCTTGTTCGCAATTAGCAGACATTTTGGAGAGAAATATGGAGAGGGGCAGTGATAGTTGATCCACTGGCAGAGTCCACAAGGTCAATACTGGGAGGGGTGCATTGGAGAGCAAGGCGATTGGCAAGGTTAGCCCCCATCAGGCATGTTGGATGGGTCGGTCAATGAGAGAGAATTATGGAGCATTTAACATTGAAGATCGTAAGGAGGCAGCAATGAGTGTTTTGATGGACCCACGTTACACAGGCCTAGTTACATAGCAATTATATCCTGATAGAAAATTGGAATATGGAGGAGACAATGGGAAGGAGTACAGAGTTAAGGTCAGAGGTTACATGGGAAGATAAAATTGATGTGGGTAGAGTGAAGTCAGGATGGAACATAGAGGAACACTGGTTATTGACGACTGGGGACTTTTCACAGTGTTAATGTAAGCCTACTTGTGACAATAATAAAGATTATTATTATTTCTTTTGGTGAAGCAGGCGGCTTTTCACAAAATAATCTTGTGGATGCCGCAAGCATCTATCTGCAAAACGTCTGTTAATTAATTCCTGATTCTATACTTTGGTGTTCCCGTTCTTTTATTGAATTTCTTTGCCTGTTTACATTATTCCTCCCTTATTTATTCCTCTAAGCTGTTCCCATGCCACATACGCTATTCCCATGATGATGGGCTAAGCAGCTGTATTTCTGTTTCGAGCTGCTGATGCTCTGTTGCACTTCATAACAGTGATTATCTTTCAAAAATAATTCATTGACTGAGAGCTGCTTTGTGATGACCTGAGGACTTGCAGGATGCTACAGAAATGCAAGTTCTTCAGTTTCAGCTGCTGGAAAATAGACAACAAGCGACGCAACGGTTTCACTCTTTTCTGTGAGGAATGTTTCTGGTCTTTACATATGACCTCTCCTAACAGCCTAATCACTATGTGTGAAATAACTGAGGTGAACTCCAGCCGCAGATGTAATGATCTCATCGCAGACCCACCCATGATCCAATGAGTGGTTCCTAAAATTTAGATGTGAGAGCTTCGGGACCATAGCAAGATGCCGCACCATAGTGAGACATATAAAGCATAAATACCTGTTTGTTTCCTTGTTAGCTTATCTCTGTCAGAGCAGCAATGAGCATTATAAATGACCTCAGCTCCTCTGGGAGGAGATATTGGAGACAGGGTTCCCACTTGTCTTCACTGTCTATTGACTCCTACTGGAAATGGCCCATGTGCAGATGTTGTACAAAGAAGAGTCAGGGTGACTTGATGGCACAGTGGTTAGCACTGCTGACCCAGAGCGCCAGGGACCCAGGTTGGATTCCGACCTCGGGTGACTGTCTGAGTGGAGTTTGCACATTCTTTCCATGTCTGCAGGAGTTTCCTCCACGGGCTTTGGTTTCCTCCCACAATCCACAGATGTGCAGGTTAGGTGGATAGGCTATGCTAAATTGCCCCTAGGCAGGGTTATGTGGATAGGGTGGGAGATTGGGCCTCAATAGGGTGCTTTTTCAGAGGTGTGGTGCAGACCAGATGGGCTGAATGGCCTCTTTCTGCACTGTCGGGATTCTATGATATTCGGTTTCATCGTTGACCTCTGCCAGAGTTGAACAATCTGCTGATACTCAGTGTCGAATGAGACTCTCCGAAAATTGTTCAGGTCATGTATGGGAGAGCCAGTTACAATTGTGAAGCTAGGGCAGCACGGTGGCGCAGTGGTTAGCACCGCTGCCTCATGCCGAGGTCCCAGGTTCGATCCCAGCTCTGGTCACTGTCCGTGTGGAGTTTGCATATTCTCACTGTGTTTGCATGGGTTTCGCCCCACAACCCAAAAGATGTGCAGGGTAGGTGGATTGGCCACGCTAAATTGCCCCTTGATTGAAAAAATGAATTGGGTACTCTAAATGTATTTTTAAAAAACAATTGTGAAGCTGACTCCACGGTGAAAAAATACCCTCAGACGAGGGAAATGAAAACTGAAGAAAGTACTATATTAGATTGCCTCATTCCAGTAAGCAATTTATGCAGATTACAAATTACAGCTACTCCAAATATCGAGAGCCCTTTCATTCTTTGCAATGTTGACTCTTAACCTGTTTCTTTTAGTTTGCTGTAGTTTCCTTTCCTGGCTGCTAGTGCAGACCTATGGATGAGGATCTATATGGGAAAGCAATCAGGAAATCACATGTTATGACGGGACTGAGTGCAGTCACACAGGTCAACAGGTGCAAGCAGAATCATGTCCACTCACTGACCTATTGGGGATCTGCTGGCACCTGTGGAACAATTTGGTGAGGAAAATTGTGGACTAAAGGTCAGCATTGTGTGACTTAAAATTCTGCTCTGGTCTGGGCAGCACGGTGATTTCATAGATTTCATAGAATTTACAGTGCAGAAGGAGGCCATTCGGCCCATCGAGTCTGCACCGGCTCTTGGAAAGAGCACCCTACCCAAGCCCACACCTCCACCCTATCCCTATAACCCAGTAACCCCACCTAACACTAAGGGCAATTTGGACCCTGAGGGCAATTTAGCCTGGCCAATTCACCTAACCTGCACATCTTTGGACTGTGGGAGGAAACCGGAGCACCCGGAGGAAACTCACGCACACACAGGGAGAACGTGCAGACTCCACACAGGCAGTGACCCAAGCCGGGATTCGAACCTGGGACCCTGGAGCTGTGAAGCATTTTTGCTAACCATTATGCTACCGTGCTGCAGTGGTTAGTGCTGCTACCTCACGGCTCCGACGTCCCAGGTTCAATCCCAGCTCTGGGTCACTGTCCGTGTGGAGTTTCCACATTTTCCCTGTGTTTCAACCCAAAGATGTGCAGGGTAGGTGGATTGGCCAAGCTAAATTGCCCCTTAATTGGAAAAAATTTATTGCGTACTCTAAATTTGTAAAAGAAATTGAAAAGACTTCTGCTCAGATCTAATGTGTTGTTCCAATGCATGTTTAGAGTTCAAACCTTAAAGTATATCCTGCTCACTGCCCTTAGAATATTGTTCTTGAAAGGTATGCACTTGTGAGTGATAACCATTCATATTCGGAAGCTTCCAGGGCAGCATATCAATCAAGTTTCTTCACAACAAGGATGCATCAAAGATGGAGTTGCTTTTGTTTTTTTCTTCCAAATGCTGACATAATGGGGCCAAATTTCACCTTGGATGCCGATGGGGAAACTGCCCATTGTTCAACTCCCTGGCCTTTGCTTTCTGTTAGCTTCAGCCAGTGGGTTACTTTTGTAATGCATTCGCTGTTATAGTGTATGTAAAAAGCATAGGCAATTTGCACCGGCAAAGATCTGACAAGCAGCAAATGATAATCTGTTTTGGAGGTATTGATTGAAGGATGGATATTAGCCAGAACTCGAGGAGAACTGGCCGCTCCCTCTTCAAATGGCCCCGAGGGAATATTTCATTGTCCGCCTGAGAATGCCTAATGAGGCCTTGGTTCAGGACCAGTGGCCATACCTCTCACCCTGAAATAGAGGCCTGTTCAACAAATGTCAGCGATTTGAACCCATAAATTAGACCGACAATTCAGTGCCATCTTTCAGGTGAGATATTGAATTCAGGCCCCGAATGCCTTCCACAGCAGAAAATAAAAATCCCATGGCACTATTCAAGGAGAAGCAGAAGGGCTTTCCCAGTGTCTTGGGCAATGGTTATCAGCTCTCAGAGTGGTTTTCAGGGTCTAACGGGTTAGCATGAATGGTGCAGTGTCCAGGTGGGGAGACCGGCAGTGGCGGCACCAATCTATTGTCCCAACTCGGGGCGACTGCTTTTGCCTTCCCACTTCTGGCATTCCACCTGTGCCTTTGCTGTCACCTCACAGACTGATTATTTTCTTTGTCATGGGCGCAGTCATTGACTTCTCGACAAGTGGGAATGTCTTAATACAGTTCTTTTTAAAATAAATTTAGAGTACCCAATTCTATTTTTTTTCCCAATTAAGGGGCAATTTAGCATGGCCAATCCACCTACCCTGCACATCTTTTGGGTTATAGGGGTGAGACCCACGCAGACACGGGGAGAATGTGCAAACTCCACACAGTCAGTGACCCGGGGCCGGGATTAAACCTGGGTCCTAGGTGCCGTGAGACAGCAGTGCTAACCAATGCGCCACCGTGCCGCTCGGCCAATCCAGACTGCTGACACCAATGTTGAAGAGGTGCAATCTGTAGCCAAGCCTACAAGAGTTTTTTAAATAAATTTACAGTGTCCAATTCATTTTTTCCAATTAAGGGGCAATTTAGTGTGGCCAATCCACCTACCCTGCACATCTCTAGGTTGTGGGGGCAAAACCCACACAACCAAGCCTACAAGAGTTGCAGGGCCAAAGGGAATACGCAGTGTGATTATTTGAGTCCGCTTTCTATAACTCTCTTTATAACTTCTGCGCCAGGAGAGTAAAATCAGCCCAGGGTATTATTCCTGGCCTCTGTCCAGTGATCCCCTGTTGGAATGTACTTGTGTTTAGGTGACAGGATTTAGCTCAACACTGATACTCTTCAAGGTCAAAGAATCTTTGGAACTAGCTATTCTCAGCACCTCAAGAGAAACCTTAAAATTGGGTTTTATACTGCCAGTTATGGAATTTATTGGAACAAAATTAGTAAGGAGAGAAAGTTAAAAAGCTGAGACAATAACAAAGTTAAAATGTTACCCGAGAGAGAAAGAGAGAGAGAGAGAGAAAGAGAGAGAAAGATGGAAAAAGAGAGAGTGAGAGAGAAAGGGAGAGGAGAGAGAGAGAAAGAGGAAGAGGGAGAGAGAGAGAGAGAGTCTAATGGGTGATTGACTTGTGTTAGCGGGATAAACAGAGAAAATGCTGAAAAACCTCAGCAGGTCTGGCAGCATCTGTGGAGAGAGAAACAGAGTTTGGGGGGAGGGGGTGATTGAGGGTATAATATAGGGGGCAGAGAATCCAGCGGGAGTTCCAAAACATCTTTTACACCAACGGAATTTCCGCGGAGATTGTGTTCCCCCCCATCAATTACATAATGAAGTTCCCGCCATGAAAGGTCGGGGGCCCCACTAGCATATATTTACATCTACTGGGGGAATCCCCTGTCCTTGGGGTTGTTTCCTTGGGCTGGTTTCATGTCCGTGGGAGGGTTCCTGTTTTATTTTTTTAGATCGGGACACACTTTAAAAAAGGTCAATCTGTCAGGAGCCATGGTTGCTGTTAGGGTGGGGTCATTCAGAGTCCACCCCACCCGCATTATGTCATGCGACCCGTTTCTTAACTTATTTTAATCAAAATGTCATAATATACATCCAGAAGGGCAGCACGGTGGCGCAGTGGGTTAGTCCTGTTGCCTCACGGCGCCGAGGTCCCAGGTTCGAATCCCGGCTCTGGGTCACTGTCTGTGTGGAGTTTGCACATTCTCCCCGTGTCTGCGTGGGTTTCGCCCCCACAACCCAAAGATGTGCAGAGTAGGTGGATTGGCCACACTAAATTGCCCCTTAATTGGAAAAATGAATTGGGTATTCTAAATTTATAAAAAAATAAAAAAATAATATACATCCAGGTATATGATGGTGCACAGACAGGCAGTGATTGACACACAGGATGACCAGTGAACACACAGAACACAGCAGCCAATCACCAGATAGGACACGACCACTATAAAGCCAGAGGGCACCAGTTTTCCCGCTCTCTCGGGATCCAGCCTCTGAGACAGTCAGAGCTCGTGAGCAGCAACGAGAACAAACACCATGTGGTAGTAAGATAGTCTGGTCAGGTTAGCCTCAGGTCTCTAGTCAAGTCAGCATAGTGTCAACCCACAGTTAAAGCATGTATGATAGTTAAGTGTTCAATAAAATAGAGTTGCATTTCTTCAAGTGTTGGAAGCCTGTCTCTCTCACCACTGCAGTAAATGCAGTCCTCGCAGACCCAGCTTACCCAACACATCACAAACTGCTTCGAAATTCGGCTGGAAAACCCAAAAAGCCAGCTAGCAGGCTGACCTCCCCTTTTCGCACCAGAGACAACATTTTGAGTCCATCGAATCCCTACAGTGCAGAAGGAGGCCATTCAGCCGGTAGCGTCTGCACAGACCCTCCGAAAGAACACGCTACCTAGCCCAAACCGCTGCCCTATTCCTGTAATCCCATAACCCCACCTAACCTGCACACCTTTGGACACTAAGGGCGGAATTCTCCACTCCCCACGCCGGGTGGGAGAATCGCGAGAGGGCCGGGTGACTAACGACAGGCCCCCCTTGCGCCCCCCGCGATTCTCCCACCTCCCCGCTCGGAAGAAGCGACGCTCGCTGTTTTTCACGGCGACAGGCGATTCACCGGCCCGTATGGGCCGAGCGGCCTGCCGTTCCCGACCGGTTCACGACGGCGGCAACCACACCTGGTCGCTGCCATCGTGAACATGGGCGCCAAAGTGCCATTTGAAGCTTGTGGGGGGCGGAGAGGGGAGTGAGTACCAGGGCTGTGCTCGGGAGGGGACTGGCCCGCGATCGGTGCCCACCGATCGTCGGGCCGGCATCTCAAAGTGACGCACTCTTTCCCCTCCGCCGCCCCTCAAGATCAAGCCGCCACGTCTTGCGGGGCAATGGAAGGGAAGACGGCAACCGCGCATGTGCGGGTTTGAGCCTTCAGCCGTCGTGATGTCAGCCACGCATGCGCGGGTTGGAGCCGGTCAACCTGCGCATGCGTGGCTGACGTCACTTAGGCGCCGCCGTCACGTCATTCTCGGCGCGCCGCCTTGACGCAAGGCGGTCAGGAGTTACGGAGCGCCACTCCTAGCCCCCCGGGTGGGGGTGAATAAGGTGAGAGGAGCGGCCTCCGAGGCGGTCGTGAAACTTGGCTGAGTTCACGACGGCCTTCCCGATTTATCGTGGGAGCCACGAATTCCGCCCTAAGGGACAATTTAGCATGGCCAACCTACCCAACCTGCACATACATTTGACCCTTCTTCTGTGCTAAAGAGGAGAAACGTGATGGATTTGATACTGTTTAAGAGGGGGTGGACAAAAATAGAAGGTCAGTGATAGGTGTAAACTAGGACAGATTGCACAAAGATGTTTAGAGCACAAGACAAAGGACGTATGATGGTCCAAACATTCAAACACGGTGTAAAATCCATCACATTTCTCCCTCTCTTTAAGTCTGAAGAGTTTGTTCATTCTCCCCGTGTTTGCATGGGTTTCGCCCCCACAACCCAAAAAAGATGTGCAGGATTGGTGGATTGGCCACACTGAATTGCCCCTTAATTGGAAAAAATGAATTGGATATTCTAAATTTAACGTTTATACTATGCTATCTACTTTTTAACAAAAAAATTAAACTATGAGTTCACATTGCATTTCTGAAGCTCCATTTTTTACAGTTACAGATTCTAGCCAACTCCAACTCCTACTCTTCCCCTCCCCAAGTCACAATTCTGAGGAATTCAATCCAGTGTTCCCAACCCTTAAGGAAGTCAGCTAGCTGTCATGAGTGCTTTCTTCTACATCTGGTAGGACAGCGTCATCTGTAGAATAGGACAACATGTTAAGTAGAGTGAAGGTTTCAGGATGACTGAACTTCAAGAACAATGAAGACTTTGCACGAATATACTGATCCAAAAGAGAGGACTGAAGACAGGCAGCACAGTGGCGCAGTGGGTAGCACTGCTGCCTCACGGCGCCAAGTTCCCAGGTTCGATCCCAGCTCTGGGTCACTGTCCATGTGGAGCTTGCACATTCTCCCTGTTTTTGAATTTTGTATTGGAAGAACTCTGGGAAGAAGCTGCAGAAGAGGAGGGATCATCAACTCCAGGGATGACTGTCACAGCTGTATAATCCACTGCTGTATCAATGACTGAAACGGTATTGAAAATCTGAGATTTCAATGACTTTAGATGACAAAGGGAAAAAAGTGTAGGACCTGAATGGGAGGGACAACAGGAAATCACAGCAGGGTAGAAATGAACAATAGACCTGCTCCTGTACGTGTCGGACCCAGTGGCCGGGATGGGAAGTATACTGGGAATGTTGAGGAAGTTCGGCCAGTTTTCAGGATACAAATTAAATACAGCCAAGAGTGAAATGTTTGTGGTACAGGCAAGGGGCCAGGAGAACAGATTGAGAGGGCTACCGTTTAGGCTGGTTGAGGAAAATTTCCAGTATTTGGGAATCCAGGTGGCACGAGACTGGGGCAGGCTGCACAAGTTAAATTTGGCCAGGGTGGTGGAGCAAATGAAGGGAGAGTTTCGGAGATGGGATGCACTCCCGCTGTCGCTGGCAGGGAGGGTGCAGACTGTAAAGATGACAATCCTCCCTAGATTTCTGTTTGTTTTTTAGTGCCTCCCGATCTTTGTTCCACAGTCCTTCTTCAAAAGAGTTAACAGGATGATCATGAGCTTTGTCTGGGCGGGATAATCCCCGCGGGTGAAGAAGGCGATGCTGGAGAGGAACCGCAGCGAGGGAGGGCTGGCTTTGCCGAGTCTGATTAATTATTACTGGGCGGCCAACATCGCGATGATAAGGAAGTGGATGGTGGGTACGGGGTCTATCTGGGAGCAGGTGGAGGCGGCTTCGTGCAGGGACTCCAGCCTGGCAGCCCTGGTCACGGCTCCTCTACCGCTGTCGCCGGCCAGGTACTCCACCAGCCCGGTAGTGGTGGCGACCCTGCGGATATGGGACCAGTGGAGGAGGCATGTAGGGGGGACTGGGGCGTCGGTTTGGCCGCCAATCTGCGACAACCATCGGTTTGCCCCCGGGAGTATGGATGGGGGGTCTCGAGCATGGCGGCGGGCGAGGGTGGGAAGGGTGGGCGATATGTTCCTGGAAGGGAGCTTTGCGAGTTTGAGGAGCTTGGAGGAGAAATTTGGGCTGGTAAGGAGAAATTATTTTAGGTACCTACAGTTGCGGGATTTTGTTCGTAGACAGATCCCATCTTTCCCACGCCTCCCGCCAATGGGGATCCAAGACAGAATAGTCTCTAGGGGGGAAGAAGGGGAGGGTAGAGTCTCTGATATTTATAAGGTGCTCATGAGCAAGGAAGGGTCCCAGACGGAGGAACTGAAACTTAAATGGGAGGAGGAGCTAGGCGGGGAAATGGAGGACGGGCTGTGGGCAGAGGCCCTGAGTAGGGTCAATTCGACAGCGACATGTGCCAGGCTCGGGCTGATTCAATTTAAGGTCGTTCACCGGGCCCACATGACGGTGGCTCGGATGAGCAAATTCTTTGGGATAGAGGACAAATGTGCTAGGTGCGCGGGAGGACCAGCGAACCACGTTCACATGTTTTGGGCATGCCCTAAGCTTAGTGGGTACTGGGAGGGATTTGCGGGTGTCATGTCCCGGGTGCTAAAATAAGGGTGGCGATGGGTCCAGGGGTGGCAATTTTTGGGGTTTCGGAAGACACGGGAGTCCAGGGGGAGAAAGAGGCCGATGTTTTGGCCTTTGCTTCCCTGATAGCCTGGCGACGAATACTATTGGCGTGGAGGGACTCAAAGCCCCCGAAGACTGAGTTGTGGCTTGCGGACATGTCGAGTTTCCTGGGTATGGAAAAAATTAAGTTCGCCTTGAGGGGATCTGTACAGGGGTTCGCCCGGAGGTAGCAACCATTTATTGACTTCTTTGCGGGAGAGTGAGCGTCAGCTGGGGGGGGGGGGTAGAGTACAGTAGAGTAGGAGGGATAAAATGGCGGGTAGTACCGGTGGGAGAGGAGTGGGCTTGTGCAATATGTTACAATTGAAGTATTGAATGTACGTGGAAGTTTGCACATTTCTGCCTTTTTTGCTTTCTTTCTGTTGATGTCTGTAACTGTTTACAAAGCCAAAAACTACCTCAATAAAATTGTTTATTAAAAAAAAAGAACAACAGGTTTATTACGGTTTACACAAAATAACAAAATTAGAACTCTTCTCCCCGAAGGGCCACCCTCAGGGCTTTTATACAGAGTAGCTTCCCCTTGTTAAGGGGAAACCCCAACCCCAATTACCAAGGGGAGTTCATACTCAGCTGTGTAAGTGGGGAATGGGATGGAGCACAGTCCTTGGCCCTCAAAGTGGTCATAATAGTCATAATACCTCTTGCATCCACCCCCCCCCCCCCCCCCCCCCCCCCAGCCACCACCAAGTTTGGAGAAACGTCCATTACGTCAGGCCGAGGCCCTCTTGTTCATTTTGGGAGCGGATGATGGTCCGTGTCGACGGGACGGGTCCTGGAGGTGTGTATCGCACTGGTGACTGACATTTTTGGGCAGAATCTCGAGGTGGGAGTGGCGCAGCTGGTAACGGTGTCAGCGCCAAGAGCAGCTGGACGACTAGGGCGGGCAGACCTGTGTCCATGTCTGAATCGGTGTCAGAGTCTTCTGATGAGGCGTCTGGCATCTCAGCTTCCTGGGCTTTGACATCGGAGGCAACGCTGATCGGCATAGCGACCTGGACTGGCGTATCCAGAGTCTGTTGTGGAGGCTCCCGCTTGCGGCGGCGGATGTGGTCCAGGTGGCGGCCGACTTCACATCCCTGTGTCCAGACTAAATAGGAAACTGGACCAGTTATCCAGAGCACCACGCCCAGGACCCATATGGCACCGGTGCAACAATTGTACACATATACATGTGGTATAAAGTTGTACCACTGCGAGCATTGACCTGTGTCCGTCTCGGTGCGGTCCAGTCATTGGTGGATCCGATCGCCTATGTCCGGAATGAGAGGCAAAGGGGGAGAGGGGTTGGGGGTAAGGGAGGGAGGGTGTGATGAGGGGTGAGGAGTGGGGAAGGTGGGGCGGCACCATTGGGGATTTGAGGCAATTTGGTTCACATATGATGAGACACACATTAGAAAACGTTGCACTCGAGAAATATGATGCCTCTGGCACTTTCTTCCACAATGCAGGCCAACCTCCAATCCCCTGCCCCACCTCCCCGGGCATGGAGGTCCTCATCCTCCTCCTCCTTGGAGGTAGCAACATGTTCCTCCCCCTCCACTGTCCTTCCCATGTCACCCCGTTGCCGTGCCAGAATGTCCGACTGCCCCAGGATGTAGTTGTTGTGCACGCTCCCTGGGAAGCGTGCACACACATGCATGATCTTCATGTGGTGGTCACAGACGAGCTGGATGTTCAGGGAGTGGAACCCCTTCCTGTTGATGTGGCGCACTCCCAGATTGCCCGGTACGTGCATGGTGACATGTGTGCCATCCACTACCTCACGGGCCTGACGCATCCAGACGATGGTGAGGAATCCCGCTGCCTGGGCATCCTGTTGGGCCCAGTCCATGTCAAAGTTTATATAGCTTGCTGCCAATTAACAATAGCCTTCAGCCGCGCGGCGAGAGGCCTCCGCGGTCAGTGGGAGTTATGGGTGGCCGGTGGGACAGACAGGCAGAGACTGGAGTTGCCCCCAGAATGGGATAACACGACCCAGGGAGTGGCATGGTGGACCTGCGGGTAAGGGACACCCATCTCTTGTCTCAAGGCCATGGGTGGGACTTCCCACCCGGCTGCGCCTTCCCCCCCCCCCCCCAACCTCCACCGATGGTAGGCCACCCCAACTGAGACTAGCCCCCTGGGGGTTCCCCAACCCTGCCCTTTGAGCACCGGGGTGGCAACCCAAGGCCCCTGGGCTCATGGCTACTCACCTCCTTGGATCCCCACAGCAGCCCTTCTGCCAGCTTCAGGTTTTTAGAAAGGAGTACTAATCGGTGCCCGCGAGACCACTTCCTGGGAAGGCGGTTAGATCACGGGAGGCCATTAGATAGGGGTCCTTCCCATTTATGGGATGGAATTGGCCTTAAGTGGTGATTATTGGTTTAGCGCCAGGGAACGGCAGGATCCCGATTTCGCCAATGGGGGCTGGCTGGTTAGATCGCAAACCGGTCGGCGGGCGGCGTATTTCCTGTTTTTGTCCTTCCCACAATCTAATGGCCTCATCAGGCTCACACTTAAGCGTAACACAGTCATTAAATTGCGTCCATTGATTCATCCAAATGGTAAGAATCTGCTTTACCTATGAATGGTAGACATGTACAACAGGGATGAATACTGATTATAAACAGCAAAGAGAGAATCAATGATTTGTCACCCAGTGTAGCTAAGAGTAGCAGCAAGGAAGGCTAGGCCACCTGGGCCTTGTAACTTGATGCCTCATAGATAACGGTCATTGGCTGAAGCCAGTCGAGATCGTCTGCTAATATATTAACACTCCAGTGTCAGTTTTAAAGATAGTATCAAAGACTTGAACTTGGATTGTAACTGACCAGCAATCTGGATGAAGACTATCTACTTCCCCTAGAAACTCAGTAGAGTCAACTTGTTCTTAACATTTTCTTTCCGAGAAGATATGGGCCGGGATTCTCCCTTTTGGGGACTAAGTCCCCACGCCCGCTGGAAAATGGGCGAGAATCACTCCGGACTTTTTCCTCGAAAGTCCGGGGTGATTCTCCGTTTTCCAGGGGGCTAGCATGGCGCCGGCGTGCGTCCCACAGCTCTGGCTGCCGGCTGGGCCCTGCTGTCCAGACCGCACGGCGGCCCACTTCGGCGTGGGAGCCACCGACATGGCGGAGTCACACAGCGGGCCCACGCGGAGGTAGGTAGGTCCCCCACCAATCGCGGGCCTGGACACCACTGAGGCCCCCTCGGAGTCAGATTCCCCCCGCCCCCCCCACCAGAACCGCCACCGCGGCCACGGGTCCGAACTCCCACCGGATGGTACCAGATGTAAACCATGGCAGCAGGAGTTCGGCCGGTCGACGGAGAATCGCCGCAGGGGCTTTTTTCAGCGGCGTCCAACTGGGGCCGCGGCAACTGCGGGGGCACGATTGCCGCCGATTCTCCGATCGGCGACCCGGCGTCGGAGCGGCACGGTGGGAATTTTCCGCACCTCCGCCGATTCTCCGGCCCAGCACGGGCTCGGAGAATCCCGGCCATGTTTTCTGATCTTTGACTTTGATTTAAATCTTTGGATTTACAGAAATGTCTAGTTTTGCCACCCTAGAAGCATTCCATGCCTGCTGCTAGGCAGTCTTAACACCTGTGCTGACTTTTCATTCCTGCCTTTTTACCACAATTTGCCAGGTTTTCCACACAGGTGAGGCTGCTGTCCAATTGACGGGCCTTTGTAAGTGTGGAGCAGCTGCCCATTGGCCTATCCAATTTACAGAGACATGTGACGCCTCAGAGTTGCCACAAATTCTCGCCCAATTAAACACTCTAAGCTTGGCCTTCCTCACATACTCAATAACAGGGTCCCTTGACGGATTAAGCTGGGTGTCAAAGGCTTTAATAATGGAATCACAATCTGTGATAGACTCCTGCACACCCTGTGAGAACATTGCCTGCTATTCGACCTACTGGACAGAGAAAGAGATTTACTTGAAGCTTTAGCTCTTTTTGGTGAAGATCAGACACTGTTTGGTACCAGAGAAAACATAACTCCCACTGCCAGCCTCTCTGTGGGCCAGCAAGGCAGTCAAACTGACAGGGTTAGGGCAGGGACTGCTCTCTCGGTACGGTCAATGTTACCTCTCTCTTATGCTTCTTGTGCCATCAATTTCCTTTGAGCTGCTTTCAAAGGTTCCTTCACTCTTTTTTCATGAGGTGAACACCGATGTGTTGTTTTATGTCAAGGTGTCCATTGCTGCCACCATGTTCTGAGAGGTATTCTTCTACCTTGGACTTCGTTCTTAGACAGACTGTAGACAGACTACGGCCTCTGCTTAACATTTGATTATGCTGTCTTCTCATCCTTGCCTCTCGCCTGAGATGAGGTGATCCTCCGGTTAAAACACCACCAGTCAGCTCTCCCTGAAAAGGGGAGCCATGGTGTGGAGATGCCGGCGTTGGACTGGGGTGAGCACAGTAAGAAGTCTTACAACACCAGGTTAAAGTCCAACAGGTTTGATTCAAACACGAGCTTTCGGAGCGCAGCTGAGGAAGGAGCTGCGCTCCGAAAGCTCGTGTTTGAATCAAACCTGTTGGACTTTAACCTGGTGTTGTAAGACTTCTTACTGAAAAGGGGAGAGCAGCCTATGGTGACATTTTCAAAATCTTACTTTTGATTACTGATGTAATGTCAGAAATATGGTAATCAATTTTCACAGAGCTAGGTTCCACAAACTGCAATGCAGCAATGACCAGATTATCTGATTTTGTGATGTTGATTAAGGAATAAATGAGGATAAATATTGGCCAGGACACTGGGGATAACCTCCCCCTCCTCCCCTCCCCTCCCCCTGCCCCCCAGCTCTTTTTCAAATAGTGCTGTGGGATCTTTTACATCTCCCTGAGACACCAAATGGGGCCTTGATTTAACATCACTCCTAAGGACAGCACCTCCAATAGTGTAATACTCAGTCAGTACAGCATTGGAATGTCTGCAAAGGTTTTGTGCTAAAGTCCTCAAAACCTGGAGTGGAACTTGAAACTTTGTGACTCAGAGGCAAGAGCTGACATTCAAGGAAGCAGAACGATTAATGCCAATCAGATGCCAGGGATGCCCTCGTAGCTTGACAGTTCAGTTAGTCAGTTAGATCAAAGTGACTATAACATTTCCTGCCCTACTCCCACCACATAAGCAATCCTGTACCCTTCCATCTATTCAGGGCGGCACACTGCTGTCTCATGGCGCCGAGGACCCGGATTCGTTCCTGTCCCCGGATCACTGTCTGTGTGGAGTTTGCACATTCTCCCTGTGTCTGCGTGGGTTTCGCCCCCACAACCCAAAGATGTGCAGAGTAGGTGGATTGGCCAGGCTAAATTGGCCCTTAATTGGAAAAAAATAATTGGGCACTCTAAATTTATTTAAAAAAAGAAAAATGAACCTTCCATCTATTCATTACACATGCATCATTGATCTCAGTCAATTCTGTTTCCGCATTCTGCACCAAGCTGATGAAAAGTTAGCATTTGCCAATCAAGGAGGGAAGTATGGGGAAACGGTGAAAAGTAATAATTTTATGCTACTTAATAAAATATATTAATTTAAATGTAATAATACAAAGTGCATTTTCAATACCAGTGGTCTCCCTTGGTGGATGACAAGGTTTTTCCTTTCCTATCTCTGGCATTGTTCCATGGCACAATCTCTTTTTTAATATAATTTTAGAGTACCCAATTAATTTTTTCCAATTAAGGGGCTAAATTGTGTGGCCAATCCACCTAGCCTGCACATTTTTTGGGTTGTGGGGGCAAAACCCACGCAAACACGGGGAGAATGTGCAAACTTCACACGGTCAGTGACCCAGAAGCGGGATCGAACCTGGGACCTCGGCACCGTGAGGCTGCAGGGCTAACCCACTGCGCCATCGTGCTGCCCTTAGCACAATCTCAATGGCTTTGGCAGAGGTAGCGGCAGGCTGCTCTGATCTTTCTGTCGACTTTCGAGATACTCGACTGATGATTTCTCGGTGTGCGAGCTTGTGAGGATGCCATTAAAGACTGGTCCACTTGCATCTGTTCAGCGGCAGGCTGGGCCAATGGGAAAGGAGAAATTATGTTGTGCTGGGGTGGGGGAGGGGTGGGGGGGGGGTCAACATTTCAGATGGACCAATGCTCAAATTTGTTAACTCTGGTTTGTATGGTTTAGAACTGTATAAAGACATTTCCACTTGCAGCGAAGTCAATAACTGGGGCCATGACAAAGAAGATAATCATTAATAAATCCAGTAAAAGAATTTGAGGGAAACTTTCCCCAGAGATTGATGTGAATGTGAATGTTTTGGGAGTAGTTGAAGCGGATAGCATAGGTACATTGAAGGGGAAGCTAGATATGTTATTAAGGAGAAAGCAACAGATGGTTAAGTTGACAGGGTTAGATGATGTAGGCTGGAGGAAGCCTCATGAGGAGCAAAGGCCAGTTGGGCCAAATGGCCAGCATCCAGTCCAAAGATGAGCAGGTTAGGCGGTTTGGCCAGGCTAAATTTCCCCTCAGTGTCCAATGATGTGCAGGTTAAGTGGGACTACGGGGATGGGGCGGAAGAGTGGCCTAAGTAGGGTGCTCTTTCAGAGGGTCATTACAGACGCAATGGGCCGAATGGCCTCCTTCTGCCCTGGAGAAATTCTATGGTTCTATCTGTGCTCTAAATTCTATGACATTTTTGTTATTATTTACCACTAAGTGACTGGAGGAACTAATGACCTGTTCATGTATGAAAAGAAAACTAAATTTTGCTGCTGAGAAGTAGGGATAGATTTTGCAAATGAATGCCCTGGATGTGGAGCTTCATGCAGCAAGAATGCATATCAGGGATTCACTGACGCCTCAATCCCAGCAGGGACTCATGGCCAGGCCAAGGGAAGGGTGCAACACCTTAGCATCAATTATTTATCCCCTATTCCCTTTGACTGGAGCATCCTGTTGGGATCAGTTTATCCCACTGGGAGTTCAACTGCAGATGTTAATTCACATCTCATGATTTTCCATCTGCTGATCTCCACATCTGAATTCCAGATAACTCGCTCTGGCCAAGGGCAATAATTTGTAACACGTAGCGTGACATTGTTTATCCAGAATCATCCGAGCTATTCAGTGATAGCACTCAGGCCTTTGAGTCAGGAAATTATGCGATCAAGTTCCATTCCGGAGACTTGATCACAAAATCTAGGCTAATACCACAGTC